>NC_091282.1:1071961578-1072290328 GCF_032444005.1 Ranitomeya imitator
GAGCTGCCAGTCCATGCTAAAGGGGGGTGTTCTCACCCTTATGGATTTTTCCCAGCCCTTCAAATATATCATTTTGATGGGAATCCTCTTGGAAACATGCTTGAAAATGAGTCTCATATGTATGGTGCGATTTGATTTTATTAGCATTATATTTATTGAACAATAGTTGTGTCACTATATCAAAGTTCTACTATATTAAAACTTTATGTGCTGTACATTTAGTTTTTCTGTTTATATTTATAAAGATGTAGCATATCAGTCATTATATGAATATATTGTAGCACTGAGGTTTTGTTCCTTTGTAACATTCTTGAAAATGACAGACTTACGACTATGGTGTTTTATATTAACACAAGATGAAAACTGAATTATAATCATGCTATAACACCGTTGCACATTTATTTTTCTGTTTTTATATATATATATTTTTTATTTTTTTTAAAGCGCTGTGACTTAGTAGCGCTGAGGTTCCGTTCCTTTGTAACATGCTGTTTACTTGGATCTTTTTGCCTTTACCTAAGGCCGGTTTCACACGTCAGTGGCTCCGGTACGTGAGGTGACAGTTTCCTCACATACCGGAGACAATGACTCACGTAGACACATTAAAATCAATGTGTCTCTGCACATGTCAGCGTGTTTTCACGGACCGTGTGGTGTGTCCGTTTGAAAAACACGGAGACATGTCAGTGTTTGTGGGAGCGCACGTATCGCATGGACCCATTAAAGTCAATGGGTCCGTATAAAACACATACCGCACATGGATGCTGTCCGTGTGCCGTGCAGGAGACAGCGCTACAGTAAGCGCTGTCCCCCAGCTTGTGGTGCTGAAGCCCCATTCATTTCTTCTCTCTAGCAGCGTTCGCTGGAGAAAAAGAATGAAAAATCATTGTTTTTTAAATTTTTTTGTGTTTAAAATAAAGTTTCCAGTAATCTCCCCCCTCCCACCCCCTGTGCGCCCGCCCGCTGGCATTAAAATACTTACCCAGCTCCCTCGGCACATCCTCTCAGCGTCGCAGCTCTTCCTGTATGAGCGGTCACGTGGTGCCGCTTATTACAGTGATGAATATGCGGCTCCACCTCCCATAGGGGTGGAACCGCATATTCATCACTGTAATGTGCGGCACCACGTGACCGCTCATACAGGACAAGCAGCGAAGCTGAGAGGATGCGCCGAGGGAGCTGGGTAAGTATTTTAATGCCAGCGGGCGGGCACACAGGGGGTGGGAGGGGGGAGATTACCGGGAACTTTATTTTAAACACAAAAAAAATAAAAAAACAATGATTTTTCATTCCTTCTCTCCAGCGAACGCTGCTGGGAAGAAGGAATGCATTCTGGATTCAGCACCCAAAAGCAGGGGACAGCGCTTAACTCTAGCACTGTCTCCTGCACGGTGCGTGTGGTACCCAGTCGGCACACGGACGGCACACGGCTGCCGCACGTGTGCCGCACTGATGTGCCACGTGAGCGCACGGACACGGATAACTCCGGTACCGATTTTTCCGGTACTGGAATTATCTGGACGTGTGGGACAGGCCTAAGAGAGTGGGGCAAGTCATGGATGTGATTAACAAGGTTGTACACCTGTTCTATCACTACCAATTGATGATATTTTTCAATGCCTTTTCTATTTATATTTATGCACTGCACTTTATGTGATAAATAATTCCTGTATCACTGTCTGCACTTTATGCCCGGGGCCATATATTATATTTCAGGCATAACAGAGCTAAACAACGAAGCAGGCATAAAATTGGAAGGGACGTACAAGACATAAAATTAATGCAAAGTGCGGTTTTGGGATTTGCGGACTGAAAAACAATCTTTTTGTTAGCTAAACTGTCAAACCAAAGCTCGACCGATAAAATGATGGCAAAAACTTCGCAAAAAGCAGGGTCACGACAAATGCTTAGCATTTGCCAAGATGTTGGCCAGTTGTCATTGCACCATTGATTACCAAAAGCTACTAAAAAACCCGAAGAAACATCCACACTTGTAAATAGCTCCAGATCCTGGTTAAGAACCTCCTTTGCCATAAAGCACATATGACAATTATACGACTGTAGGAAGGACTTCCAAACCTCGAGGTCAGCCCGCATGGACCTGAGGATACGCAGTCTATGACCAGGTTGAGACACACCTCTGGTAGCCAAAGACAATTGGCGAGAAAAAACTCTGCCGACAGGCATGACTCTACAGGCAAAAACCAATAAACCCAACAAAGATTGCATTTGTTGCAATGATACTTTCCTGACTGAGCTAAAACATTCAATTAAACTCAACAGTTTTTGAATTTTATCGGCTGGCAATCGAAATACCATAGAGACAGAATCAATCTCTATGCCCAAAAATGTCAAAGTTTGAACGGGACCGATCGTTTTTTCAGCAGATAAAGGTATACCGAAATCGCACCCTATCTGTTTGAATTTGTTAATCAAAACTGCGCATAAGTCAGAATCTTCTGGGCCCACGAAAAGAAAGTCGTCTAGGTAGTGCGTAACAGCGTTACAGTTTGTCTCATAACGCACTACCCAATCCAAAAATGAACTAAAAAGTTCAAAATAGTAGCACGAGATAGAACATCCCATGGGAAGACACATATCATAGTAGTAATTGTCATCTACGCGACAGCCTAATAGATGAAAACAATCGGGATGAACCGGCAATAACCGAAAAGCAGAATCAATGTCTGCTTTTGCTAGCCAGGCTCTAGGGTCTGCATCCCGAACAATTACTACTGCTCTGTCAAATGATGCATATGACACTGAAGCATCCTCCAGTAATATACCATCATTAACGGAGTTTCCTCTGGGATAGCACAGATGATGAATCATACGAAACGTGCCAGGTTCTTTCTTAGGGACAACCCCCAAAGGAGAAACCCTGAAATTTGGAAAAGGCGGGGCTGTAAAAGGACCAGCCATTCTACCCAATGCTACTTCTTTAGAAATTTTTTCCCAAGAATTTCCGAATGAGCAGCGTCAGATTTCAAATTTTTGGAAAGTGATATTGCTTGTTGGAGTTTAAACGGAATGAAAAAAACAAATGTAAAACCGAAACGAATTTGCCCAGCTGCATCTTTTTTATGGTACCGATTTAGCCACGGGCCCATCACGGTTACGCTCACCGGGGTCCTTACGATCGGTTTGCTGTGGTTTGGATGGCAATTTTCCTGCCGGGCGAGGGCAGTTTGCAGCGGGGTGAGCCCCCCCGCATGAAGAGCATTCATTTTTTAACATACACATGCCGTAGAATCGGCAATGCCCTTCGTTAAACAGCCAACAGGCTCCGGGTCTACGTACAACCACTGAATTGGTGCCTGTTGATGTGTGTCCAGCAGTCGGTGTTGAAAAGGGGGACTGTTTTTGAGATAACATGAGGCGAAGCCAAACATCGGTCGCTTTCACCCCCCATCCTAATTCAGGTTGGAGACCCAAGCGCCTCCTGAACTCCTCATATCTCCACCAGGCAGTACCCCCATGCGCTCTGCATGAATTGTAGATCATATCTTGATAGATGAATAGTTTAGAACAACGTTCGGGGTGCTTTTGACCCATAAAACACCCTAGTACTGCAAAAGCATGTAACCAATTGTTTATTGCTTTTGCCACTCAAAACCCTCTCAACTGGTCGTCTTTCTTTATCTACCATGTGCTGATCTACAGAAATCAAAGACCAAATGTCAAAATATTCATTTTTCCAAATCTTAATTTTGGTATCATCATCTACATGAGAACCAAGCGCACTAACCCCGCAATAAAAGGCATCTTTGTGCACGCTGGCTAGTGATTTAATTTTAGAATCATCTTTCTCACGACAATTCACCGTTGGGATCTGATCCATCATTGTTTTAAGAAGAGCCATTAACGTAGTATTAACAGAATAATTAACACTCACCAGAACCAACGACTGGAGGAGGGACTCCCATAGATGGAGGAACTCCGGCTCCAGCGGATAAAGATGAAAAACTGAGACCCTGGCTTAAAGCCCCGGGAGGTGCATTCGGCTTGACCGGGCTGTAAGCCCTTGACACTGCCGTCCCGAGAATGTCCAGTCTCTCTATCGGGACTTGCAGACTCTCTGTACATCTCATATGAAGATGATGGTGAGCATCACCTCAAGGACCGAGACTTAGCATATCTACGAGATCTTGATCTCCTATGTGAGTGAACGGAATGCCTCTTATGTTGGTCAGGCGTGCGGTGGCTACGGCGTGAATGAGGGGACGATGAAGATGATGAGTACGACCTACAGCGCCTACACCTGTCGCGTCTTCTTTCGTGTGAGTGTGTGACATGAGAATGGGTTACTGTGGTACCGTCAGGAGGCGGTGGGAAACCTACAGGGGGAGCATTAAAAGTGGGTAAAAGCTGCGACTGAGGCCGAGTGTCAAATAACATTGGAGCAGACGGGGTTAAAGCCTCATAATGCTGAGAAAATGGAGTAGGGGCAGTAAAATGTTGAATGACCCCAGCTGCCGTTACCACATCTTGTGCAGGAGTTATACTTTTCTGTAAATTACTTGAGGCAAGATCTTTATTGGGTCAAGCAAGGGGTTAATCGGCGCTCCTGGGGAGCCTGATGAATATGCGCTATTACTGCCCCCCATGGCAACCACAACAGGCACAGAGCTGCAGGGTAGACCGTCAAAATGAGTGGCAGCAATGACCGCTTTGTTAACAGGGCTCCTAGGTACCTGTTGTAGCTGCCGGGGATGAACGGCAGGAGTTAAAGATGCCGGAGATGTGTCTTTCCCGCCACATGGCCCGACTTTGGACAACAGCCGACTTGAGGGCGGGAGCTTCGTTGGCGGGCCAAATTTCCTGGCATGGTGCCAACGCGAGCTTCCTGTCAGAACCGGAGAGCTCTCCCTGAGGCGTTCAGGAGGGCGGGAACTCCACGCAGACCACCTGCCTCCTCGCCCATCGACCGCCGCCGCCTTGTCAGTAAGTACCAGTGGGACAGAGGGCTCGACCGTGGGTGACGTGTGGAGAATGACTGCCGACGGGGGTTGCGCTAAAAGCGCTCCCACTGAGCTAGAGGGGTGAGCATTGAGCCTACACCCAGGGACATCAACCATCGCTCACCTTCTTTCTCAATTCTACACCGCAGGGCCTCCAAAAGAGGGTCTGCCATGCTCCTATCTGGACAGCACAAAAGGCACCTCCGGGACCTGCTCAAAATGGGGAAAGGAGGGAAAAGGAGAATACCATGGCGTTTTACAGCCCATAAGAAGGAAGAGGAGGGGCGGGAATAATAAACCACACATAATGATTGGCTCGCAGCTGTTACACACCGCCCCCTTTTAAATATTCATAACTGTGGAGGGATAACAACGTGGCCATGGCAACCGAAAGGAGAAGGGGCACTGCATTCAGAGGCACCATTCTTATTCAGTGCCGTGCCTGCCAATTTATGCACTGCACTTTATGTGATGAATAATTCCTGTATCACTGTTTGCACTTTATGCATGTCAATTATAATGTAAATACATGCTCTCACAATGATGATTAATGCAAATGATTATAATTATGTATACTCTTTATATACCTGCCACTTTCACATGTTCACTGCTTGAGAAAAGTTCCTGTTGGGACCAAAATGTCGCTTTCTGGGCTGATTAAATAGCTCCTTTTCACTACAAACGGTGTGCTGCCTCCAATTTTTCTTTATATATATGTATATGTATATATATATATATATATATATATATACACTAGATAGTGGCCCGATTCTAACACATCGGGTATTCTAGAATATGCATGTCCACGTAATATATTGCCCAGTCACGTAGTATATTGCCCAGTCACGTAGTATTTTGCCCAGTCACGTAGTATTTTGCCCAGTCACGTAGTATAATGCTCCATGCAGTTATGGCCCCATAGATGCCCCATATAATGCTCCATGCAGTTATGGCCCCATAGATGTCCCATATAATGCTCCATGCAGTTCATTATGGCCCCATAGATGTCCCATATAATGCTCCATGCAGTTCATTATGGCCCCATAGATGCCCCATATAATGCTCCATGCAGTTATGGCCCCATAGATGCCCCATATAATGCTCCATGCAGTTATGGCCCCATAGATGCCCCATATAATGCTCCATGCAGTTATGGCCCCATAGATGCCCCATATAATGCTCCATGCAGTTATGGCCCCATAGATGCCCCATATAATGCTCCATGCAGTTATGGCCCCATAGATGCTCCATATAATGCTCCATGCAGTTCATTATGGCCCCATAGATGCCCCATATAATGTTCCATGCAGTTCATTATGGCCCCATAGATGCCCCATATAATGCTCCATGCAGTTATGGCCCCATAGATGCTCCATATAATGCTCCATGCAGTTATGGCCCCATAGATGCCCCATATAATGCTCCATGCAATTATGGCCCCATAGATGCCCCATATAATGCTCCATGCAGTTCATTATGGCCCCATAGATGTCCCATATAATGCTCCATGCAGTTCATTATGGCCCATAGATGCCCCATATAATGCTCCATGCAGTTATGGCCCCACAGATGTCCCATATAATGCTCCTTGCAGTTATGGCCCCATAGATGCCCCATTTAATGCTCCATGCAGTTCATTATGGCCCCATAGATGCCCCATATAATGCTCCATGCAATTATGGCCCCATAGATGCCCCATATAATGCTGCATGCAGTTATGGCCCCATAGATGTCCCATATAATGCTCCATGCAGTTATGGCACCATAGATGCCCTATATAATGCTCCATGCAGTTATGGCCCCATAGAAGCCCCATTTAATGCTCCATGCAGTTCTTTATGGCCACATAGACGCTCCATACAGCATTGTGCCACATGTAATGCTGCTGCTGGAATTATAAAAAAAAAAAATCACATACTCACCTCTCGTCGCTGCTCCTCAGCATCCCGTCTCTCCGCACTGACTGTTCAGGCAGAGGGCGGCGCGCACACTAATACGTCATTGCGCCCTCTGAACTGCACAGTCACTGCAAGAGGACGGGAAGACGGAGCGGCGCCCGGCAGATGCAATGCGGACAGGGGAATATGAAATACTCACCTGCTCCTGGCGCTCCTGGCGCTGTCCCTGCCTGTCCCATGGTACCGCAGCTTCTTCGCGCCTGCGCGAAAAGGTCCTGCCATGACGTGACGGTCACATGACCATGACATCATGGCAGGTCCTTCTCGCGCAGGGCCTGTGATGTCGTCACGGTCACATGACCGTGACGTCATGGCAGGTCCTTCTCGCGCAGGCGCGCAGGGCCTGTGATGATGTCGCGGTCACATGACCGTGACATCATGGCAGGTCCTTCTCCCATACCATCGTTGGCACCGGAACCTGCCGCTTCCATGGAGAGGTCACCGGAGCATCGCAAGGAGCGGGAAAGGTGAGTATATAATAATTTTTTATTATTTTTAACATTAGATCCTTTTACTATTGACGCTGCATAGGCAGCGTCAATAGTAAAAACTTGGTCACACAGGGTTAATAGCGGCGGTAACGGAGTGAGTTACCCGCGGCATAACGCGGTCTGTTACCGCTGGCATTAACCCTGTGTGAGCGGTGACTGTGGGGAGTATGGAGCGGGCACTGACTGCAGGGGAGTAGGGAGGGACTTATCGGACTGTGGCTGTCGCTGATTGGTCGCGGCAGCCATGACAGGCAGCTGCCGAAACCAATCAGCGAATGAATATCCGTGACTGAAAGAAAGAAAGAAGGACAGACGGAAGTGACCCTTAGACAATTATATAGTAGATATATATATATATATATGTATATATATATATATATACACCATGTTCCAAATTATTATGCAAATTACATTTTTCTTGGCTTTTCCTAAATGGTCGGCACAAATGACAGTCTAATAAGTCATCACCCGTTAGAGCATACATCGAATTTTATTGAAGAAACCTACCAATGATAACAGTATAATCTCCAAAATGAATAAAAACTCAAAATGCACTGTTCCAAAATATTATGCACAGTAGAATTTCTAAACATTTGATATGTTTTAAAGAACTGAAAATGCTCATTTGTGGAATTTGAAGCATTATGAGGTCACATTCACTGAACAAAAAAGCTATTTAACTCCAAAACATCCTAACAGGCCAAGTTACATGTTAACATAGGAACCCTTCTTTGATATCACCTTCACAATTCTTGCATCCATTGAACTTGTGAGTTTTTGGAGAGTTTCTGCTTGTATTTCTTTGCATGAAGTCAGAATAGACTCCCAGAGCTGCTGTTTTGATGTGAACCACCTCCCACCCTCATAGATCTTTTGCTTGATGACACTCCAAAGTTTCTCTATAGGGTTGAGGTCAGGGGAAGATGGTGTAACACAGTTTACCTATACTCTAAAAATACATACAATACCTATTTTATTAATTAATTAATTAATTACATGAATCCATAAAAACAACCACAGACATAATACCACAAATAACCATGCTCTCTATCTAGCCCTAGAAAAAGGGCCCTCAATGACCCCTACCTGTCAGCGGAGGTTGGCACCCTACACACAATCGAGATTGGCGCCCCCACTCAACGTCGGCTGACCCTATTTCTCCTATTAATGCCCTAAACATATGTGTCACAATTGGATCACCATTTGTTCAACAGGAAATGATAGGGTATTGATGAATTAGCAGCCAATATAGCCCATAATGATTTTGGGCTATCAGAAAAATATTATATTATTGACAGGGTGAGAGACACAGGCTCACAAAGTGCAAAACAGTGCAAAAAACAAAGTGCTTTTAGTGAAAGAAAAAATCCTTGCGATACTGCTCCCTATAATACTCCCTATAATATTAGTACCTGCCTAGCCGCGGGGGTTGGCACCCTACTGTACAGCGGAAATGGCGCCCCCACTTCATTTCCTTGCTAACTGCTCCATAGTGTTATTATTATGTACACATTATCAGATGAGATTGGTCAATTAAGCTATGAATGTATATATATATATGGGATATTTAATGACATCTAAGCCATTCATCTTTGATTTTTGATATGTGATCTCCAACTGTGTGCAATATCTAAGCATATTAGTGGATGGAGGCACTTTAATGGACATTCTCTAAAAACATTTGGATATATACTGCTCTATTGCTTCATCTCTGCATATAGACTTAGTCTGCATTCTAGCTGATGTGTTGTTTTTTCAGTACACCTGCCATATTGTGTTTTTATGCATACCAACTTGTATGAGATAAGAGATATATGTATTTTACCCTGTCTATCGATATAGTCACTTATAGGGACTTTCAGGGATAGCCGACGTGGAGTGGGGGCGCCATTTCCGCTGTACAGTAGGGTGCCAACCCCCGCGGCTAGGCAGGTACTAATATTATAGGGAGTATTATAGGGAGCAGTATAGCAAGGATTTTTTCTTTCACTAAAAGCACTTTGTTTTTTGCACTGTTTTGCACTTTGTGAGCCTGTGTCTCTCACCCTGTCAATAATATAATATTTTTCTGATAGCCCAAAATCATTATGGGCTATATTGGCTGCTAATTCATCAATACCCTATCATTTCCTGTTGACCAAATGGTGATCCAATTGTGACACATATGTTTAGGGCATTAATAGGAGAAATAGCGTCAGCCGACGTTGAGTGGGGGCGCCAATCTCGATTGTGTGTAGGGTGCCAACCTCCGCTGACAGGTAGGGGTCATTGAGGGCCCTTTTTCTAGGGCTAGATAGAGAGCATGGTTATTTGTGGTATTATGTCTGTGGTTGTTTTTATGGAATCATGTAATTAATTAATTAATAAAATAGGTATTGTATGTATTTTTAGAGTATAGGTAAACTGTGTTACACTAAATTTCTCTGACCTATAACCAGTATTAGTTCCAGGGGAAGATGGTGGCCACACCATGAGTTTATCTCCTTTTATGCCCATAGCAGCATATGACTCAGAGGTTTCTTTGCAGCATGAGATGGTGCATTGTCATGCATGAAGTTGATTTTGCTCCTGAAAGCATGTTCCTGCTTTTTATACCATGGAAGAAAGTTCAGTCAGAAACTCTATGTACTTTGCAGAGGTCATTTTCACACCTTCAGGAACCTTAAAGGGCCCTACCAGCTGTTTCCTCATGATTCTGGCCCAAAACATGACTCCTCCACCTCCTTGCTAACATCGCAGCATTGTTGGGACATGTTGGCCATCCACCAACCATCCACTACTCCATCCATCTGGACCATTCAGGGTTGCTCGACTCTCATTAGTAAACAAGACTGTTTGAAAATTAGTCTTCATGTATTTCTGGGCCCACTGCAACCGTTTCTGTTTGTGAGCACTGTTTAGGGGTGGCCGAATAGTACACTCATGGCCAAAAATATTGACACCCCTGCAATTCTGTCAGATAATACTCATTTTCTTCCTGAAAATGATTGCAAACACAAATTCTTTGTTATTATTATCTTCATTTAATTTGTCTTAAATGAAAAAACACAAAAAGAATTGTCCTAAAGCCAAATTGGATATAATTCCACACCAAACATAAAAAAGGGGGTGGACAAAAGTATTGGCACTGTTCGAAAAATCATGTGATGCTTCTCTAATTTGTGTAATTAACAGCACCTGTAACTTACCTGTGGCACCTAACAGGTGTTGGCAATAACTAAATCACACTTGCAGCCAGTTGACATGGATTAAAGTTGATTCAACCTCTGTCCTGTGTCCTTGTGTGTACCACATTGAGCATGGAGAAAAGAAAGAAGACCAAAGACCTGTCTGAGGACTTGAGAAACCAAATTGTGAGGAAGCATGAGCAATCTCAAGGCTACAAGTCCATCTCCAAAGACCTGAATGTTCCTGTGTCTACCATGCGCAGTGTCATCAAGAAGTTTAAAGGGAACCTGTCACCCCGTTTTTTCAGATTGAGATAAAAATACTGTTAAATAGGGCCTGCGCTGTGCGTTACAATAGTGTATGTAGTGTACCCTGATTCCCCACCTATGCTGCGAAATACATCACCAAAGTCGCCGTTTTTGCCTGTCAATCAGGCTGGTCAGGTCAGGTGGGCGTGGTGACATCGCTGTTTCTTCCCCAGCTTTCCGTTGGTGGCGTAGTGGTGTGCGCATGTCCAAGTGCCGGATCCACTGCGCGCAGGTGAATCCGGTACTTGGACATGCGCACACCACTACGCCACCAACAGAAAGCTGGGGAAGAAACAGCGATGTCACCACGCCCACCTGACCTGACCAGCCTGATTGACAGGCGAAAACGGCGACTTTGGTAATGTATTTCGCAGCATAGGTGGGGAATCAGGGTACACTACATACACTATTGTAACGCACAGCGCAGGCCCTATTTAACAGTATTTTTATCTCAATCTGAAAAAACGGGGTGACAGGTTCCCTTTAAAGCTCATGGCACTGTGGCTAACCTCCCTAGATGTGGACGGAAATGAAAAATTGACAAGAGATTTCAACGCAAGATTGTGTGGATGTTGGTTAAAGAACCTTGACTAACATCCAAACAAGTTCAAGCTGCCCTGCAGTCCGAGGGTACAATAGTGTCAACCCGTACTATCCATCGGCATCTGAATAAAAAGTGACTGTATGGTAGGAGACCCAGGAAGACCCCACTTCTTACCCCGAGACATAAAAAAGCCAGGCTGGAGTTTGCCAAAACTTACCTGAAAAAGCCTAAAACATTTTGGAAGAATGTTCTCTGGTCAGATGAGACAAAAGTAGAGCTTTTTGGGCAAAGGCATCAACATAGAGTTTACAGGAGAAAAAAAGAGGCATTCAAAGAAAAGAACACGGTTCTTACAGTCAAACATGGCGGAGGTTCCCTGATGTTTTGGGGTTGCTTTGCTGCCTCTGGCACTAGACTGCTTGACCGTGTACATGGCATTATGAAGTCTGAAGACTACCAACAAATTTTGCAGCATAATGTAGGGCCCAGTGTGAGAAAAGCTGGGTCTCCCTCAGAGGTCATGGGTCTTCCAGCAGGACAATGACCCAAAACGCACTTCAAAAAGCACTAGAAAATGGTTTGAGAGAAAGCACTGGAGACTTCTAAGGTGGCCAGCAATGAGTCCAGACCTGAATCCCATAGAACACCTGTGGAGAGATCTAAAAATTGCAGTTTGGAGAAGGCACCCTTCAAATATCAGGGACCTGGAGCAGTTTGCCGAAGAAGAATGGTCTAAAATTCCAGCAGAGCATTGTAAGAAACTCATTGATGGTTACCGGAAGCGGTTGGTCACAGTTATTTAGGCTAAAGGTTGTGCAACCAAGTATTAGGCTGAGGGTGCCAATACTTTTGTCTGGCCCATTTTTGGAGTTTTGTGTGAAATGATCAATGTTTTGCTTTTTGCTTCATTCTCTTTTGTGTTTTTTCATTTAAGACAAATTAAATGAAGATAATAATACCAAAGAATTTGTGACTGCAATCATTTTCAGGAAGAAACTGAGTATTATCTGACAGAATTGCAGGGGCATCAATACTTTTGGCCATGACTGTACAGTCATGGCCAAAATTTTTGAGAATGACACCAAAATTATATTTTCACATGATCTGCTGCCCTCTGGTTTTTATTAGTGTTTGTCTGATGTTTATATCACATACAGAAATATAATTGCAATCATATTATGAGTACCAATAGGTTATATTGACAGTTAGAATGAGTTAATGCAGCAAGTCAATATTTGCAGTGTTGACACTTCTTCTTCAAGACCTCTGCAATTCTCCCTGGCATGCTCTCAATCAACTTCTGGACCAAATCCTGACTGATAGCAGTCCATTCTTGCATAATCAATGCCTGCATTTTGCCAGAATTTGTTGGTTTTTGTGTGTCCACCCGTCTCTTGATGATTGACCACAAGTTCTCAATGGGATTAAGATCTGGGGAGTTTCCAGGCCATGGACCCAAAATCTCTATATTTTGTTCCATGAGCCATTTAGTTATCACCTTTGCTTTATGGCAAGGTGCTCCATCATGCTGGAAAAGGCATTGTTGGGCACCAAACTGCTCTTGGACGGTTGGGAGAAGTTGTACTTGGAGGACATTCTGGTACCATTCTTTATTCATGGCTGTGTTTTTAGGCAAGACTGTGAGTGAGCCGATTCCCTTGGCTGAGAAGCAACCCCACACATGAATGTTTTCAGGATGCTTTACAGTTGGCATGAGACAAGACTGGTGGTAGCGCTCACCTCTTCTTCTCCGAATAAGCTCTTTTCCAGATGTCCCAAACAATCGAAAAGGGGATTCATCTGAGAAAATGACTTTGCCCCAGTCCTCAGCAGTCCACTCCCTGTACCTTTTGCAGAATATCAGTCGGTACCTGATGTTTTTTCTGGAGAGAAGTGGCTTCTGTGCTGCCCTCCTTGAAACCAGGTCTTGCTCAAAAAGTCTCCGCCTCACAGTGCGTGCAGAAGCACTCACACCAGCCTGCTGCCAATCCTGAGCAAGCTCGGCACTGCTGGTAGTCCGATCCCGCAGCTGAAACAGTTTGAAGATACGGTCCTGGTGCTTGCTGGTCTTTCTTGGGCGCCCTGGAGCCATTTTAACAACAATGGAAGCTCTCTCCTTGAAGTTCTTGATGATGCGATAGATTGTTGACTGAGGTGCAATCTTTGTAGCTGCGATACTCTTCCCTGTTAGGCCATTTTTGTGCAGTGCAATGATGGCTGCATGTGTTTCTTTAGAGATAACCATGGTTAACTGAAGAGAAACAATGATACCAAGCACCAGCCTCCTTTTAAAGTGTCCAGTGATGTCATTCTTACTTAATCATGACTGATTGATTGATTGTGTTAATGGATCAATCACTAAAAGATGTTAGCTGCTCCTTTTAAGGCAGGACTGCAATGATGTTGAAATGTGTTTTGGGGGTTAAAGTTCATTTTCTGGGCAAATATTGACTTTGCAAGTACAGTAATTGCTGTTAAGCTGATCACTCTGACATTCAGGGGTATATGCAAATTGCCATTAGAAAAAATGAAGCAGTAGACTTTGGAAAAATTTATATTTGTCTCATTCTCAAAATTTTTGTCCATGACTGTAGGTTTAAGAACCAAAGCAAGCCTTTGATGGATCCTACACCTTGAGGTTTGAGGGACTCCAGAGGCACCAGCAGCTTCAAATATCTGTTTGCTGGCTTGTAATGGCTTTTTAGCACCTGCTCTCTTAATCCGATAAACTTACCTGGTAGAAACTTCCTTATTAGGCCTTTATCAGCACGAATACGTCTGTGCTCAGATTCAGCCACAAATCTGATCACGCTTAAGTTTTCGGGAAATATCTAATGTTTTCATCCCTTGACCAAGGCATTGCACTATTTGATGTTTTTCATCAGCAGAGAGATCCTTTTTCTTTCCCATGTTACTTGAATACTGTTGCCTGCTTAAAGGGACACTGTCACCTGAATTTGGAGGGAACAATCTTCAGCCATGGAGGCGGGGTTTTTGGGTTTTTGATTCACCCTTTCCTTACCCGCTGGCTGCATGCTGGCTGCAATATTGGATTGAAGTTCATTCTCTGTCCTCCGTAGTACATGCCTGCACATGGCAATCTTGCCTTGTGCAGGCGTGTACTACGGAGGACAGAGAATGAACTTCAATCCAATATTGCAGCCAGCATGCAGCCAGCGGGTAAGGAAAGGGTGAATCAAAAACCCAAAAACCCCGCCTCCATGGCTGAAGATTGTTCCTTCCAAATTCAGGTGATAGTGTCCCTTTAACAATTTGGAACATCATTTTTAAGTAGTTTTCCTTTAATTAGAATCATCTGGAAAACTAATTATCACATGTATTTAAGATTGATTTCAGTAATCCATTGAGCCCTGAGATACAATACCATCCACGAGTTTATTTGAAAAACAAAACAAATCTTTATGACACTTAAATCCAATTTGCATAATAATTTGGAACACAGTGTATATATGCTCTTTTTGATTTGTGTTTCATCAGATGCCATCCATGATGAAGAAACCTAATTAGTCTCCAAAGCTTGCTTTGTAACATCACTTATTTTATTTTTGTTAGTCATTAAAAGGTATTATAACTACAAGATAATTTTTTTGCTTCTCCTACAGAAAGCAATCAAACTGTAACAGAGGTACACTGCTGTGCCTATAGGATTGGACATTTTTATTATTCCCCATTGTCATGTACCTGCTTCTCAGCACGTGACTTGGGGTTGCGCCTGCAAGGGTTAATCTATCTCCCCTCTCTCAGTCCAGCATTCATCCTCTGTCCTATGCTGTAATGAGAGCATAAATCACACACCAACCCAGGCCACGCACCCGCTCATACATGCTGCCACCACTCACCGAACAAACGGGTGATGAGTCCTGGAAATATTACTACTGCTGTCTGCCAATCATAAGGCTCACATACTTTAAGGCTATGGATTCTTTAGAACACGTAAGGTTCAACTTGTTAAAGTTTTATGCTTTAATACAAAAAGGTACAGTGCTTACAATAAAAAAAGTATAAAAATATGGTAATAAAAAGACAAAAATATGCAAAACAGTTACAAAAATAAACGGAAGAAAAGTTACAGAAATATCTAACTTTGTTGTCTGCTTTCTGCTCCCTGCGGGGGGGGGACGAATATGAACTGGAACACATCACCTTGGCTGCCCCTCAATCTGTGAACACGATTTTATGTATACAGGCCTAATTTATAGAGTCACCCTGGAGGTCAGATTTGTAGACCAGCCTCTCAGGTTGATATTATAATTGCCCGTTTGTGATTGGACCGTGGCCACCCTGCCAATGAATATATTATTTTCTCTTAACCCTGCTGTTCTGTTCGCATTTGCTATACACTTGTACTGTTCCCGGGTCAATATGACCCGACCTATTAATTCTTGATTTTTAGCTACTCTAAGTGTTTTATTTGAATACTTTTTTCATTATTATACTGTATGTGAACATGGTTGAACATAAACAAATGAAAAATTTAAATTCAAAGTTAATAATTTATTTTTTTTCATAAAAAGGTTACACAGGCATTTTACAATTATCTTTGATTGTTGGCATTCTGCACGCAAATAACAAAGAAGCTTTACATTACTATTACTAAAACATGAAATTTAACTTTTTGAAAATAATATTTATAAATCAACAAATGAAAAATCATAAAAACTTCAACCTTTTTAGAAAGAAAAAAGAACAACTGAAAATGTTCATGCGTTTTTACACTTAACACAGTAATAAGACACATGTCCTTTACACAGATATTTTGAACATCCAGCACATGTCAGATTAGTCTTATTGTCACAGGAAGATGGACAGAAGCTACATCTCTTCCTTTTTTTGCTGGTAGCTGTGCTGCTGGTAGCTGTGCTGGAGGAGGCCGTGGATGTGGAGTCTCTTTCTTGAGCATGCTGGACACTTTTTACAATGGCTGTTGCTCCTTCACTTCTGGGGGTCACTTTTCTACTCTCAATACAGTTAGGGCCAGAAATATTTGGACAGTGACACAAGTTTTGTTATTTTAGCTGTTTACAAAAACATGTTCAGAAATACAATTATATATATAATATGGGCTGAAAGTGCACACTCCCAGCTGCAATATGATAGTTTCCACATCCAAATCGGAGAAAGGGTTTAGGAATCATAGCTCTGTAATGCATAGCGTCCTCTTTTTCAAGGGACCAAAAGTAATTGGACAATGGACTCTAAGGGCTGCAATTAACTCTGAAGGCGTCTCCCTCGTTAACCTGTAATCAATGAAGTAGTTAAAAGGTCAGGGGTGGATTCCAGGTGTGTGGTTTTGCATTTGGAAGCTGTTGCTGTGAGCAGACAACATGCGGTCAAAGGAACTCTCAATTGAGGTGAAGCAGAACATCCTGAGGCTGAAAAAAAAGAAAAAATCCATCAGAGAGATAGCAGACATGCTTGGAGTAGCAAAATCAACAGTTGGGTACATTCTGAGAAAAAAGGAATTGACTGGTGAGCTTGGGAACTCAAAAAGGCCTGGGCGTCCACGGATGACAACAGTGGTGGATGATCGCCGCATACTTAATTTGGTGAAGAAGAACCCGTTCACAACATCAACTGAAGTCCAGAACACTCTCAGTGAAGTAGGTGTATCTGTCTCTAAGTCAACAGTAAAGAGAAGACTCCATGACAGTAAATACAAAGGGTTCACATCTAGATGCAAACCATTCATCAATACCAAAAATAGACAGGCCAGAGTTAAATTTGCAGAAAAACACCTCAAGAAGCCAGCTCAGTTCTGGAAAAGTATTCTATGGACAGATGAGACAAAGATCAACCTGTACCAGAATGATGGGAAGAAAAAAGTTTGGAGAAGAAAGGGAACGGCACATGATCCAAGGCACACCACATCCTCTGTAAAACATGGTGGAGGCAACGTGATGGCATGGGCATGCATGGCTTTCAATGGCACTGGGTCACTTGTGTTTATTGATGACATAAGAGCAGACAAGAGTAGCCGGATGAATTCTGAAGTGTACCGGGATATACTTTCAGCCCAGATTCAGCCAAATGCTGCAAAGTTGATTGGACGGCGCTTCATAGTACAGATGGACAATGACCCCAAGCATACATCCAAAGCTACCCAGGAGTTCATGAGTGCCAAAAAGTGGAACATTCTGCAATGGCCAAGTCAATCTCCAGATCTAAACCCAATTGAGCATGCATTTCACTTGCTCAAATCCAGACTTAAGACGGAAAGACCCACAAACAAGCAAGACCTGAAGGCTGCGGCTGTAAAGGCCTGGCAAAGCATTAAGAAGGAGGAAACCCAGCGTTTGGTGATGTCCATGGGTTCCAGACTTAAGGCAGTGATTGCCTCCAAAGGATTTGCAACAAAATATTGAAAATAAAAATATTTTGTTTGGGTTATGTTTATTTGTCCAATTACTTTTGACCTCCTAAAATGTGGAGTGTTTGTAAAGAAATGTGTACAATTCCTACATTTTCTATCAGATATTTTTGTTCAACCCTTCAAATTAAACGTTACAATCTGCACTTGAATTCTGTTGTAGAGGTTTCATTTCAAATCCAATGTGGTGGCATGCAGAGCCCAACTCGCGAAAATTGTGTCACTGTCCAAATATTTCTGGCCCTAACTGTATATGGCCTAACCAGGGATTTGCCCAATTCCTCAAGAAATAATCTTCTTTTATGCAGCTTATTCCGGTTCTAATCGGGGTCGATTTCTCTCCATAAGACAAATGCATTGTATGCAGAAACGTCCAGTATGTTATAAAATAAAATCATTGGCCCCCGATTGGTTTTGCGTTTGCATGAATATGTTGATATTGCTTGGTCTAAAGTATCAACTGCTCCCTTTGTGGCATTATAATCCAAAATAATGTCAGGCTTTCTGTCTTCTCTATCACTTACGGCATTGTCATGGTGCATTGTGCTCATTAGAATTACCTGCTTGTTTTTTTTGGGGAACATAAGTAACAACAGTTGTATTTCCAGAAAAAAAAGTAGAACTGTACACCTCTCTCTTGCTAAGGATACCTTGCGGTAGTTCAGGTTTGTTTTTTCTTATAGTACCCAGCATGATAAGTTGTTTTTTCTTCAACATCTGGCCTAGTTGATAGAATGTAAAAAAGCAAACAGCAAATGGATAATACTAGATCATTACTTGTTTACTGGTAAGAACAGTGAAACCACCACCATTTTGAGATGAAGTACACATAAAAAACATAACTTTTGCAGTCAGAAATAATCAGAGACCTGTAGAACAGTATAAAATGCTATCGGGTCATATTGACCCAAACAGTACAAGTGTAACAATCAGCGTGTAGCAAATAGTAAACAAAACAAAAACAAAAAAAATATATAGAGCTCCACAAATAAGGAGAAGTCAAGATACCACTAGTTTCAAATCCTCATATAAAAAAATCTACAGGGTCTCAAAAATCATTTCGGGTCATATTGACCCGAACAGTACAGCAAGGTTAAATTCTCTGTGTAAGTTCTCACAGATAGATAGTGTCAGGCTGTAACTGACATCTCTCTTCAAAAGAGCTAGAAGGTGTGAAACATTTCCCCTTCCTTGTTCTTAGCAGGACCACCTGGCGAGATTGGAGACAGTAGACTGCTTTCTCAGGATAACATATGCTGTGACCTCCTGTGAGACCTGCAGTCTCAGGGCAGATGTTAAATTACTGCTAGTCACACATATATACGTATACATATTATACATATTTCGCTACACCCATCCTTTGGGTGTTTGTCAAAATATTCAGTTTAAAGTGATCAATTGGGCAGCATAAGTCACAGTCTCGCTGCATTCTTGCAGCAATGTATAATCTGCATATCAGGGAAAATATAGTGAGAAGTTCCACCCTGGGTTCACAGCTGGAGACAAGACTGGTCCAGCATAGCCCCCAGCTTCTCCCACACCACCAATGGTGATTGATTGCTCTCTCCCCTGTGTGTACTTAGGGAGGGATGTGTACATCAACTGTATTAGCACTGGGAGAAGCCAGCCAGGGACTATAGGTAGAGACTAGGCCCATCTGGTCCTGCCCCCTCCCCCCCCCCCCCAGTGCTGCTGCAGTTGATAGATCTCTCTCAAAGTATCCACATGAGAGAAACCTGTCGATCACCAGTGGCAGTGTGGGGAGAAGCTGGCCAAATTAGTCTGATCCCTTCCTATGGTCCCCAGCTGAATTTTCAAACCTCAAACAAAATGTTCTCAGGTACTGAATGTGGTTTTGAACTGCATGAAGCGACTTGATGCGTTCCCTTTAATTATGTAAATTTTGCTTATGTTCGATATTAGAGTTGATATTGTCTGTTATTTGCATGACAACTAATGGGGGAGGTCTACTAAGCTAAATCTTCCAAAATTTAACATTTTATTCACCTCGCTCGAAAAGGGGACGTGGTTGAACAGAAAAAGCTTTTGAAAGCCTTAACAGAAAACAGCTTTTTGTGACACAAGATAATCTACCTAATAGGGAGTGTAAAATAGACTAGAAGGCCTAAAGATGCACCGAAATTAGCAAACACTGCACTGTCTAAAAATTATAGCAGTTTAGTAAATCTGCTCCAATGTGTCAGCTATATGCCACCTTGTATTCTGCACACTACTAAGCATAGCTGATGCAGAAATAATAGTTGAACTCAGCCCTAGATTCCAGGAAAAAAACAGTATTATCAACGATAAATGGCGTCCTGTTACAAATTTTGGGTTAAATTGCAGGGACACAAAGTGTGCGGATTACATGCTTCTACAAAAGAGCTAACTTGGCAATGGCATAAAGACCTTTGGCAATTAGGTCTTTCCAAGGGGACACAAATTAATGTGTAATATAAAGAGCCAAAGAAGAAATAAAATAAGGAATTTGTACATCTTGACCCTATAGTTTTGAAAGTCCTTTCATCACTGACATCCTATTGGTTTCTGACTGGGGGTACATCAATGTAAAAGTAAGTGATAACTGGAATTTTTCTCTAAATTTAATTTAAAATAGGAAAACTATGTGACCAGTGTTCCAAGAACATTTCTTCCCAGTGTGTTTAATAATTTATGTTTTTCTGTTTAAGATATTGCAGCAAAATTAGATCCAGCACTTTCACACAATGAGAGTATAAGGTTAGAAACCATACAAAGAATATGACGAGCTTTAGTTTATTGTTGGAACGACCATACGTGTATTCTTTATATTGCATGTACTATATCAGACAGTAAGGGCCGTACAGATGTGTCCTTTATTAACTTTCGTCTTGGCCCAACATATCCTGAAAGCAGTAGGTGAGATGATCAGCTTTTAAAAAACCATGATTTTGTGAGACTCTGTCACGATATGTTTATGCTACAGTATGTCCCCCTCCTTCAGTGGTCCTTATGCAGGCTGCAAAATGTCATGGGTTTTGCTATCATGCCGCAAGGCCGTATTTAGAGTTTCTGCTGCCCTAGGCACTTTTAGTGCTGCCTCCCCCATTGGTGAGTATGACACTATCGGCAGTGACTTTGGCAATAATCGCTGATGTGAAAGTAGCCTTTTGCAGCAGATCCGGCAGTTTTTCCACATCTGCCGTGTAACGGATCACTTATGGCAACACTGCGTTCGGCCTCATTCATTCCCTATGGGACTTGCGGACATGTGCGGCACATGCGGTTTTGTAGTGATCTAGCAAATGTGGTACTTGCAGCAATGGAAAAAAACGCTGCTAGCAGTGTTTTTTTTGTCTCACTGCAAGTGCAAAACCGCAAGTGCCGCACATGTCCGCAAGTAGCCATCACTACCTGTCCCTGCACCTTGCTAGCTCATCCCTAACCATCCCTCTCTGACCTAAAACTACACTTTAAAGCTTTAGAAAAACAATTTATTAACTGACATATTCCTATGATAATGAGGGCTCCAGGCTACGGCGTAGACTGGGACGGGCAGTCTCCAGGTCTCCATTCTCTCTCTGTGCACACGCTCAGTCCCTGCCTCACTGCCTGTGCTGCACTGTGCTCAGACATCCCTCCACCGGACCCGATAATCACCGCTTGCAGTAGCATACCGGCAGAGGTGTATCTAGGGTTTCTGGCACCCGGGGCAAGAATTCATTTTGCCACCCCGCAACAAGGACATATGCGATTTGCACACTTAGTCATGTAGCCACAAGCTCCTCTCCCTAATGCTCTCAATGTTCAGTGAAAAACTAAGAAAAGCAGGAAGAGAAGCTCGTTGTCACAGGACCACAAGCATGAAAATCGCATATTTGTGAAGTGTCCATTTGACGACTACTGGAACCTGCAGAGCTGAATCCTGAAATCTCAGCTTCTGAATTCTCACAACGAATGCAATGCACACTTTTAGGGTTCTCCCTTGCCGGTGGACAGTAATGTTAGCACAAGCATGCAATTTGTATACTTTTGACCGCATTCCGACTAGACGTGCCCGGCCTTACTCAGTTCATTTTCATTGAGTGAGGCCACACAAGTCTAGTCAGCACGTAACCGCATGTATGTAAGTCACAAGCATGAGAGAATCCTGACAGCGTGCAGTGCGCACTGTGAGAATTCAGAAGTCTGCAGTCACAAAGAATGACTGCAGACTTATTACAAACCTGGACATTCCCTTTAATGCACCTAACATAAATAAAAACATGAGAATTAGTCAGTATAACAAATAACATTTGCATCCAGGTACCTTATAGATGACGTCATCTCTGGAGTCATTCTCCTTCTTTTCTTCATCTTGTCCAGACCCCATGATGAGTTTTCTCATCCACAGCTCATCTCTGTAGACTTCCATTTTCTCCGGTCTTTTGCAGAAAATCTCCACATGATGCCCTTAAAGATAGAAGTGTCATTATAATTCTCCTGAATAAAAAATTGCCCCTCACTATATAGTCTGCACAAAATATGACCCCCACACTGTCCCTCTTATGCTACATGCTCTTTACTCTGACCACTACTTTCCATACCGGCCCCCTCTTCACACTGTCCTCTTACACTGTGTCCCCCCCATAGGGCCCAGTATTTATACTGTACTCTCTCATCACACTCCTCCTCCTTGGTATACTGTCCCCTCCTGGCTGTGCCCTTACACTGTCCCTCCATGCTACGCCCCCACTACTCAATTTCAATTCTGTGCCCACTCACTTTTCTCCCCCCATACTGTCTACTCACACTATTCCCCTCCCTCCTCATACTGTCTCCTCTCACATGCCTCCTGTTCACCATACTGTCTCCTTATATATTTACCCCCTCACTTTCTATACTGCCTGCTCACACATACCCACAACTCACCATACTGTGTCTGCACACATCCCATCACGTCTCTCCCCGTGCTCTGTCCACATACATTTTTCACATCGCTACTCATACTGTATCCACATACCCGGTTCGCTCCCCATACTGTCTGCACCCATCCCCCATACTGTTTCCTCATACATGCCCTCATTCCCCAGTACTGTTTCCTCATACATGCCCTCATTCCCCCATACTGTTTCCTCACACATGCCCCCCATTTCCCTGTACTGTTTCCATATATATGCCCCTAATCTCCCCATTTGCTCTTCGTTTTGTGTCCTCAAATCTCCCCCACACATTAAATCCCCACTACAAGTCTCCCCACACACAATAAATAACCCCATCTCCACTTCAAATCTCACCCCACACATTAAACACCCCCATCCCCACTCCAATTCTCCTCACACACATTAAAAAAAACCCATCCCCACTCCAATTCTCCCCACTCATAATAAATCCCCCCATCCCCACTCCAATTCTCCCCACACATAATAAATCCCCTTATCCCCACTCAAATTATCCCCACACATAATAAATCCCCCATCCCCACTCAAATTGTCCCCCCCGGGCACTTAATCTTCAGTGTCTTCAGCTCCACTGGAGCACTTACCACCAGTGTTTGCCTCTGCAGCATGAGTGAGTGACGTCAGCAGCGTGATCACATGATCTGATCACGCTGCTCGCATCGCTCTGACCCGGCAGTCAGAGCCTCAATTGTACTCACTTATGTAAGACTAGATGGTGGCCCGATTCTAACGCATCAGGTATTCTAGAATATGCATGTCCAAGTAGTATATTGCCCAGTCACATAGTATATTGCCCAGCCACATACTATATTGCCCAGCCATGTACTATATTGCCAAGTCATGTAGTATATTGGCCAGCCACATAGAATATTGCCCAGCCACGTAGAATATTGCCCAGCCACGTACTATATTGCCCAGCCACGTAGTATACTGCCCAGCCACGTAGTATATTGCCCAGTCACGTAGTATATTGGCCAGCCATGTAGTATATTGCCCAGCCACATAGTATATTGCCCAGTCACGTAGTATATTGCCCAGCCACGTAGAATATTGCCCAGCCACGTAGTATATTGCCCAGCCACGTAGTATATTGCACAGTGACATAGTATATTGCCCAGCCACGTAGTATATTGCCCAGCCACGTAGTATATTGCCCAGTCGTGTAGTATATTGCCCAGTCACGTAGTATATTGCCCAGCCACGTAGAATATTGCCCAGTCACGTAGTATATTGCCCAGTCACGTAGTATATTGCCCAGCTATGTAGAATATTGCCCAGCCATGTAGAATATTGCCCAGCCACGTAGAATATTGCCCAGCCATGTAGTATATTGCCCAGTCACGTAGTATATTGCCCAGCCACATAGTATATTGCCCAGTCACGTAGTATATTGCCCAGTCACGTAGTATATTGCCCAGCCACGTAGTATATTGCCCAGTCATGTAGTATATTGCACAGCCACATAATATACAGCACAGAGCCACGTAGTATATTGCACAGCCACGTAGTATATTGCCCAGCCACGTAGTATATTGCACAGTGACGTAGTATGTTGCCCAGCCACGTAGTATATTGCCCAGCCACGTAGCATATTGCCCAGTCACGTAGTATGTTGCACAGCGACGTAGTATATTGCCTAGCCACGTAGTATATTGCCCAGCCACGTAGTATATTGCCCAGCCATGTAGTATATTGCCCAGTCACGTAGTATATTGCCCAGTCACGTAGTATATTGCACAGCCACGTAATAGACAGCACAGAGCCACGTAGTATATTGCTCAGCCACGTAGTATATTGCACAGCGACGTAGTATATTGCCCAGCCACGTAGTATATTGCCCAGCCACGTAGTATATTGCCCAGTCATGTAGCATATTGCCCAGCCACGTAGAATATTGCCCAGCCACGTAGAATATTGCCCAGTCACGTAGTATATTGCCCAGTCACGTAGTATATTGCCCAGCCACGTAGTATATTGCCCAGCCACATAGAATATTGCCCAGCCACATAGTATATTGCCCAGTCACGTAGTATATTGCCCAGTCACGTAGTATATTGCAAAGCCACGTAGTATAATGCCCAGTCACGTAGTATATTGCCCAGCCACGTAGTATATTGCCCAGTCACGTAGTATATTGCCCAGCCACGTAGAATATTGCCCAGCCACGTAGTATATTGCCCAGCCACGTAGTATATTGCACAGCGACGTAGTATATTGCACAGCGACGTAGTATACAGCACAGAGCCACGTAGTATATTGCCAAGTCACGTAGTATACAGCACAGACACGTAGTATATTGCCCAGCCAGGTAGTATATTGCCCAGTCACGTATGTAAGAGGTTAAAAAATAAAAAAGAAACATACTCACCATCCGAAGAGCCCGTTGTAGTTCCGTCGCTTGTGAGCGGTGTCCGGTCCCAGGATTGGTATGAGCGCAGGGCCTTCCATGACGTCGCGGTCACATGACCGTGATGTCGCGGTCACATGACTGTGACGTCATGGAAGGTCCTTCTCCCATAGCATCTTTGGAAGTGGAACCTGCCGCTTGCAGTGCCGAGGAGAGGACGCGACGGCGGAAGGTGAGAATAAGGTTTCTTTTAATTATTATTATTATTTTTAACATTAGATCGTTTTACTATTAATGCTGCATGCGCAGCATCAATAGTAAAAAGTTGGGGACACACAGGGTTAGTAGCAGCGGTAACGGAGTGCGTTACCCACGGCATAACGCGGTCCGTTACCGCCGGCATTAACCCTGTGTTAGCGGTGACCGGAGGGGACTATGAGGGCGACAGGCACTGACTGCAGGGAGTAAGGAGCCGCCAATGTCTTCCGGACTGTGCCCGTCGCTGATTGGTCGTGGCAGCCATGACAGGCAGCTGCCAAGACCAATCAGCGAATGAATAACCGTGACAGAAGGACAGACAGACAGACGGAAGTGACTCTTAGACAATTATATAGTAGATGCAAGTACAATTGATCCCTGGGCAGTGGCTGACACTGACAGCTTGGGGCCCCTGTGCAAGAAATGTGTCTGCCCCCCCTCCTTTTATGGTGACAAAGCTATATATATATATACTAGCTATTGAACCCGTTCTACGCCCGGGTGGCGAGCATTTATATTGGCATATGGTCTCCATCCTGGTATGTGCTGCTCCATCCTGCATCCCCATCCTGTCATGTGCTGCTCCATCCTGCGTACCCATCCTGTCATGTGCTGCTCCATCCTGCGTCCCCATCCTGTCATGAGCTGCTCCATCCTGTGCCCCCATCCTGTCATGTGCTGCTCCATCCTGCGTCCCCATCCTGTCATGTGCTGCTCCATCCTGCGCTCCCATCCTGTCATGTGCTGCTCCATCCTGCGCCCCCATCCTGTCATGTGCTGCACCCATCCTGCACCCCCATTCTGTCATGTGCTGCTCCCATCCTGCGCCCCCATTCTGACATGTGCTGCTCCCATCCTGCGCCCCCGTTCTGTCATGTGCTGCTCCCATCCTGCGCCCCCATTCTCACATGTGCTGCACCCATCCTGCGCCTCCATTCTGACATGTGCTGCACCCATCCTGCGCCTCCATTCTGTAATTTGCTGCTCCCATCCTGCGCCACCATCCTGTCATGTGCTGCTTCCATCCTGTACCCCCGTTCTGTCATGTGTGGATCCTGTGCACACACTACCTGATTCCTTTCTGCCGCCATTTTCTTGGTCCTCCTGCTGCCGGGATCGGCGCCTGCGTAGTCCGCGCTTTCCGGCGCCATTTTCTTGAAGACACACTGCAGTGTGTCTTCAAGAAAATGGCGCCGGAAAGCGCAGACTGCACAGGCGCCGATTCCGGCAGCAGGAGGACCAAGAAAATGGCGACGGAAAGGAATCAGGTGGCGTAAGTAACAAATTGCTGTGGCATGAACTGCCGCATCATCATCAGGGCGCAATCATGTCCACGGTGTCCCCATGTCCGGGTTACGGATCATAAATGTCCCCCTGCTCCCGGCAATCCACGCTTTCCGGTGCCTTTTTTTTTTCTGACACTGGCTATAATGTAACGCTAGGAGCGCCGTGCCTGCGCAGTCTATAAAGGCTTCGGACAGAGTGACGCTCCCAGCGTTATATTATATATATATATTTATATATATATATACAGTATATATATACAGTATATATATATATATATATATATATAGCCACACACACATACATGTGTATATATTACAAAATCTCCTTTATTATGTATATTGCCGTCCCTTATAGTACAGCACCATCCCTTACATATTTTATTATATAGAGCTCTGTTTTATTACATGCCATCCTATCTTGTTAGCTGTATTAGGCAATGATGGCTGATGGAGCATGGGAAAGCTTCTTTTCTAATGGAGGAGCTGATGGACTGGTCGTCTGGTCGCCGACTGCTCCATCTGCAGTCATTTTATATCTAAATAGAGAGGGGACTATGTAATAAAATAGTGTGCTGTGAATAACAAAATTAACAAGAATACACCATGTAAGAGACAGTACTGTACATAACAGCAGAGGAAGCTATATAATAAGGGACGGTACCATACATAACTAGAGAGGATGGTATGTAATAAGGGACGATGTTATATCTAATAAAAGAGGAAACTATGTAACTAAGGATGGTATTATACAGAATAAGTGAGTACACAATATACTAAGGGACTGTGCTATATATAATAAGTGAGTACACTATACAGTATACTAAGGGACTGTGTTATACTTAATAGGAACGAAATCCTCTAAACTGCATGCTCGCAAACGCCAGAAGCCTGACAAACAAGATGGAAGAACTAGAAGCAGAAATATCTACAGGTAACTTTGACATAGTGGGAATAACCGAGACATGGTTAGATGAAAGCTATGACTGGGCAGTTAATTACAGGGTTACAGTCTGTTTAGAAAGGATCGTAAAAATCGGAGAGGAGGAGTGGTTTGTCTCTATGTAAAGTCTTGTCTAAAGTCCACTTTAAGGGAGGATATTAGCGAAGGAAATGAGGATGTCGAGTCCATATGGGTCGAAATTCATGGAGGGAAAAATGGTAACAAAATTCTCATTGGGGTCTGTTACAAACCCCCAAATATAACAGAAACCATGGAAAGTCTACTTCTAAAGCAGATAGATGAAGCTGCAACCCATAATGAGGTCCTGGTTATGGGGGACTTTAACTACCCGGATATTAACTGGGAAACAGAAACCTGTGAAACCCATAAAGGCAACAGGTTTCTGCTAATAACCAAGAAAAATTATCTTTCACAATTGGTGCAGAATCCAACCAGAGGAGCAGCACTTTTAGACCTAATACTATCTAATAGACCTGACAGAATAACAAATCTGCAGGTGGTCGGGCATCTAGGAAATAGCGACCACAATATTGTACAGTTTCACCTGTCTTTCACTAGGGGGACTTGTCAGGGAGTCACAAAAACACTGAACTTTAGGAAGGCAAAGTTTGACCAGCTTAGAGATGCCCTTAATCTGGTAGACTGGGACAATATCCTCAGAAATAAGAATACAGATAATAAATGGAAAATGTTTAAGAACATCCTAAATAGGCAGTGTAAGCGGTTTATACCTTGTGGGAATAAAAGGACTAGAAATAGGAAAAACCCAATGTGGCTAAACAAAGAAGTAAGACAGGCAATTAACAGTAAAAAGAAAGCATTTGCACTACTAAAGCAGGATGGCACCATTGAAGCTCTAAAAAACTATAGGGAGAAAAATACTTTATCTAAAAAACTAATTAAAGCTGCCAAAAAGGAAACAGAGAAGCACATTGCTAAGGAGAGTAAAACTAATCCCAAACTGTTCTTCAACTATATCAATAGTAAAAGAATAAAAACTGAAAATGTAGGCCCCTTAAAAAATAGTGAGGAAAGAATGGTTGTAGATGACGAGGAAAAAGCTAACATATTAAACACCTTCTTCTCCACGGTATTCACGGTGGAAAATGAAATGCTAGGTGAAATCCCAAGAAACAATGAAAACCCTATATTAAGGGTCACCAATCTAACCCAAGAAGAGGTGCGAAACCGGCTAAATAAGATCAAAATAGATAAATCTCCGGGTCCGGATGGCATACACCCACGAGTACTAAGAGAACTAAGTAATGTAATAGATAAACCATTATTTCTTATTTTTAGGGACTCTATAGCGACAGGGTCTGTTCCACAGGATTGGCGCATAGCAAATGTGGTGCCAATATTCAAAAAGGGCTCTAAAAGTGAACCTGGAAATTATAGGCCAGTAAGTCTAACCTCTATTGTTGGTAAAATATTTGAAGGGTTTCTGAGGGATGTTATTCTGGATTATCTCAATGAGAATAACTGTTTAACTCCATATCAGCATGGGTTTATGAGAAATCGCTCCTGTCAAACCAATCTAATCAGTTTTTATGAAGAGGTAAGCTATAGGCTGGACCACGGTGAGTCATTGGACGTGGTATATCTCGATTTTTCCAAAGCGTTTGATACCGTGCCGCACAAGAGGTTGGTACACAAAATGAGAATGCTTGGTCTGGGGGAAATTGTGTGTAAATGGGTTAGTAACTGGCTTAGTGATAGAAAGCAGAGGGTGGTTATAAATGGTATAGTCTCTAACTGGGTCGCTGTGACCAGTGGGGTACCGCAGGGGTCAGTATTGGGACCTGTTCTCTTCAACATATTCATTAATGATCTGGTAGAAGGTTTACACAGTAAAATATCGATATTTGCAGATGATACAAAACTATGTAAAGCAGTTAATACAAGAGAAGATAGTATTCTGCTACAGATGGATCTGGATAAGTTGGAAACTTGGGCTGAAAGGTGGCAGATGAGGTTTAACAATGATAAATGTAAGGTTATACACATGGGAAGAAGGAATCAATGTCACCATTACACACTGAATGGGAAACCACTGGGTAAATCTGACAGGGAGAAGGACTTGGGGATCCTAGTTAATGATAAACTTACCTGGAGCAGGCAGTGCCAGGCAGCAGCTGCCAAGGCAAACAGGATCATGGGGTGCATTAAAAGAGGTCTGGATACACATGATGAGAGCATTATACTGCCTCTGTACAAATCCCTAGTTAGACCGCACATGGAGTACTGTGTCCAGTTTTGGGCACCGGTGCTCAGGAAGGATATAATGGAACTAGAGAGAGTACAAAGGAGGGCAACAAAATTAATAAAGGGGATGGGAGAACTACAATACCCAGATAGATTAGCGAAATTATGATTATTTAGTCTAGAAAAAAGACGACTGAGGGGCGATCTAATAACCATGTATAAGTATATAAGGGGACAATACAAATATCTCGCTGAGGATCTGTTTATACCAAGGAAGGTGACGGGCACAAGGGGGCATTCTTTGCGTCTGGAGGAGAGAAGGTTTTTCCACCAACATAGAAGAGGATTCTTTACTGTTAGGGCAGTGAGAATCTGGAATTGCTTGCCTGAGGAGGTGGTGATGGCGAACTCAGTCGAGGGGTTCAAGAGAGGCCTGGATGTCTTCCTGGAGCAGAACAATATTGTATCATACAATTAGGTTCTGTAGAAGGACGTAGATCTGGGGATTTATTATGATGGAATATAGGCTGAACTGGATGGACAAATGTCTTTTTTCGGCCTTACTAACTATGTTACTATGTTACTATGTTACTATGAACACTCTATACTAAGGGACTGTGTTAGACATAAGTGTTAATAATGTCTTCCTCCACCTCCCCCTGTTCCTAAGTCCTTTATCAGTCTCCTGTCCTCCCATCCCAATCCCCAACACCCCTCATTGTCCTCCTCCCCCTGCAATCCATTATTGTCTTCTACCCCACCCCATCATTGCCCTCTTCACCACCTCCATCATTGCCTTCTCCACCACCATCATTGCTTTCTTCCCCCCACCCCATATCATTGCCCATTCCACCACCTCCATCATTTCCTCCTCCCCACCACCCCCCTCATTGCCCATTCCACCACCACTCCCATCATTGCCCATTCCACCACCTCTCCTATCATTGCTCATCCCACCACCCTCATCATTGCCTTTTCCCCCACCACCCCATCATTGCCCTTTCCACCACCTCCATCATTGCCTTCTCCAGCACCATCATTGCTTTCTCCTCCACCACCCCATATCATTGCCCATTCCACCACCTCCATCATTTCCTCCTCCCCCGCCACCCTGTAATGATTCCGGACTTTCCTTGTGCCTGTTCGCCCTGATCCAAGATAGAGTCTTGGATCTCGCCCTGTCATGGAACTTCCTGTCTGTCATGATTATTTAAGTCCTGGTCATGTGTTCTCCTGTGCCTGAGTATTTTGTGCTGCTGGCTCCTGAGCTTCTGCCTGTTTTCTGGTGAACTCCCTGCTTCTGCTGCTCACTACTCGGTGGTCTGCCTTCCCCCATTCAGCTACCTCTCGCCTCTGGAACTGCTGTGACGGGCAACACACCAGTATAAGGATCTTCTTTGTTTGCAAAACTTTTCCCAGTGTTGGGCCTCTTTGCACAACCACACCAGGTGAGCAAGATTCAAGTTGTGCTTTTCTCTCCAAGAAAGATTTACTCATCTACTACGCTTAGATAGCGCTCTCCCTCTTTTTCCCTCGTCCTTTCTTTCCCAGAACTGCATTCACACAACGCACCATCTGTGAATTATTGGACTCCTACTAACAACTACTGTGCACACGTGTGATCAAGTTTTGCTGGACTTCCTCATTTAAGTACTGTGTGCATTTGCACTAATAACTCTATTGGACTTCCTTGTTTAAGTATCTGTTCGCCTCTCAGTTTGCTGTGATTTGCTATAATGTGCTGAGCACCTCGTTACTGTTGCAGGAATATCTGTATTATGTTCTGTTCGCTATCCTGTTTGCTATTATTTACTATATAGAGCTGATGACATCGTTATAATTGCATATTTGTGTTAGTTCTGTTTACATTTCTGTTTTGACTGACTGGCTTTATCCCACGCTTTCAGATTCCATAGTACCTATATAATTATTACACCCCCCATCATGTCTTTTTCCCCCACCACTCCTATCATTGCCCATTCCACCACTTCCATAATTTCCTCCTCCCGCACCACCCCCTATATTGCCCTTTCTACCACCACCATCATTGCCTTCTCCACCACCACTATCATTGCTTTTTCCCCCACCACCCCATCATTGCCCTTTCCTCCACCTCCATCACAGCCTTGTCCTCCACCACCCCATCATTGTATTTTCCACTACCACCATCATTGCCTTCTACCCCACTTCCATCATTTTCTCCTCTCCCACCATCCCCATCATTGCCCTTTCCACCACATCCATCATTTCCTCCTCCCCCACCATCCCCATCATTGCCCTTTCCTCCACCACCATCCTTGCCCATTCCACCACCTCCATTTCCTCACCACTCCACTCCCCATTATTGCCCTTTCCACCACCTCCATCATTTCCTCCTCCCCCACCACCACCACCATTGCATTCTCCCCCCACCCCATCATTGCCCATTCCACCACCTCCATCATTTTCTCCTCCCCCACCATCCCCATCATTGCCCTTTCCACCACATCCATCATTTCCTCCTCCCCCACCATCCCCATCATTGCCCTTTCCACCACCACCATCATTGTCCTTTCCACCACCTCCATAATTTTCTTCCCCCTCCACCATCATCATTGTCCTTTCCTCCACCACCATCCTTGCCCATTCCACCACCTCGATTTCCTCACCCCACCTCCCCCATTATTGTCCTTTCCACCACATCCATCATTTCCTCCTCCCCCACCATCCCCATCACCCCATCATTGCACAGACACACACAACACCATTTACCTCTCTGCACATTTCCCCGCAGCGCTACACACACACACTCACCGGGCAGGAAGCAGGACAGAGCCGGCACGCTGCAGCTTCCCTGTGCCGGCTGTCAGCTTGACTCTCAGTCCAGGGGGTGGCAGACTGCCATATTAGGCGGCCTGACTGCGCTCCCTGCCAGCTGTGCCCCCTAGATACGCCTCTGGCTGTGATCACTCTCCGAGTCCTCGCGCAGTCCCTGCATCTCTCTCTGTTGTCCAGGCATGGCATCTTCTTCTTGTGTGAGTGTTCACGTGGTATCGCTCATTAAGGTAATGAATATGTTCTCCACGCCTATGGGAGTGGAGACGCGTCCATATTCATCACCTTAATGAGCGGTACCACATGACCACTGAGCACAGGAAGATCTGCCGGCGCTGAGACCATCAGAGTTGCAGGCACCCCTGGAGGAGGGTGAGTATGATGTCTTCAAGAAGGTGGGGTTGTAGGGGGGTAGGTTTTGGGTGGGAAGCCAACCCCAGACTTTGAAAAAACAAAAAACTTGCTCAGGTGACGCCCCCCCAAATTCTGGCACCCTAGGCACATGCCCTCAAGTGCCTAGTTACAAATACGGCCCTGCCTATCCTAAACAAAGATTATCTATAAATGGTGACTGGATAACTTATTTAAAACATTTCTGCCGATGCAAATTTCAATCCTGAGGGAGAGAGGAACTACTGTAACAGAGCAAAAAAAGGGAGAAGCCAGCGCAGCCTAAGGTTAAGACGCAATACATAAAGTGCAAATGCACATTTTAATTTCTAACTGTATTTTCAAAATGAGACATTTAGCAAACAATTGATCAATTCTTTAAGCCACCCCGCCTCTTCACGGCAATCTCATATTGGGGCAGTCCTACACTACGTTTTTTATATTCGCTGTGCCATAAAGGCCTCCTAAATGAACTAAAAGCAAGACCACATTAAAAGTATGCTGTACCTGGAGCATTACTGAGTCACCCCCATGGCGCCAGAGTAGGCAAGCGAGGATAAAAGTTGAGCAGGTCCAGACAGACATTTCGGATCCAACCTCCACACTGCCCATCCAGAACCACAACTACTGTAACACCCCAGGTTCCTGGTTGTTACAGTGGCATTGCTTTCCTCACGGGAAGAGTGATGTCATGCTTGGAAGCGAGAAAGGATCCCTTTGACAAGTATTCAGCACATACTACACAGTTCTGCCTCCAGGCCAGAAGGGGGTGCTCTGATCCAGTTGGGTGGCTTCCCTATATATATTCTGGCTGGAGGAGGAAGTTAGGCAGATGGAGTTGGACAGTTGGTGAGAGGAGAGGGAGGAGAGAGGAAGGAAGGCTGGGGCCATAGAGACGATTCTGCGGCTCGTGGGAAGGAAAGAGAAAGCAGAACAGTCTTTAAAGTGACTGATTGGGGAAGTGGAGTGCAGGCGAGTGAAGAGCTGGAGAGAGAAGCTGCAATTGAGCTTCCTATACGCTGAGCGCAGATACCGATAGCCGGAAGACCAAGGTTGTGGGGTAACTCTATGCCCATTGGCAGAAACCGGTGGATAGCAGATTGCAAGTTACCTGTCCACCATTAATGCCCGAGGACACAGTAGCAGAAAGAGCCCAGGTCGTGGTAGAGATCCTGTAAAAAGGCTCTAGCTACCTCTCGTATGGGTAGTGTCCTACTAACAAGGGGGACAGAAAGGAAACATGAGGACCTTGTGTGAGGCCTAAGGCAGCAAGGGACTACAACACCACAGCGCTAGTAGGAAGGCTTCCAACCCCACCTGGTTCTGGGATTCCTAATTCGCTTCCAAGCCGGCCGGACCACATCAGCATCCGTGATCCTGTACCCTGGACTGTGGCTGCCTTAAAGCAAGTAAAGCGGTAAAGAGACTGCAACCCTGTGTCCTCTGTTTCTTACTACACAACCGACTATCTCCTCTACTACACCGGGAGCCCTGGGGACCTTGCTTCACTGTGGGAAGCCATACCATCTCAGCTGCCATAACACCCCAGAGGACCCCTTTAAGCAGCGTCGGTCGTCCCTGACTCAATGCCACAGGTGGCGTCACGAACTTTTATTATTTTAGAAACCCCCTTTAAAGATCTTTCCTTTAACTTGGGCGCCCAGAGCCATGGACCGAGTCACCGCCACCGTGACACATCCCTGACCCGGTTCTGAGTACCCCACGGCCATGGCGAGCGTTCCAGTATAAAGTAGAGAAAACTGAACATGAGAACATCTAATTAATAGGGCAGGAAATGTTAACTTAAAGATTGGGTATTTAGGCAGAGTTAGTGAAAGGTGAGTGCAATTTGGGGGGGGGGAGGAGTAAAGGGAATCTGGAATCTGTCTGAAGGTTTTTGAAATGTAATCTGAGAGCACTATGTTGCAGGGTCAGAGACCCAAATTATGGAGATGTGTCACTTGCTGGGTTGTGTTTTGCTGTTTCAATGCAATCAGTGTTTTATCAGCAGGAGATTATCACTACATGACAAGCTGCCTCATGCATCCTAGTCCACCCCCACCACCATTGATTAGATGCTTTCAAGTGATGAGCGAATATACGCGTTACTCGAGATTTCCCGAGCATGCTCGGGGGTCCTCCGAGTATTTTTTAGTGCTCGGAGATTTAGTTTTTCTTGCCGCAGCTGAATGATTTACATCTGTTAGCCAGCATAAGTACATGTGGGGATTCCCTAGCAACCAGGCAACCCCCACATGTACTTATGCTGGCTAACAAATGTAAATCATTCAGCTGCGGCAAGAAAAACTAAATCTCCGAGCACTAAAAAATACTCGGAGGACCCCCGAGCATGCTCGAGAAATCTCGAGTAGCGAGTATATTCGCTCTTCACTAAAGAGGGGGGGCTGTAATGGGCGTAGCTAGATGGAAGCCCCCACATGACTGCGTGGCCGAGAAGGGGGTTTGGAGTTCGTTTGAATATAAACAAGGATCGCAAGGGGATTGGTGGGAATTTTGAGTAGGGGGGTGTTTTTAGTGGAAGAAGGAGGCGGGGGCTGGAAAAAGTGCGGGAAGGATCACTTGTGAGGTGAATCAAGAGGAGAGAAGACGTGTGCAGCTACTCACCATGGCCTCCATAGACAGCCTCGTGGAGCAGCTGCGCAGGGAATCCAGGTCCAGGAGCGATGGATGGCTGGAGGAGCAGCTCACCAGGCTGCTGGGCGACTGCGGGAGCCGGGGCAGCAGGACCAGGAGGACCCGGCCCCCAGAAAGGTTGTCCCCCGAAATAGCACCGCACGGCAGGCGCAGGCCGCGGAGCCCCTCCGGGGACCCTGCGGGGGCTGCGGGACGCGGCGCGACCATCCAGCCCGCTCCCCCCTCCGGCAGGAATCCACCCGGCGGCTCTGCCGGCGCGAGTCGGCGGCGTGGAGCGGGGAACAGCCAGGCGCGGCCCGATGCCAGGGCTGCAACGGAAGTCAGGGCCGCACCGGAAGTGCAGCCTAGTCCGGGAGCGAGCGGTAGTGCGGCGCCCTCTAGCGGTGCCAGGAGCAGCCGGACCACAGCGTGGACAGCGGCGGCAGCAGCAGGAGGAGCCGGGAGCCCAGCGACGACAGCGGTGAGGGCCGCACAGGAAGTGCGGTCTAGTACGGGATAGAGGGGATGTGCGGCGCCCCCCAGCGGCGCCAGGAGCAGCCGGATTACAGCGGCAACAGTAGGAGGAGCCAGGAGTCCAGCGACGCCAGTGGTGATGGGGAGTTCCGGACCAGCGGTGGCAGCGGCGGGCTCAACTTCCCCAGGTGGGCCTGGCAGAGGCACCGGACGACAGAGCAGGGCGACGGGCAGGCTGGCATCGGCGGTTCAGCTGGGCCCGGGACGCGGTGGTCGTGGGGCAGGTGCCGGGCGGTCAAGTAGGCCAGGAGGCCGAGGTGGATTACAAACAGCCGTCAGGTCAAGATCCGCCAGGAGGTCCAGCGACAGGAGTGTATCGCCAGTCTCGGTCCCCCCTGGTGAAGTGGAGGCCAGGGGCGCGGGCCTGGGGCACCTCAGTGGCAGCGACGACCCCGGATCCGGGAGCGAGCATCCAGATGACGGCGAGCAGCAGGATTCCGGAGACGCGGCTGGTGGGGACACAGCACCTGCGCAGCCTCGTGAGTATATGTCTATTCCTATTTCGGTGCCGGGTTCGGTGGGGTTAGCGGAGGGGGTAGGGGAGGCCGATTCAGGTTTTCCTGGAGTTAGAGAGCTTTTGGCGGGTATGTCGCACATTTTGAGGAGATTGGATGCGGGGGCAGCAAGCAGTGTGGGAGGGTCACCCGCTGGGGCTTGGTTGGTAGATTCTGGTAACGTAGCCGGGGGAGGGGTCCCTGGTGTTTTAGTGGGGTCTGGGGCTGCTGCGTCGGATCAGGCAGCTGGGGTGTCAGTCTCGGTTCAAACGGAGACGGGTAAGAAGGATGAGGTGAAGCTGGACGATCGGGCAAAAGGGGAAGTTTATGTGTGCTTTGAGAGTCCCCTCGGTGCCCATCTAAAGAAGGAGGTGAAGGAGAAGATTTGGAAAGACGAATTTGTGGACATTTTCTCCCTCCTCCCTTTGGAGAAATTTAATTTGGACAAAGGGAAGAAGGATGATAGCAAAAAGGAGGAGAAGGAAAAAAGGCGTTGGCGCTTGATCCCGCAGACGTTTGTAAATTGGCAGCAGGCTTTTGCTATCTTGGCCAGTGTGATAGGAGAAAAATTCCCGGAGAATTGCTCGGGTCTCTTCTGTTATTTTGATTCTATTGGGGAGGCACATCGTACGTATGGAGGCCAGGCTTGGCTGCGGTACGATGAACAATTTAGGCAGCGGAAGGCGGTGAGGCCTGAAATAAAATGGGATCAAAAGGATATTGGATTGTGGCTGAAAGTGATGGCCCCTGTGCGGTACGGGCAGTCCTTTCCAGGGGGTGGGGGGGGGTAATAGTCAGCAGTCAGGACAAGGGGGTGGAGGAGGACAGGGGTCACAGGGGCTAAAGAAAAAACGGGCACGTGCTGGCAGTTCAATGACGGCCAGTGCAAGTATGGCAATACCTGTAGGTTTAAGCACGTATGCTCCCATTGTAGCGGAGCCTCACACGGGGCTTCAAAATGTTTCAGAAAAGCAAGGGGCAAGCCAGCAGGGGGTAGCGGTCATGGGGGTGACGCCGGTGAGGCTTCAAAAGATGGCCCCTCATCTAAGTAGATACCTGGACCGGGCGAAGGCGGTGTTTATTAGGGATGGTTTTGCTGAAGGTTTTAGGATTCCTCGCCCGAATCATGCGGTCCCTTTTTCGACAAAGAATCTGAGGTCAGCAAGTTTGCATGCGGATGTTGTTTCGTGTAAGTTAGCAAAAGAGGTGAGTTAGGGAGAATGGCGGGCCCGTTTGGTTCGCTGCTTATGGAAGGGGTGATTGTTTCTCCGTTGGGAGTGGTGCCCAAGAAGGAGCCGAACAAGTTTCGATTAATTCAGCATCTGTCGTACCCAAAAGGTTGTTCTGTTAACGATGGCATTGCGGAGGAATTATGTTCAGTTGTGTACACGTCGTTCGATGCGGCAGTGGAGTGGGTTCGTATGTACGGAGCGGGGGCCTTGATGGCAAAGACAGACATCGAGTCTGCCTTTCGGCTTCTGCCGGTGCATCCGGAGAGCATTCCGTTGCTAGGGTGCTTTTGGAACGGAGGTTTTTATTTGGATAGGTGTTTGCCGATGGGCTGTTCGATTTCTTGCTCGTTGTTTGAAACTTTCAGTACCTTTCTGGAATGGGTGGTTAGAGACGTTTCTGATGTTCCTTCGGTCATTCATTACTTGGATGATTTTTTGTTTGTTGGTCCTCCAGACTCGGCGGTGTGCGGCAATTTATTGGCCACCATGGAATGGGTGGCAGGGCATTTCGGGGTCCCTTTGGCGCAGGAGAAAACAGAGGGTCCATGTATGGTTTTAAGTTTTCTCGGGATTCTTATTGATTCTAGTAAGATGGAGTGCAGGTTGCCCGAGGACAAATTGTTGTTGCTGAAGCAGGAGGTATCCAGAATCGGAAAGTTGAGGAAAGTGACGTTGAAGGAGTTGCAGGCGTTGCTAGGTCGCCTGAATTTTGCATGCCGTATCATGCCCATGGGCCGGATTTTCTGCCGAAGGTTGTCCAGGGCTACGGCGGGTGTCCGTGCAGCTCATCATTTCATACGCCTGAGCAGGGAGCACAGGGAGGATCTGTTGGTTTGGCAGCGTTTCTTGGAGAATTACAATGGCAGGGTGTTGATTCAGCAGGAGGATTTGAATGCTTTCGATTGTGAAATTTATACGGACGCAGCAGGGGGAGTCGGTTATGAGGCCTACTGCGGAGGCAAATGGAGTGTCGGAGTGTGGCCGGAAGAGTGGCGGCAAAACGGGCTTACCAAAAATTTGGCATTGTTGGAGTTGTTCCCAATTGTGGTGGCAGCGTTTATTTGGGGCGACATGTTTAAGGATCGCCGGGTACGGTTTCATTGCGATAACTTGAGTGTCGTGTCAGTTATCAACAGTTTATCTTCTTCTTCTCCCCCCGTTATCAGGTTGGTTAGGGAATTGGTGTTAAGGTGTTTGGAATTGAACTCGTGGATTTCGGCAGTGCACGTTCCAGGTGTCCAAAACACTATAGCAGATGCTTTATCTCGTTTGCAGTGGGATCGATTCCGGGAACTGGCGCCAGATTCGGAACCTACAGGAGCGGAATGTCCTTCGCATCTGTGGCAGATTGTTGCGGACGGGGAGGTCGTTTAATACAGGCCTCATTGGCGAGACCGACGTGGTCGGATTACGAAGCGGCATGGGAGATGTGGGAAGGTTGGTTGGTCCAATGCGGCCCGGTTGAGTCTGACGGAGATAGGACTATGGCTTTGCTGGCATTGATGGGTAAGGCGGCTGAATTAGGATGGTCTGTGTCAAGGTTGAATAAAGTTATTGCGGGTCTGGCTTTTGGTTTTCGTTTGCAAGGTTCAGCTGACGTGACAAAAGATTTTTTGATAAGACAGGCGTTGAAGGGTTTCAGGAAAGGCAATGTGTCTTTTGATAAACGCAGGCCGATTTCTTTTGGAATGCTGGAACGGCTCGGGGAGGCTTTAGGCGGTATTTGTAGTTCTCAGTTCGAAGTTGTATTGTTTCGGTTAGCCTTTTCTCTAGCTTTCTTTGGGGCTTTGCGCTTGGGGGAGTTGGTTTCCCCGAATAAAGATAAGGCGGGTGGTCTGTTAGCGGAGGATGTTGACTTTTGGGCAGGGGGCATTGTTTTTTGGATCAGGCGTTCTAAGACTGATCAGCTCGGTAAGGGTAAGCGAGTGGTGCTGGGAAGAGTTGGAGGTAGCGGGATGTGCCCGCAGCACTGTTTGGAGTCTTATTGGCGTCTGTGGCCGCTGAGGGCGGGCCCTTTGTTACGACACCAGAACGGGGAATTCTTGTCACGCTTCCAATTCACGGCTCTATTGAAGAGGGGTTTGGGATTGCTGGGTGTTGACCCGAGGAATTTCGGGTCGCACTCATTTCGAATTGGTGCTGCGTCCGAGGCTGATGATCTGGGTTTGGGCTCGGATGTGATTAAGAGAATAGGCAGATGGAGCTCGAATCGTTATCTGTCTTATGTTAGGCATTGAGTCTGGGGGGGATGGTGGCAAGATTTGTATTGGTGTTAATCATTGTTATGTTTTTTAGGTCGATCCTCCCTCCTGGCCTGGATTATCGGACATTCATTTGTTCACTGGGGTGCGCTTCGGGCGGATGCCAGGCCAAATGGTAGGCAATTAGGCTTTGCACGGGATTCGGTGGTTATTAGATGGTTGGGCTTTCGGGGTATGTTATGGCGGAGGTTGTTGGCGGAAGTCTCCAATGCCGCCAGACTTGATCGCTCCCCGGACATTTTGGTGGTTCACCTTGGAGGAAATGATTTGGGTATGAGGCCAGTTAGGGAATTGATTAGAGACATACGTTTTGATTTTTTAAGGTTGTGGGTAGCTTTTCCTGGTGTTCTGACCGTTTGGTCGGACATTGTGCCACGGCGTAAGTGGCGGGATGCACGTTCCCATAATGGGATTAATCGAGCCCGGGTAAAACTGAATAGGGCGGTGGCGGGTTTTGTGTCTCGGAACGGGGGTATTGCCGTGAGACATTTGGAGCTGGAGGCTGGGGTTGGCAATTTTTGGAGGAATGATGGAGTGCACCTTAATGATGTTGGTATGGATTTATGGGCGCTCGGGCTACAGGAAGGAGGTGAAAGAGCTTTGGTGGTGGTGGGGCACTCACGAGCCTGAGGTGGTCAGGGCTGTTCGTGTGTGGCGGGGGGTGGGGTTCTTGGAGGTGGTGATGACGTTTTACGGGGTTTGATCTGGCTTTTGTTTACGGGCTCTGGACGGGGAGTTTACCTCGGGAGCTTTGGGGTTTTGGTTTGCCCGAAATGGGTTACATGGTGCCCTTGAGCTGGTGGTTACGGCTGAGGGTAAAGAAGTGTTTGGTTTTTCAAGTTTTGGTGGTGGCTTTATGCCTATTTTTGAGCCAGATTTATTACCCCAAGAACCCTCCCCTCAAGGTTTTTTGCATATGGTATATATATGTTGTTATTCATGTTATTGTTTGTTTTAATAAAATGGCCGCTGTGGCCAAATTATCCAAAGAAATTTACGTGTTGTGTGTTAATTTAAGGTTTAACAGAAGGAAGGGAGAATGGTGTACTGGGTACAGGGGGAATTAGGAAGATGGGGTACGGAGAAGACCCAGTTTGGCGATACGCGGTCGAGGGGGGGCTGTAATGGGCATAGCTAGATGGAAGCCCCCACATGACTGCGTGGCCGAGAAGGGGGTTTGGAGTTCGTTTGAATATAAACAAGGATCGCAAGGGGATTGGTGGGAATTTTGAGTAGGGGGGTGTTTTTAGTGGAAGAAGGAGGCGGGGGCTGGAAAAAGTGCGGGAAGGATCACTTGTGAGGTGAATCAAGAGGAGAGAAGCCCACCCTCCCTCCCATTTTTTCGTATCAGTTCGAGGGAACAGTTTGACGGGGGGGATAGCCAGGGAGTTGGGAGTCTGTCGTTTTAGTCAGTAACTTCCAGAGGGGAGTTTTTCGTTAGCATTGTCACAGTGGCGGGTTGGCGGGGGGTGGGGTTCTTGGAGGTGGTGATGACGTTTTACGGGGTTTGATCTGGCTTTTGTTTACGGGCTCTGGACGGGGAGTTTACCTCGGGAGATTTGGGGTTTTGGTTTGCCCGAAATGGGTTACATGGTGCCCTTGAGCTGGTGGTTACGGCTGAGGGTAAAGAAGTGTTTGGTTTTTCAAGTTTTGGTGGTGGCTTTATGCCTATTTTTGAGCCAGATTTATTACCCCAAGAACCCTCCCCTCAAGGTTTTTTGCATATGGTATATATATGTTGTTATTCATGTTATTGTTTGTTTTAATAAAATGGCTGCTGTGGCCAAATTATCCAAAGAAATTTACGTGTTGTGTGTTAATTTAAGGTTTAACAGAAGGAGGGGAGAATGGTGTACTGGGTACGGGGGGAATTAGGAAGATGGGGTATGGAGAAGACCCAGTTTGGCGATACGCGGTCAAGAGGGGGGGCTGTAATGGGCGTAGCTAGATGGAAGCCCCCACATGACTGCGTGGCCGAGAAGGGGGTTTGGAGTTCGTTTGAATATAAACAAGGATCGCAAGGGGATTGGTGGGAATTTTGAGTAGGGGGGTGTTTTTAGTGGAAGAAGGAGGCGGGGGCTGGAAAAAGTGCGGGAAGGATCACTTGTGAGGTGAATCAAGAGGAGAGAAGCCCACCCTCCCTCCCATTTTTTCGTATCAGTTCGAGGGAACAGTTTGACGGGGGGGGATAGCCAGGGAGTTGGGAGTCTGTCGTTTTAGTCAGTAACTTCCAGAGGGGAGTTTTTCGTTAGCATTGTCACAGTGGCGGGTTGGCGGGGGGTGGGGTTCTTGGAGGTGGTGATGACGTTTTACGGGGTTTGATCTGGCTTTTGTTTACGGGCTCTGGACGGGGAGTTTACCTCGGGAGCTTTGGGGTTTTGGTTTGCCCGAAATGGGTTACATGGTGCCCTTGAGCTGGTGGTTACGGCTGAGGGTAAAGAAGTGTTTGGTTTTTCAAGTTTTGATGGTGGCTTTATGCCTATTTTTGAGCCAGATTTATTACCCCAAGAACCCTCCCCTCAAGGTTTTTTGCATATGGTATATATATGTTGTTATTCATGTTATTGTTTGTTTTAATAAAATGGCCGCTGTGGCCAAATTATCCAAAGAAATTTACGTGTTGTGTGTTAATTTAAGGTTTAACAGAAGGAGGGGAGAATGGTGTACTGGGTACGGGGGGAATTAGGAAGATGGGGTACGGAGAAGACCCAGTTTGGCGATACGCGGTCATGCTTTCTGTTAATATACACAGAAAGCTGCCAATCAGTTCTGTGGATCGGATTATACACAGCTCCGCATTCTGAGCTCTGCTCGATCTGCAACAGAGAAAACTAATTCTATCACTATCACAACTGCTACACCCAGTAAACTTATTGATAGATCACTGGAATCAGGGCCTCTCTCCCTACCTTATGCTGCTGTCAGTTTACATAGCAAACACCTGCTGACAGATTCCCTTTAAAACTTGGACTACTGGCATAGTCATTTTGACTACTTGCACTTTTTATTTCTCTTCTGTGACTACATTTTTCGGAATTCCGGCTTGAGACTCGGTGACTTTTCCTCAAATAGGATGTGAAAAAAGATTTTGTGACAATAAATAATTTTGGTGAAAAAATTGCGCATTTTTTTAAAAATTTACCTTTAACTACTAAAGGTAGTCATTTTGACTTCCTACTATATTTTGCTGTCCTTTTGTCACTAAATGTTGCTGTAAAGTTTTGTGCATAATTTTTTTCACTGTATCTTATTTACCCTGATGTTCATATAGATGTAGAGTTGAAGAGTGAAGAGTTTACTCTTTCTGATGAGGAGCTAGATGCATTTATTGCCATATTTTATGCTCGTGGAATATCGGGCACGAGCCAGCACTCTATCGCCAGTATTTGGTCAAATGACTGGGGAATACCGTTTTGCAAAGCGACAATGTCTAGGGACCGTTTTGTACAAATTATGCATTATCTCAGATTTGATGAGAAGTCCAATCGATGGCAGAGACTGCAAACCGACAAGTTTGCTCTCTTTTCTATTGTGTGGGACAGGTTTATTGATAATTGCATTGCTTGTTACAAACCTGGCCCATATATTACGGTTGATGAACAACTTTTCCCCAGCAAAACCAGGTGTCCTTTCACGCAGTATATGCCTTCCAAGCCGGATAAATATGGCCATAAATATTGGCTAGCTGTGGATAAGGATAGCAAACATCTTGCAAATGGCTTCCCTTATCTAGGTAAAGATGATTCACGCCGTGCTGATGACCGTTTAGCTGACCACGTAGTCATGAAATTATTGCAGCCGTTTTTGAAAAAAGGTTGAAATGTTACCACTGATAATTATTTTACATCAGTAAAACTTGCTAAACAGCTAAAAAGCAAGGGAACGACTATCGTGGGAACACTAAATAAGATAAGACGAGAAGTGCCTAAAGAAATAAAATCAATGAAAGAAAAATTGTACAGCACTAAAGCCTTTATAAATGAAGATAATTTAACACGTACCGTGTATCAAGGTAAGCCAAACAAAAAATGTGATCATTTTGAGTTCCATCCATCCCGATGTTCTTATTGCTTCTGAATCTGCTAAAAAAAAACTCCAGAAAATGTAAAGTTTTATAATGAAACAAAATATGGGGTAGATGTATTAGAACAGATGGCACGCAAATACACCACAAGAACATGTACTAGGAGATGGCCTGTTCACGCGTTTGAAAATACCTTAGACTTAGCGGGTATAAAAGCTTGGATAGTATACAAGGAGATGACCCCCGAAACAATGTCACGCAAGGCATTTTTGCAAAAGCTTGTTATAGAGTTGAGTGGTCCTTATGTTATATCTAGGGGAAAGGGTGGCATGTCCCAAGTTGCTACATCTTCAGATGTGATGCTTCAAAAAAAAACATTTTGCCAGATAAAAGAAAAATGCAAAAATAATAGATCTGTTGGCTATCATATTTGCCGTAAGTCTTTGTGTGGGCAATGTGCCGCCGTAAATGAAAGACGATGCCTGAAATGCGAATCAACAAATGTTTAGAAGGTCAATTATGCCGTACTAGGAAAATGTAGAATTGGAGCTGAATCTCAATAAAACGTTATTATGAAGTACAACCGGTATCGACCCAACGGCCTTCTTCAGGTACTGACGAGAAGGAGCACTGACTGACCTAGTAGTCATTTTCTCTGCTTGTTGTTCTTGAGTTGTTGTTTATATGTGTGCACTTTAATAATACATGATTGTAAAACGTCTATTATTATTGTTTTACTTAGTTTACTTTTGTTATTTCCTGTAGAAAAATATGAAAAATCGGAAAGAAGACATTCCAAAGCATTACTGTTGGATCTCACAATAATAATACCTTAAAAAATATAATTATTACTAAATAACCACAAATGAAACTATAAAAATGAACGAAAACAAGTCAGTAGTCAGAATGACTACATTCAGTAGTTCTAGTCGGGGTCACAAGTCCAGGAGTCCTAGTGTTAAATGTAGCTAAGGCTTCCTTTAACGAGTGATAGTACCAGTGGCAATAATAGCAGCCAGACACTTACTACAATTAAACATCAGTCTTTTACCTAAAATGTGGTTTAAAATTAGAACAGTGTATGTTTTTATGCACTTGGCTTTATTACATCTCCACACACCCATGAGGATGTTTGTAAGGGCTCGCTCACATGTTATACTATGGGGCAGTGCATATATGTGATTTTTTTTTCTACAAACCGATTTGGCATAAGAAAACAACTGCAGCATGCAATACGTGCACCCATTCAAGTCTATGCATGTGTGTAAAACATTGGACTGCACTCAGATGTCATCCGAGTGCGGTTCAGCATCTGTGGACAGAGACAATGGAGAAGATGGAAAAATTAAGTTCTCCATCTTCTCCACACCTGTGATACGATTCTCTCATGCAAAAGAATTAGATCACAGTAAAATGACACTGCTGAAACTCTGAGAGAGTTTGAGCTGAGTGTCATTAGAGTAATCTGCCCAATTCTCTCTCATCTATGTTGTTGGTAAAATGTCTTCTAAAATGACCGGAAAGGCAAATTTTGGTTTGGAGTAATTTATGAGGACATATCTGTTTGTTGGTTGAATAATGTTTTTGTAAAGTGCAGCATATAATGACTTGGTTGCATATAATGAATTGGTTGCACGCAGAATAATAAAGAGATCCAGGGATCTATTTTCGTAATTAGATTTACTGCTCCATTCCCCCCAAGGATAAGTGTGATTTTTGTTAAGCCCCTTTGAACATGTATATAATGGCTGTGGGCAAGTTAAGAGAAGACACTGAACCATAAGGCTGGAGTTACACTCAGCGTAAGACAATACGGTCTGTATATTACGGCCGTAATACGCTGAAAAGTCCCCAAAATAGTGGTCCGTAGCTCCTCCGAAGGCAGGGTGTTTCAGCGTTTTTTGCGCATGGCATCCTCCGTATGTAATCCGTATGGCAGCCGTACTGCGTGTTTTTCTCGCAGGCTTGCAAAACCGACATACGGCTATACAAGGGATCCATGTGTAAAAAAAAACATATAAACTGTCTATATATATATATATATATATATATATGTGTGTCAGTAGACACATATATGTATATATATTATTACTTCATACAGCGCTATACAGCTTTAAAGCCGGTAATTCAATCACCGGCTTTTGCTTTCTCCTTCCTAAACCTGACATGATATGAGACATGGTTTACATACAGTAAACCATCTCATATCACCATGTTTTTTGCATATTCCACACTACTAATGTCTGTAGTGTGTATATGCAAAATTTGGCCATTCTAGCTATTAAATTAAAGGGTTAACTGGCGGAAAAAATTGGCGTGGGCTCCCGCGCAATTTTCTCCGCCAGAGTAGTAAAGCCAGTGACTGAGGGCAGATATTAATAGCCTGGAGAGGGTCCATGGTTATTGCCCCCCCCCTGGCTAAAAACATCTGCCCCCAGCCACCCCAAAAAAGGCACATCTGGAAGATGCGCCTATTCTGGCACTTGGCCACTCTCTTCCCATTCCCGTGTAGCAGTGGGATATGGGGTAATGAAGGGTTAATGCCACCTTGCTATTGTAAGGTGACATTAAGCCAGATTAATAATGGAGAGGCGTCAATTATGACACCTATCCATTATTAATCCAATACTAGTAAAGGGTTAAAAAAAACACACACACATTATTAAAAATTATTTTAATGAAATAAAAACAAAGGTTGTTGTAATAATTTATTCTTCGTTCAATCCTTCTGAAGACCCTCGCTCTGTAACAAAGTAAAAATTTCTGGCGGAGAAAATTGCGCGGGAGCCCACGCCAATTTTTTCCGCCAGTTAACCCTTTAATTTAATAGCTAAAACGGCCAAATTTTGCATATACACACTACTAACATTAGTAGTGTGGAATATGCAAAAAAAAATGGGGATATGAGATGGTTTACTGTATGTAAACCAGGTCTCATATCATGTCGGGTTTAGGAAGGAGAAAGCAAAAGCCGGCAATTGAATTACCGGCTTTAAAGCTATCTAGCGCTGTATGAAATAATAATATATATACATATATGTGTCTCACTGACATATATATATATGTATATATATATATATATACCTATTCTATGTGTACACATTTATTCTACCTATTCTATTGTAAGCTGTCAGTGTGATTTTACTGTACACCGCACTGAATTACCAGCTTTTCTCTCTAATACCGCTGCGTATTTCTCGCAAGCACACTGCTGGTCCGTGTGTAATCCGTATTTTTGGGGCTTCCATAGACTTTCATTGGTGTTTTTTTTGCGCAATACGGTGACAAACGCAGCATGCTGCAATTTTCTACGGCCGTAGAAAGCCGTATAATACTGATCAGTAAAATACGGCAGATAGGAGCAGGGGCATAGAGAATAATTGGGCCGTGTGTAATGCGTGTTTTACGGACGTATTTTATGCGCTCATACGTCCGTAAAACTCGCTAGTGTGACGCCGGCCTAAAAGGGTCAAAGTTCTTCAGTCACTTGAAAATTTAAAAGGTGTTTTTAAGGCTGGGGTCACACATAGCGTAGGGAAATACGGTCCGTTTTTTACAGGCGTAATATGCAGAAATAATCCCAAAACAGTGATCCGTATGTCATCTGTAGGTAGGGTGTGGCTGCGTATTTTGCGCACATAAACCTCCGTATGTAATCCGTATGGCATCCCTGCAGCGAGATTTTCTCGATAGCTTGCAAAATGGACATAGAATGGATCCATGGGCCCAAATATTCGTGAAAAAAAATAAATATATATAAATATATATATATTTCATACAGTGCTAGATAGCTTAAAAGTCAGTAATTCAATTGCCGGCTTTTGCTATCTCCTTATCAAACCCGGCAGGATGTGAGACATAGTTTACATACAGTAATCCTTTTCATATCCCTTTTTTTTGCATATTCCTCACTACTAATGTTAGCAGTGTGTGTGTGCAAAATTTGGTGGCTCTAGCTGTTAAAATAAAGGGTTAAATCGCAAAAAAAACTGGCGTGGGCTCCCGCGCAATTTTCTCCGCCAGAGTGGTAAAGCCAGTGACTGAGGGCAGATATTAATAGCCTAGAGAGGGAACATGGCTATTGCCCTTCCCCCCCAGCTTAAAACATCTGCCCCCAGCCACCCCAGAAAAGGCACATCTGTAAGCGCCTATTCTGGCACTTAGCCTCTCTCTTCCCACTCCCGAGTAGCGGTGGGATATGGGGCAATAAAGGGTTAATGTCACCTTGCTAATGTAAGGTGACATTAAGCCTGGTTAATAATGGACAGCTGTCAATAAGACACCTATCCATTATTAATCCAATAGTAGTAAAGGGTTAATAATACACACATTATGAATAAAGTATTTTAATGAAATAAATACACACATCGGGTTGTAAAATCTTTATTGTATGCTTAATCCACCTGAAGACCCTTGTTCTGTAAAAGAAAAAAAGAAAAAAGCAACAATATCTCATACCTTTCTGGCATTCAGTCATGTCCCATGCTGTAAATCCATCTGAAGGGGTTAAATAATTTTACAACCAGGAGCCTGCTAATGCAGCTGTTGCTCCTGGTTGTAAAAACTGGGGAATGAATGGAATGCAGGGGAAGGTAGGATCGTAGACTTGCGGTGATGCGCCCCCTGGTGGCATAAACTCATATAAACTCTAGCGTGGGAATTTTTCTGAATATTTTCCCACGCTAGAGTTCATATGAGTTTATACCAGCAGGGGGCACATCACCGCAGGTCTACGATGCTTTTCCAGCAATCTGGATGTGTGAGACTGACCTTAGGGTTATGGCTTGTTCATTGGTTAGGAAAGGCTAGGTGGTGCAAATTTCCCAGCTTTATACCCTAGGGTGCCAACCTCCGCGGCTCAGGTAAGGATCGATACTAGGGTAAAATCCTACCTATAGACTTAACAAATTGTCACCCTTACCATCACTCTTATTGTATCCCCAGATTGGAGAAATCATGTTTATTGTGTTTTAAAACTCTGTTTTTTGTTTTGTGTGAATAAAAGAATTTTTTAAGATATATTCATTAAACAATGTTGTAGTGACAAAAAAATGGAAATCAGACATTTTGATTTTTTTCTTATTATGACGTTTACTAATCAGATTAATTTTTTTTTATTTTGATAGATCGGGCGTTTCTGAATGCAGTGATATCAAATATGTATATTTTTGGTTTGTTTTATTTTGGATGGGGCAAACGGTGGATGATTGGATCTTTTATGCATTTTTTTTTTACATTTTTTAAAACAGAGACTTGAAGATGCAGTCATATGATAGCATGCACTGCACATAGCAGGGCTTCAGCCGACCCCAGGCTGTCTTAGGGCAGTCCCACACGTCCAGATAATTCCGGTGTGGTACCACACGGAGCGTGCCGGAGACAGCGCTAAAGTTTAGCGCTGTCCCCGGCATCGTGCTGAAGCCCCATTCATATGTTCCCATACATATGTTCCCCCTCACTGGTGCTGAAGCCGCTATTCATATTTTCCCTGCAGCAGCGTTTGCTGCAGGGAAATTATGAATATTAGTGTTTAAAATGCAGATCCAGGTCCCCCCCCCCCCCCCCCCGCTGTGATTAAAATACTCACCTAGCTTCCGGATCCCTCGCCGCAGCATCCTCTTCTGGCCGCATCGCCTCCTGTATGCGGTCACGTGGGGCCGCCGATTACAGTAATGAATATGCGGCTCCGCCCCTTTGGCGACATTTCTGCTAGGTGAGAACATGGTCTTAAGAAACAATTATCTCACACAAACCCTCCGACACCCCGAGTCCTGGGACCTGGATCTGCATTTTAAACACTAATATTCATATTTTCCCTGCAGCAAATGCTGCTGCAGGGAAAATATGAATCGCGGCTTCAGCACCAGTGGGGGGGACAGCGCTTAATGTAGCGCTGTCTCCTGCACGGAACACGGACTGCACACGGACAATGTCCATGTGCGGTACGTGTTTTACATGGACCCATTGACTTTAATGGGTCCGTGTAATCTGTGCGCTCCCACGAACACTGACATGTCTCCGTGTTTGGCACACGGAGACATGGTCCGCAAAAAATCAATGACATCTGAAAAGATGCATTGATTTTTATGTGTCTATGTGTGTCAGTGGCTCCGGTACGTGAGGAAACTGTCACCTCACGTACCGGAGCCACTGACGTGTGAAACTGGCCTAATCAGGGTCATGTGACAGGGGCGCCGATGGATGGGGTTAGTGACGCGCATCCAGTATGTGCAGGTTAAATGCTGCTGTCAGAGATTGACAGCAGCATTTAACATGTTAACAGCCACAGGTGATGATAGATAATCAAATCAGCTGCCATGTGCTGGAAAAGTTGTGGGCTCATCGCTGAAACCCACATCAAAGGGAGGGATACGAGCTATGACGTACCTATCTACTATATAATTGTCTAAGGGTCACTTCCGTCTTTCTGTCTGTCTGTCCTTCTGTCTGTCACGGGTATTCATTGGTCGCGGCCTCTGTCTGTCATGGAAATCCACGTCGCTGATTGATCGTGGCAAAACAGCCATGACCAATCAGCGACGGGCACAGTCCAGAAGAAAATGGCGGCTCCTTCCTCCCCGCAGTCAGTGCCCGGCGCCCACATACTCCCCTCCGGTCAGCGGTCACACAGGGTTAATGGCTGCGTTGACCGCAGTGTAACGCACTCGGTTAACGCTGCTATTAACCCTGTGTGACTAACTTTTTACTATTCATGCTGCCTCTGCAGCATGAATAGTAAAAATATCTAATGTTAAAAAAAATAAAAAAAATAAAAAATAGTTACATACTCACGCTCGGTTGGCCCCCGGATCGAAGCGACCGGTTACCGATGCTCCTCGCGACGCCCCGGTGACCGCTCCATGTATTGCGGTCTCACAAGATGAAGACGTGCGGTCTCGCGAGACCGCTACGTCATCATCTTGCGAGACTGCAATGCACTCTTTAGACTGTAGAGCGCGACGAGAATCGGTAACCGGCTGCTTCGATCCAGAAGGTGAGTATGTAACTATTTTTTATTTTAATTCTTTTTTTATAACAGGGATATGGTGCATACTACGTGACTGGCCAATATACTACGTGACTGTGCTACATAATAATACTAAAGCCAGCATATTAGGAATAGTAAAATACAGTAACACAATGGAATCTCCAAAATACTATATGCTATATATGGATAGATAGTCGGGGCCAGCTGCCAATCAATATATGAGAAATAGAAAGCAGAGACACAAGCAGCCGTATGGTCCCATAAAATACATTTTTATTAAATACAAAAGATAAAAATCACCAGACATGAAAAAGGTGTACAGAGGGGAAGTAACAGTACGCACTAATGGTAATGGCAAAAAGCAGGCCTAAAGGCGATCCATAGACCATACTGCTGGGCTAGCAATATGCTAGAGAGAGGTTTCCCATATCACAAGTAATATTAACACATACAAGGCCAGTGCCCACATGCAGGGACTATAAACATCAAAGCATAGTGCAGCGGTGTACCTACAGCAGACAATGGTGGTCCAGGGAGCGCTCAAGCAGGCCTAACCCCGACGCGCGTTTCGGAGCGCGACGCTCCTTCATCAGGGGCAGCTTACTTTGTGACGTCACACGCTGAGCCTCGTGCCAGCTATTTTCCCCTTCCCCGCTCGTATCCAGGGACGCCACCGGCCGGGGCTTTCCCTGGCTCTATGTAGCTTCCGTACTACCTTATTTCATTGCGGCTCATCACCTCTGCCTGCCCACCTTCCCGCTAGCGTTTCTATACGCCGGATCCTTTTCTTCTGACTGGACTGCACCCACCGTGACACACGTCGGCACATCCCCTGCTGGTGAGTCTCTCCACGTGTTCGGTAGCGCTGGTGCGGCTTTTTGTTTAGGCTCCGGTCTAGGTCTATTCAAGGTGGGATTGTTCTGTTATAGGTGGGGGTGTGTGGGCTTGTATGGTTTGATTTGCGTGTTATTGTGTCACATTTACTTTTCATAGGTCTGTTTGTTCCATCTGTCTTGCCCTTTCAGCGCGGATTCAATTGTTTTCATTATTCTTGATAGTTCTTTGACAGGGGTGGCACCTCCCTGCCTTGTTTCCTTGCAGCTGGGGTTTTTTTCTTGGTGCCTGAGGTAGCGCGTGTGTAATATCCATTTCATTCTATTATCTTTATTTAATTAAAGGGGGGATTTCTACTTAAAGGGATATTCTCATCATATAATGATATTTCATAATATCATGGCCACGGGATCTGACCTCTTGGACTCTACCAATTCTCTGAATGAATTGGCTGCAGGCTAACCTACCACCTGTTCATCTTTGCACATTATTGCATCATTGGGAACGCTTCAGCACAGGTAAAAATCCTTAAAAATAACCACTTCATAAAGTGTTTAGAGTGGCGGCTCAGCCAGTCGCTGTTCGCAGCTTTAACCTGCCTTAGCCAGTGATTAGCTGAGTGAGTATTTCTACTCATTTTCAGTATGTCAAAATGAAGCCAGGTTGTATTGTAAGTTATTGTAAGGTATTTTACCTACCATTATTTTTGCTCAGTAATTTTATGCACTCTTGCACTTGCATGTTTTTTTCTTGATTTGTTTCAATAAATATTTCTTTATTGTATGGTATATGCTTCCTGCTCTTTGATAGGATATATGAAAGTATGAAGTTGCCAAAGTAAACTAAACATTTGCCTTAGGTGAAAGAAAGCATAGCTACAGCTCTGGATCTGACCTGCAGTGAACATTCAACCGCACGTTAATCTGGACTGGAAGAAATTTTGTTATGTGCCCTAGTATTACTAGCAAATAACCGTAGACCAGAGCAAAATAATTATACCCATAGTTACTAGCAGGAGGATGGGAAGGCAATTTACTGGTTTCTACTACCATAATCTCTAGAATCTTTTTCACTACTTAAGTCCGATATACAATTTACAGATATCTTCTTTTCAAAATATTCTATTAACTACATCTTTAAAAAACAAAGCCCAGGTAGCAAGTTCATAGTGTTTCACCATCAAATGTCAGATCCTTAACAAGTCTGAATCTGCAGACACAGAAGGTAAAGCAATCAGGTGATTGAGCGACTTTCTCCAATTCAACAGGAGCATAACCACCTCATCAAAGAAACAGAGCTTCAGAAACGTTAATCAACTCTCTTTTCATCAAATTACACAGTATGCAAAGTTTATCACATTTTGGGGTTATCAAAAGCAAGATCTCTGCTCCATTTTGCACACTAGTTCATCTAGGCTAAGGCTGTGTTCACGTGTCCAGTAGTGTTCCGTGGATCCAGCAGCAATCCATTAGCAAAAAAAGTTGTGCAGACACAACTTTTTAATCCATTTTTAAAAAACTGATCTCTGCTGGATCCGTTTTTTTAACATTGAAGTCTATGGAAACGGATCCGTTATATAAACATCCGACTGTCTACAATTTGAAACAAATCAGTTTTTTGCTGACTGGATCAGTTTCAAATGGATCATTACTTGGCAGCTCAGAAGTCATCTGTTTGAAACTCATCCAGTGAGCAAAAACCGGAACATCTTCAAATGGGAGAAAAACGGATGGCTAATTAATTGATCCATTTTCTATAAACTTCAGTATTTAAAAAATTGATCCAGTTTAAATAATTTTTTAGCCGCACAAAAATCTTGTAAAAATCTGCACAACTTTTTTGTCAATGGATTGCTGCTGGATCTGTTGTAATAGAGGACTACTGGGCATGAGAACATAGGCTTACTGAGATGTGTCCTCAAACTGGACCAAAGTTTGATTCAGACCAATTTCTAGATCCTGGGATCTTATCTTGAATTATGTGTATCCCAATGGGTAAATGCTGTGTTTATAGTAGTGTTCATACTGTGCTTTTTTCAGGAGGTATCATATATTTTCCTATTCTTTTGATACTTTCATTAGTTGGAGGTCATTGGCTGACCAATGTCGAGGAAAACTCATCAAAATCATCTAGCATTGTGAACATGGAAATTATTTTGGATGCCAAAGAACTGTTCCTCTTCAAACTAGTACTCGAATGCTTTCATCAGTTCAGATCTTTCTTAAAGAAATAATATAGTTTCACCAGGATTTGAGAGAGTTCAGGTTTTGGTCCTACTTGAATATTGACTTTCTGGCATTGCCACCAATAGAGCTGTATCTAAGGTGAAAGATCATCATCTGGAACCTAGGGGATATCATACTTCTTTGCATCTTGGCAGTCATTTGCAATTGTTGTCATCACTGACGAAACAAGATTGTAAGGAATATGTTACAATGCTTTGTGACATTAAACATATGGCAGCTAGGCCATCCATCACCTGCATTCTGACAATCTGTAGAAACACATTTGTAATTACAGTAATGTAAGAATCCTGTGAGAAGCGGATCGTGATCCTGATTCCAATAAATCTTTAGTTACAATATGTATTCCAAGGATTGTGCAACCCAGTAATACATTTGGAGCTAAAAATGTCATGATAATAGATAACATGTCCGATAAAATGTTCCTCTGGCATTGTCTAATGGTCTCTGTGTACAATGTATCTCGGAAAAACTACTTTAGCTCAACGCAATTTTGTTTCTGTTTACAATTACAGAACTTAGAATCTGTTCTGAATATGGAGAATTTAATGCTAATCAAAAATAGCTTATCAGATGGTTTCCTATTTATGACCGCCATTTACTGAACCCTGAAAGAACATTAAAAGTAATAGCTCAGAATATTTACATTAAAAGTACTCCCATAAAAGGCACACAGCTGATATCTTGCAGTCCCAGCCAAGAATTAATTTAAAAAATGTTTTCTGACTTTGAAGCTGCTCTAACCGATCTTTGCCCTTGTTGCAGGAAATTAGAATATAGTACGGCAGAAAAAGACGTCCCAATGGTAACATATGGATCATATCCTATTACCGCATTCCTGCTCTACCCCATATAGACTGGAATTTTTTTAGATTAGAGTCCCAATATTGCCATTCAAGTCATTCTCCTTTTCCTCAATATTACCCAAATCTAATTTTGAATACATGAAAAAGCTTTTTACACATTCAGTTATGCCTTATTTTATTGAAAACTTCAAGTGTGACTGCATTGAACTTCCATATCTCATCCTTTTTATATATATTGTACTCATAGGGCTTGTTCACGAGTTCTGGAATTGATGAGGATTTTGGTGCAAATTCTACTACAAAACCCTCATCAAATCATGTAACATTTCACCTCCATTGCATGTGAATTGAGATTTTGTAACCCATGCTTGGGATAAAATCCAGGCACATTTTTGTCCTATGCTGCAGAAAACGTGCAGTAATCTGCAGAATTAGTATGTGCATTCTTCTAGCATGGAAAAGTCTTAGATTAGCCCTAGAGAATTTTTCATTTTTGCATTGTAGTTGAGTGAAGGCTTTGGTTATTTGCCTCTGAGTTGTCCTCCTCTTTTGTGTGTAATATTTTAGTAATTTCTAAATTATCTATGTCACTTAGATGCAGAATGACAACCATTATTGGTTACTACTAAAGTGCCTACCAAAACTGTTAGGGTATGTGCACACGCTGCTGCGGATCCGCAGTGGATTGGCCGCTGCAGATTCACAGCAGTTTTCCATGCATTGTACAGTACCATGTAAATCTATGGAAAACAAAATCCGCAGTGCACATGCTGCGGAAAAAAACACGCGGAAACGTAGCGTTGTTTATTCCACAGCATGTCAATTCTTTGTGCAGATTCCGCAGCTGTTTACACATGCTCCATAATAGGAATCCGCCGGTGTAAAACTGCAGGTGAAATCCACACAAAAACCGCAAAAAAGTGGTAAATCGGTGGTAATTCCGCAGTAAATCCGCAGTGCGGATTTACCAAAATCAGTCTGGAAAAATCTGCAGAGTAATCCGCAGCGTGTGCACATAGCCTCAATTTCTGCTGACCCTGAATGACATGTAAATAGAGATTGCTATGCAGAAATATATTCCTTTCTGCTACATTGTTTGGCTTTAAGTAACAGCAGATAAATTATATAATTCCTTCTGACATGAGTAACATAATTAAATGACATTGGTTTTGTAACGGCAATGCATTATTATTACATCATAAGTAGAAAAATCGCCAATTAAATATGTCCCCTGATTGTCATCCCCATGTGTAGCAGTGTAGTACGTTAACACTCTACATTAACATAAACATGTATACATACATTATCATCAATGTATATATTATAGATGCTGCCCATTCAGCTTCAACAAGAAGAGGACCCCAGTCCTGTTTTGATCTCATTTTGTTCCCAAGTCACCGGTGGGAACCTAAGCAAAACTCCCTCTCTAAGGGTACCCTGAAACATTAGTGATCAATAAAGAAATGCCGAGATAATCTTTGGTTGTCTTGGAGTTCCCAGCTAGTCAGTAACCCATGAAATCCCTCTTGGTAGTTCTTTGAGAATCAGGGACTATTTTGATTCTTGTTTTCCAGTCCCCTGCTAGTCCTCGGTTGACCAGCGGGAGCCTACTGATTTTTCATGGTCCTTTGGGATTAATCGAATCCTGGATGTTTCCTGGTGAGTCTGTGTTGGACCATTTATGATAAACACGGAGGGATGTTCTATTCCTGTAAAATGTTACCATTATCCATCTACAAATTATGAATGTAGGAGCATTTAAGATTGTCCAAAGTTTCATTCCATTTATGCTCAGATAAGGAGCAGAATCATCCAATGTACCTTCAGCAATGAGTTCTCTGCTGTGCTTCACCAACCCTACGGCATCTAGGCTGCATTATCTATGAGGTGTGGCTCATACGCAACAAGATACTGAAATGGCTACTACCCTGGTGAGTTGAGCATCCCAAGGACAATTTCCCTTTACATATAGGCATGATGTAACTTTCAATGGTTGAGAGCAATCAGAAAATGTAATTACACAAATGACTACAGTGAGTGACAATAAGACAATGAAACCCATACTTAAAACCGGTTGTGAAATTGCTTTGGGCCTATAACGAATGCTTCATCTCAACCTCCTTATGAATACTTAAAGGATGAACATTATACTTTCAATCCCAATCTGACACGATGTGTGCAAACATAATTGCTAAATTGTGGGAACGTACAGTTCAAGCAAATTTGTAGTAGATTTGGCACATGACTGGTCTTTGAACATGTTTGCAAGAATACTCTAAAACTTTATTTCTTTGTACAAACTGTCTTATTTATTTCAGACTGAAATTCCTATAAATAAAGTAGTAACTTGCAGAACATTATTTATCGATGTTTGGATTGATCGCAGTGGGGTAAATATGATTTCTCTTACCCCAATGACGGCACCACGGAGAGAGAGGGATCTGCCCTCAGGGACAGGAAACCCACAGGTTAAAAAGGCGGGACCTCTCCTCCACCTCAGTTCGGTTTCCTATCCCTGACGGGGAACCCACAGCTTACCAGATCGTCACGGGATACCAGGGACCATCGGGACGAATCCAGACAGCATGGGGGCCTGCCGTGGTCACAGATAGATGTCTCCCCTGAAGGCACGCTTCCGGGGTCGGCGGGCCCTGTAGATACGTGCGGGGAGGAGGCAGTGAAGAGGAACCAAGCCTGCCTCTTCTCCTCAAAAAAGTAACCGGTAATAGGTAGCGGCGGCTACCTGGTGCAGCACCGCTGTTTTTTCGAGGGCCCACAGGAGGTGGTGACAGAAAAAAAGCCATAAAAGGAAACGCAGAGATAAATACCCAAATTACAGTTCCATTGAGGAAGATAGTATCCATTATAGTTCGGATAGCTCTACGTCCCCCTCAGCTTCATCCTCTACATCCTCAGAAGGGGGCCGTAACTGTTTCCCTATTGAGGAAACGGATGCGTTAATTAAAATGGTTAGGACCACCATGGGGCTGACAGATACTCGTGCTAAAAAAAACACACAAGACCTTATGTTTGGGGGCCTTGAACAAAAGAGGCGTAGGGAGGTCCCGTTAAATGATAAGATATAGGCGCTGATAAAGAAAGAGTGGAAGAGACCAGATAAAAAAGTCATTTTAACCCCTAAGAGGAAGTATCCATTTGATGATCCAGCCTGTTCCTCATGGGGTAAAGCGCCAAAATTGGATGTCGCTATTGCGAAAGCCTCTAAAAAATTTGCTCTACCCTTTGAGGATATGGAAACCCTTAAAGATCCCATGGATAAAAGAGCTGACGGGTTCTTGAAGGGATGCTGGGAGGCAGCTAGCAGGGGATTAAAACCTGGGATAGCTGCCACATGTACAGCAAGAGCCTTAATGGTATGGCTAGATCACCCGGAGACCCAATTAAAAAATAAAACTCCAAGGGAGTCTATATTGGACTCCGTATCAGTCATGAGGGGAGCTGCAGCATATTTGGCAGACGCCTCCATAGACTCGGTCAGGCTGACAGCGAGATCAGCTTCATTTTCAAATGCAGCCAGAAGAGCACTATGGCTGAAGTGCTGGCCGGGTGATTTGCAAACAAAAGCAAAATTGTGTTCCATACCGTGTGAGGGGGGATTTTTGTTTGGACCTACACTTTATGATATCCTCAAAAAAGCTGTAGATAAGAAAAAAGCTTTTCCAGGGTTTCCCAACCAATCCTATAGGCGGCCCTTTCGAGGGAGGAAATTTATGCATAGACGTCCGCCAAAAAATCAAAAAGATGGCTGGGAAGATAAAAAATTCAAAGGGAGAGGCTTTATGTTCAACAAGCCAGATAATAAAAAACAGCCCCAATGAAGGTGCGCCCCAGGTAGGAGGAAGACTGACATACTTTCTCCAAGCCTGGGAAAAAATATCAGGGAGCAACTGGACTTTGAACATAATAGAGACAGGCTTGAGCTGAAATTTCATACAAGGCCACACCATCAGTTCGTTATAACACCACAAAGGAAATTCGAGACCGAACAGTTGAGCATCCAGAAAGAAGTCCACAATCTCCTAACAAAGAATGTCCTTCAGCAAGTTCCACAACAGGAGGAAGCAACAGGTTTCTACTCTCCCCTTTTTCTTCGGACGAAGCCAGACGGGACTTTCAGAGTAATAATAAACCTAAAGAGGTTGAAAAAATACCTAGTTACAGAAAGTTTCAAGATGGAAACAATAAAGTCATGTGTCAGAACCCTTCATCTGTCTTGTTTCATGACTGTCAAAGACTTGAAAGACGCATACTACCATGTGCCGATCCATCCAGACTTTCAACAATATCTCAGGGTGGCAGTAATGATGCATGGGGAGCTGAAGCATTATCAATACAGAGCGCTTCCGTTCGGCCTTGCCATAGCCCCGAGGGTATTTACAAAACTAATGGCACAAGTAATGGCCCACATAAGGGAGCAAGATGTATTGATTGTCCCTTATCTGGACGACCTCCTAGTGATGGGCAGATCTTCTCTCCATTGCAGTCAGCAGCTAGACAAAGTGATGGCAGCCCTTTCAAATCTGGGGTGGTTATTGAATCTAGAAAAATCCAGAATTATCCCAACTCAAATACAACAATACTTGGGGATAATAATAGATTCAGTAAAACAAGAATGTCGTCTTCCAGAAGTAAAAATGTCCAACATGATAGAACAAGTGGACAATTTAAGACATTCCCCAGTCGTTACTTTGAGGAAAGCAATGTCCATACTAGGGTCAATGACAGCCTGCATTCCGGCGGTCCAATGGGCCCAGGGTCATTCCAGAGATCTCCAGTGGGAAATATTAGAAGCAGAAGGCCGCTTAAAGGGAGATTTAGAGAAGCGATTAAAAATATCTTCACAAACAATAGCTTCTTTAGTTTGGTGGACAGACCTGGCCAATCTCATGAAAGGAGTACCATGGGTATAGCCAGTTTCAATAACCCTGACCACGGATGCAAGCCCATGGGGTTGGAGAGCTCACCTAAAAGGTCAAGTGGCTCAAGGTCCATGGTCAGGGGAAGAAAAACTCCTCACTTCAAATATGAAAGAGCTTCTAGCGGTAAAGTATGCCCTCAACCACTTTCTAACCTCCCTCCATTCCCATCACGTGAGAGTTCTGACAGACAACAGGGTAGTAGTGGCGTATTTGAATCATCAGGGGGGAACAAGGTCACAACCTCTGATGAAAGTGATGAAATCTATTCTTTCACAAGTAGAAGCCAACCTGCTATCCCTGACAGCCCTTCACATCAAAGGGACAGAAAATCAGAAGGCAGATTTTTTAAGCAGAACACAACTAAAACAGGGAGAATGGGAGTTAAACCAGGAGATATTCAATCTCATAGTAGATCGTTGGGGAGCCCCGGATATAGATCTGTTCGCGAACAGTCAAAACCGGAAACCTCAGGCATTCTGCTCAAAAGAGACTCGGGGGAATCCAGTGACCCTGGACGCCTTTCTAATTCCCTGGAATTTCCAACTGGCTTACGCCTTTCCTCCATTAGCTCTAGTTCCACTAGTTCTGAAGAAGATCAGGGAGGACAGAGCAAGAGTGATAATGATAGCCCCATTTTGGCCAAAAAGAACATGGTTCTCATGGCTGCGTCTAATGTCCATATCAGAGCCTTGGGTCCTCACAGATATCCCAAATCTCCTGTGCCAGTGACCAATAAACCATCCACAAATAAAAAAATGTGCACATGACAGCATGGAATTTGAGAGGGAACTTTTAACTGTCCAAATCTAGTTTCAACGCTATTGCCAGTAGAAAACCGGTAACTACGAGAGCATATGGCAAAGTCTGGAAAAAATTCCTCTCTAGTTCAGGTGTCAGTTTATCAGAGGAGATCCCAATTCAGGAGATTCTGGAATTCCTCCAAAAAGGGCTAAAAAAAAGGCTTGGCAACAAGTACCCTAAAAGTTCAAATCGCAGCATTAGGGGCCCTTTACAACCACGACCTGGCAGGGAATCACTGGGTAAAAAGGTTCATTAAGGCTTCATCCAGATCTAGACCTGTCATACATCACACTTCTCCTCCCTGGGATCTGAATCTAGTGCTTTCGGCACTAACTAAAGCGCCTTTTGAACCCTTATCGCAAGCGTCCCTAAAAATAATTTCCCTGAAAACTTGTCTACTAGTAGCACTGACCTCAGCCCACAGGATCAATGACTTACAGGCTTTACCAGCCTACCCACCTTTAACCCAGATATTAGAAGACAGAGTAGTCCTCCGAACCGATGCAGCCTACCTTCCTAAAGTGGCATCAAAGTTTCATAGAAACCAAGAAATATCCTTACCATCCTTTTGCCCAAATCCCAAAAATGAAAAAGAAAGAACACTGCACACTATAGATGTGAAAAGGTGTCTGACCCATTATATATCAGCCAAGAGGGAGTGTAGGAAAGGGAGGGCTCTGTTTGTCTGTTTGTCTGTTTTCAGGGGCCAAACAAGGGACAGAAAGCATCGAAAGCCACGTTAGCAAGATGGGTAAGGGATGCCATCACCCTGTCGTACACCTCATCCGAGGAAGCGATTCCAGACACCATTAAGGCTCATTCTGTTGAGGGAGGATCTAGAGTGACCCTTCACGGTTGACTCAGTGATTTCCAAATTAATCTAAAGGGCGTTGCCGGCAACTGAAAATGACCAGACGAAGACTCGTGCCTCTGTGTGGGGGATCGAGCAGATCTCTGGGCCCCCGTTTATTGTCTGACTTTTCATAGTCATAGAAATTATACTTCAACCAATCAGCATAAGAACACGTTCACAGTTCTTAACCTATAAGAATACAGGAAAAACTTAACCCATGAGGATACAGGAAAAATGGAAACTACAGATATGGTCATGTCTTTTTGGCATAGAAAAACATATTAACAGATGCCTCAGTCTTGTATAGCGATACCCCCACGAGTCTCTTATCTGGCTCACTCGAGTTAGAATACTCAAGGTATTTATACCAATTATGAACCATAGACTAGCTGAATAACAAAATGTTATCTTCGTGAGAAACAGGACAGTTAGTTCATAGCAGCTGTAACCTTCTACCTAAGTAAATAACAGAATTTATCTTTAACCAACAAAATGGAGTCAAAGCACAAAATGGAGAATCTTTCATAATTTGTTCCTTCACATTCCCCCCTAGATAAATTTTGTTAATTAATGTCCAGCATCAGAGGTACTATCCCAAGCTATAAGCTCGAGGGGTACTGGTCTTCACATGACTGGTGCCATGTTACCAGCCATGGCTGTTGCGGCGTACCCATCCCCCCTGTATACTAGAATTTATGAATAACAATTATTGATGACGGTGGTGGGGATCTTTTGAAGATAGCCATACGCTTGGCTTCAACATCTTCATCAGGTAACTTTGTGAAATCGGTGTAGAGAAGAGCAGGGGTGGCAACGCTTTTGGTTTCATCATTAGTTGTCTTAGTGCAGAATTTCCTAATACATACAGAAATACACCAAAGAACAAGTTTTAGTATTACATACATAACAAGGATAAAGGCAGCGACATGTAACAAACTTTGCAAGATTCCAGCTATCCAGCCGCAAGTCCCTCAAACCAATTGGCTGGATTTAGAAAGGAGAAGGTGTCTGCCCACCAACTGTCCTTATTACAGTCATTGTCTTTATCATATTGATCTCTGACTTTTTGAATATCTTCTAACTTATGTGAATACTGGCAGCCATCTTAAATACAGTTAAATTTGCATTAGCAAGCATAAGGGGAAAAACTTATTGTTTCACAGCATAAGAATATATAAAAGTACAAAAGAGTATAAAGATATATATTTTCACCTTGACAATCCCCCCTAAACACTAAGTTTTTCCCTAAAAAGAAAGTTCCTTCGAGACTGTCCATGTGATGGGGAAAGGGGAGGTGGATTTCTTCATCCAGACACCTCAGAAGCTCTCCCCTTGTGAGAGGCCTCCAGGCAGCTGAACCCTTCACTAGCTTCACATGGAGTTCTCCCGCTGTCCCTAAACTAAATCTCTTAGCATCATCTGAGAATTGGGGGTTTTGTCTATCTTCTTGAGGGGGACGTACTTGGGGATGTCCCCTGGATCAGTGCCATCGTACTCTGGTGGGTCTACTTCTTGGTTGAGGAAGGTGCTAGTCGGAGTTGCCTCAGTGATAACCTTTTTATACAGGGGAATAACACAACAGAGGATTATCGATCTAACTACAAGAAGGGCAATCAGTACCAGACAAGCTTGTTGGAGGAATCCTTTAAGCCCACCCAAGAAAGATGTGTCTACTCCAACACTAGTTTTTAATTCTGCTGCTAACCCATTTATCTTTTTAAGGGCTATCATGGTCTTTCCATTTACCCCAGAGTTCTGAGGGATATAGGTACAACATTCCTCTCCCACCATCCCACAGACTCCTCCTTTCTCAGCTAAGATCGTATCAAGGGCTAGTCGGTTTTGGAGGGTCATTCTAGTGTTAGGGCCCAATTCCTCAACTATACCTTGGAAGGCATCACAGGTAAAATTGACAAACCTTTGTTCACTGTAATATATGTAATTGATCCCATCAACATTTTTATTAATCTGCACCTGTGGGATTATAGAAGCAAAGCTAGCATAGATCTAATTCTGGGCTTTAAATTGGTCAGGCACCCCCCTTGGCACTCCAATGCCATCGACATATATCAATGGATTTTCTTCATAACTCATATGGAGCTGATCGAGACGTCTCCTCTTTCTGGTATATTCATCAGGTGTCTCCGGATCCCAAGGTAAAATCTTGAACTGCATAGCTAGTTTAACAAGGGTACATTGACCTGTCCAGGCATTAGGCAACCTAGGACGGAGCTTACCATCTCCAGATAACCAATAAATATCGTACATATACTGTGTATGATTAGCTAGCAAATCAGTATCTAGGGAACTGTTCTCCTTACAGAAACCTGTCTCGAAGACCCCTACTGGTGTACCTGTAGTGTCGTGGGAATTATAGCAGGTATAATTATCAGCTAATACGGTTATCCCTCCTGGGACCTTTAGTTTAGGTGCTTCATGAATTAGTGGGACATAATCTGAGCAATCAGTGGGCTTTAAACCCTTCAACAGATTCATAACACAGGCAGTGGTATTAAGTACTGTATATCCAATATATCCCAAATTTGATCATCTGGATAATCTGTGGCCCTAACCAATTTATCCCACATTTGTATAACTGACAAATTTATTGGCTATACCCATCTGTACTACTAATCTTTCATGATATTGTACAAACTTATTATTCAAGGATATTGGGGAATTTAGACTGTCCCATGCGGTTACCAATATTATTATATGGAAATACAAAAAACTAAAACATTATGTCCCCTTATTTGCCACTAGTCTGTTTGACCAGCTTGCAGTGCGATACGTGGATCCATGTCGGCCTTCCTTCCAGCTTTACTGACATAGGAGTAATGAGGACTTGGTAGGGACCGTCATACAAGGGTTCTAGTCCGTGTCTTCTGACATAGCTTTTCACGACCATAAAACCACCAGGCTTCAAATTGTGACAAGTGTTGGTTTCTGCTTAATCTGGAAGGGAAGGAAAAAACTAAAACATGGGTGTTAGCAAGATTTTTACTAAGTTGAATAACATATTGAACAGCACGGTCAGTTTCTTCTGGCAACTACTGAGACTGGAAATTTGCAACTGAGAACCTAGCACCAAACAATATCTCATATGGGGACAGGCCATGTTTTGCAATAGGGGTAGTACGAATGTATAAGAGCCCTGGCCATGGAGCCGTAGTCTCCTGCATCATTTTGGTCAATTGTCCCTTCAATGTGCCGTTCAGCCTCTTAACTTTCCCACTGGATTGTGGAGAGTATGGAGGTCTACAGTGGATCCAAGCATTGTCAGAACCTCCTGATACACATGAGAAGAAAAGACCGGGTCTTGGTCACTTTCAACAACTTCTGGAACACCATATCTGCATATAACTTCCATCACCAGTTTCTTTGCTGTGGTCTTTGCAGTCACGTTGGTAACGGGGAATGCTTCTGGCCAACTGGAGAACATATCGACAACCACCAGACAATATTCATACCTTCCAGACTTAGGCAACGTGATGTGGTCCACCTGGAGCCTTTGGAAAGGATAGTCGGGCTTAGCAAGGTGCTTCGGGGTTACACGTTGAAGTTGACCGGGATTGCAGGTCTGACAGATACCTCGATGTGTGGGCCCATGCGCCCACGTGGCAATAGCAGGGTACATCCGCTTAGGGAGACACACAAGTTGGTCCCCTTTCCAGCGACCATTGTCCATACGTGCTCCATCAGCTTTCCACTGCTTCACTTCTTCCTTTGGAGACATTCTCTGCGTCGTCATTAAGCGGTCTTGCGGGGTCTGGCAGAAAACCTCAGTCTGTCATAGATCATCAGGTTCCTGTAGAGTCAGTGTTTCTTGTAACTGTTTACGCTGAGAGCGTGTGGTCACCATAGCTGGTATAGTCAGTTCAACGGGTAGAAGAGTAGCAACTTTTGCTTGCATATCCGTAAAGGTGTTACCAACAGTCTGTGGACTGTTCCATAGTACCATACTCCTTAACTTTGATAATGGCCACCTAAGTAGGTAATTTGATTGAGTCCATGAGGGTTTTAACAGCTTCAACATTCTTCACTGAGTCCCGGCGGTAGTAACAAACCCTTGATTGGCCCATAGGGCTCCGAAATCATGAGTAATACCAAATGCATACTGTGAGTCCGTGTATATTAGCCCGCCTGTCTTTGGCCAGAACACATGCAGTAGACAGAGCCTGACGTTCTGCTTCTTGTCCTGACAGGGAGGGAGAGAGTGCAGCTCCGTGCACTACAGTATCTTCCGTAGTAACAGCGTATCCTGTGTGGAATCTGCCAAAATCATCACCATATCTTGAACAGTCTTTCAGGGCATTGTAGAGAGGTAGCATTATGCGGGATGCGTCCGGTATCCACTGACAACAATAAGTACATAGTCCAAGGAAACGCTGGAGTTCAGTCTCATCTTTTAGGAAAGGAAGGGAGCTGACGGCTATTTTTTTTTTTTTTTTTCTTCTGTGAGGTGTCTGGCACCCTGAAGGAGACAGTGACCCAAAAATATCACTTGACCAAGGCAGAACCGAAGTTTCGAGGCCGAAACCCGACAGTTCAGATCTGCCAGATACTTGCGAAAACTAACAGTGGCAACAATGGCTTCCTGCTCTGTCTGTGCACACAACAAAAGATTATCCACATACTGAAGCAACATGACATAGGCATAGTCTAACTCAGGGGTCCCCAACTCCAGTCCTCAAGGCCCACCAACATGTCATGTTTTCAGGATTTCCTTAGTCTTGCCCAGGTAATAATTGCATCACCTGTGCAATGCAAAGGAAATCCTGAAAACATGACCTGTTGGTGGGCCTTGAGGACTGGAGTTGGGGACCTCTGGTCTAACTGACAGGGTTAAAGACACTCGCCCATATTTTTTTGCAAACTGATTGGGAAAGGGCGTGTAGGATACACATCTCATTATATTCATCTGCATAGGGGTTATATAACGTAAGGACCATGTGACCATCATCTTGGCTCACCAACTCTCTAGGTCTGCTCAAGTGCACTTATACATCCATCATATTATCTTTGTCTGTAAAATGGGAAAGGTTTGTTCTCAGGGTCAGCCAATTATTTTAGCATAGCTAGCTAGTCAGAGGGCTTCTTACACTACTTGATATGGTTGGTTCTCTGGTGGTGGGGGTGACATGATGACCGGTTGGGGGTGACATGACATGCTGGTCTACAGCTCCTTCCCAAAAGGATTACTGTCATCTTACTCCCAAAAGTTAATGTCCCCACTACCCACTGGGCAGCACGGTGGTGCAGTGGTTAGCACTACAGCCTTGCAGCGCTGGGGTCCTGGGTTCTAATCCCACCCTGGACAACATCTGCAAAGAGTTTGTATGTTCTCTCCGTGTTTGCGTGGGTTTCCTCCGGGCACTCCGGTTTCCTCCCACATGCCAAAGACATACTGATAGGAATTCTAGATTGTGAGCCCAATCGGGGACAGTGATGATAATGTGTGCAAACTGTAAAGCGCTGCGGAATATGTTAGCGCTATATAAAAATAAAGATTATTATTATTAACCACAATCCTGTGTCAGCTTCTTATATCACTACATGTGATCTTGTCTGGACAGGATTCAGTGTAATTCACTTAGGTTGGGTTGCAGCACAGATTATACAAGTATTTCTCCAGTCTGGGTTTGTCTGACCGCAATGTTTACAAGTCCATCTGTCTTGTCTTGGTCTGAGAATTAACATGGCGAGGGAGATTTCCAGACATAGGGTTAAAAGGGATATTGGAGTATGAGACTGGATTTGAGTAAGGGAGGGGGGCTGGAGCTAAAGTCTGTTGCTTGGGCCACTGATAAGGAACCGAGCTGCGTCCTTGAAGCTGCCGTTCCTGCTCCTTGAAGCTGCGGTGGGGGCTACAGAGCGCAGCTGCTGATACAGAATGGGTTAAGTTCTTCTGGAAACTTTGTACTACTTTTAATGCATCGTCCGGAGTGGAAGTCTCAGTATCGGGTCTTATTGACATTATTGCCTCTTTCAATTCAGATTTAAGGCCGGACATCAAAGCTACTGCAAAAAGGTGTGAATGGGCTTTATTATACAGTGAAAACCCCAAATCTTTAAGTACTACCATAAGACGCCCATAGAACTTCTCGGCAGTCTCCCCCTTGTCCTGTGTGACATCTGTGAGGGAGGTAGCGTGGTCCACTAGTCTATCTTGTGCCCAAACCTTTAAAGCATTACAGAAATCAACATCACTCTCATAGGTTCCCCCGTCCAAATTCACAGTATAGGTTATGCCACCCTCAATAATTGGAAAATATCCCTCCCCAGCCTTCACCTGGAGTAAGTGTAACAGATCTCTCCGGGGAGTGGAATAAATCTCTCGATTCGCTGCGATTTGTCTATAGAAGGCCATGGGGGAGGTTTCTGGGTCAGGTAACTGGTTACAAAGGGTGTTTATCTGGGATGGAGAAAAGGGGGTTTACTTTGGCCTGTCAGGAGTAGGTTTCACATCATCTTCTTCAAACTCTGATATTACTGACTCAGGGGCGGGAGGAGGTGGCGGTAGTACGGGCAAAAGAGGCATCTGCTGCAGAAGCGGGGCAGGAGGCTCTGTTACAGTTAGAAATTGTATTGCCTGATGGGCCGTTAGGTGGCTATCGAGAACAAATCGGACCTCCTCCAATTTTATGGGGTTTTCCTGTATACAGCGCTCTATTGCTGATACTATGACCATAGCGGCATCCTTCCTGGGATATTGAAAGATACCGGCAGAGATTAATGGTATGGCCATTGTACGAGGAGGCATACAGGATTGCATTCTGGACAGCCTCGGTAAGTAATTGTTGGGATCTTGGGATATTGGTAGGATTATATCGTGGTCCCACTGCATGTATCACATATTGGCACGGCAGCTGTCCTGCTCTGGTTGCTGCGACCTGTCCTGTTTCTACCTGGCCATAAGTTTGTATATACGAATTAGATTCTTCCTGTATCATGGGTCCGCCTTTCTGTGAAATCATTGCAGCCAGTCCTCCAGCATGGTGGAGTTGATTGTTTGCGGCATTTACTATGGCCCCAACATGTTGTCTTGTGAGATCCCCTGACCCTATCCTAAAGAGCACATCATGGCTGTGGGGTCCAGGAATAACATTAGAATACATTTCCTGGAAATCTTCTATCTCCTCTGTATATCCTGTCTCTGACCGAGTGACTAAGGTAGGTGGGGGCGGATACTCATAACCACTCGCAATACTAGGCATAACAGGAGCTGGTGCTGGCGGTGGCCGATAATAGGTGCCGTCAGCGTTTAGCAAGGGAAAGGTGGGGGCTACGACCCCGAGTCTCCTCGCTCCACAATTGTAACAGACCTGTCTCCACTGAGAATTAGTAACTCCGCATACATCACAAATCCACCCGGCAGGATCATAGGGTGGGGGCGCACTGAGTTTTGGCAACCCAGAATATATTGGTGCTTTGGGATTGAGGGGCACGGAGCTTACAGTCGGGAGGAGAGGCTTGATTTCCTGGGGAGGGACCATATCATCTAACATGGAGCCCCCCTGTTTCAGATTATTATTTTTTTAATTATTTGTCTTTCTAACACATTACCCTCAATCACTTTCTCAATTCCTTCCTGCACCACAAAACATTCAGCCACTTTCTCAGGCTTTGTCATAGTAGTAGACAGCTTCCCTTTTTCAACGTAACAAAAACAAATCCGAATTTACTTTCTCTGTTAATCCTTAATTTGCTATATATCAACCACTCAACTTAAAGCAGATAAATCTTTTACCAATCTTTTAATTACACTGATAACTATCATACAAGTTCCTTCTAAAACAAGACACCATATTTTACTTTAAACTTACAATAATTCTTACTACACAAGGAGAGGATGCAGCGACTCGCCCCCTCCATACCAGAGACACAGAGATAAGAATTTACAGCATTCCTCAGCACAGAAAGCAGAAAGACACAGTGCAGATGTTTGACCCCTCCCATCGGGAAATCTACACAGAAACAGAATACAGCAGTTCTCAGACTTAATTAATTTCTACAAAACCTTCATCACACAATTCATATGCCAGAACACCTTAGAAAAACCAATGATTGAGAATATTTTCCTCATCTTTGGGCTAGCAGTATCAGATTCAACACACAAATTCAAAGTCTTCTCTTACTTCCATGGAAACATGATTCTCCTTTAGAGCTAAATATCCTTACCTAGTTGTGCACAATACCGAGAGGCCTTTACGGTTTGTTCCACTGGGTCTCTCTGTCCCCCGCTGGGACAACCCAAAAACGCGGTACTCAGTGAAAGGAGGAGGGAGTCTTAAACTTCCCTCCGAATACCTCTGGATATATATACTGTATACTTCTATATATTCCTGAGTTACGTATCCTACCCAATCTTCGATCACCTCACCGCGCCTGATTCTAAAAATGATCAGGAATTCAAGATATTTTGACTATAAAGAGAATTACATCACTGGTCAATCCGGGGTGTCCGTCCCTTATGAGGTACGGTTCGAGCACTGGGCTCCCAACGGAACTACACCTCTATATGATTCCACCCAAAAATCACCCACCATCGGGGACAAACCTCAGATCCTCTTTGCAGCAACAAACACAGGAAAACCACACCAAACGGTCAGTCTGGACAGTATAACTGCCAACTTACCGTGGTTGTTGTGGGGGATGATCAGTCCCAATTTTCCAGTGCCTGTGTCCGCTCCGAGGGTCCTTTGTCTGGTTGTCCTCCGGGGGGCAGAGGCGTTCCTGGTTGGGGCCCCACGTTTCGGGCGCCAAGCTGTTGAGGGAGGATCTAAAGTGACCCTTCACGGTTGACTCAGTGATTTCCAAATTAATCTAAAGGGCGTTGCCGGCAACTGAAAATGACCAGACGGAGACTCGTGCCTCTGTGTGGGGGATCGAGCAGATCTCTGGGCCCCCGTTTATTGTCTGACTTTTCATAGTCATAGAAATTATACTTCAACCAATCAGCATAAGAACACGTTCACAGTTCTTAACCTATAAGAATACAGGAAAAACTTAACCCATGAGGATACAGGAAAAATGGAAACTACAGATATGGTCATGTCTTTTTGGCATAGAAAAACATATTAACAGATGCCTCAGTCTTGTATAGCGATACCCCCACGAGTCTCTTATCTGGCTCACTCGAGTTAGAATACTCAAGGTATTTATACCAATTATGAACCATAGACTAGCTGAATAACAAAATGTTATCTTCGTGAGAAACAGGACAGTTAGTTCATAGCAGCTGTAACCTTCTACCTAAGTAAATAACAGAATTTGTCTTTAACCAACAAAATGGAGTCAAAGCACAAAATGGAGAATCTTTCATAATTTGTTCCTTCACAATTCAACCAGGTCGGTGGCAACCTCTTGGGCAGAACGAGCTGGAGCATCTATTGACCAGATATGTAGAGCAGCCACTTGGTCCTCACCTTCTACATTTTTTAAGCACTACCAACTTGACCTATCTTCCTCTTCAGACTTAACCTTCGGTAGAAGAGTTCTGGAGGCAGTAATCCCACCCTAATATACATTCTATGAAATTCTCTCCGTGGTGCCGTCATGGGGGTAAGAGAATATCGGAATTACTCACCGATAACTGTATTTCTCTGATCCCATGACGGCACGCCTATATTTCCTCCCTTCGCATTTTGGTGTGCACGCTACTAATGTTATAGTCACGCGGTGTCAAAAGGAAAAAAAAGATATATATATATATATATATAAAAAATAATAATAAATAAATACATATATATGTATATTATGATTTCTGTGCATGTAAATAACCAATTAAGTTACAGCTTAAGTCCTGTTAAGGCTCTGTAAACCAACTGAAGTGGAGGAGAGGTCCCGCCTTTTTAACCTGTGGGTTTCCTGTCCCTGAGGGCGGATCCCTCTCTCTCCGTGGTGCCTTCATGGGATCAGAGAAATGCCGTTATCGGTGAGTAACTACGATATTTGTCTGTAATTATCAGCTACGAACCAAAAGAAAGATGCAATTCACTACTACAAGTAATGCACTTATAAGTTTGCTCATCACTATTAATCATCTTAAGGACACACTAGACAAATCACTATACACAATGGTTATACATATATAAGTGCTTCTCATCAAAAAGTTATTTTATTTCAGTTCTTCAAAAAGTGAAACTCATATAATTATACAGAGTCAGTACAAAAAGAGTGATCTATTTCAAGTGTTTATTTCTGTTAATGTTGATGATTATGGCTTACAGCCAAGGAAATCCCAAAAGTTTTTATCTCAGTAAATTAGAATACTTTATAACACCAAAAATAGAAACAAGGGAGAAAGCGGCGCTAGTTTTTTGGTGCAAGGTATAGAAAATCTGCCGCGAAATAAAAACAATCACCACAGGATTGTAAGGGGTACCAAACAATAAAAACATATATATATACTTCGCGCTGATATACCCAATATTCATACACACACAAAAAAGGTGTATTGTAATAGTGCACTAAATTAAATAATCGTAGCAAGATAGTATAAAAATCTGCAGTTTAAAGTCAATACCTTTGAGAGTAGAAGTCAGTCATATCACATATCACGGTATTCACGGTGGAAAATGAAATGCTAGGTGAAATCCCAAGAAACAATGAAAACCCTATATTAAGGGTCACCAATCTAACCCAAGAAGAGGTGCGAAACCGGCTAAATAAGATTAAAATAGATAAATCTCCGGGTCCGGATGGCATACACCCACGAGTACTAAGAGAACTAAGTAATGTAATAGATAAACCATTATTTCTTATTTTTAGTGACTCTATAGCGACAGGGTCTGTTCCGCAGGACTGGCGCATAGCAAATGTGGTGCCAATATTCAAAAAGGGCTCTAAAAGTGAACCTGGAAATTATAGGCCAGTAAGTCTAACCTCTATTGTTGGTAAAATATTTGAAGGGTTTCTGAGGGATGTTATTCTGGATTATCTCAATGAGAATAACTGTTTAACTCCATATCAGCATGGGTTTATGAGAAATCGCTCCTGTCAAACCAATCTAATCAGTTTTTATGAAGAGGTAAGCTATAGGCTGGACCACGGTGAGTCATTGGACGTGGTATATCTCGATTTTTCCAAAGCGTTTGATACCGTGCCGCACAAGAGGTTGGTACACAAAATGAGAATGCTTGGTCTGGGGGAAAATGTGTGTAAATGGGTTAGTAACTGGCTTAGTGATAGAAAGCAGAGGGTGGTTATAAATGGTATAGTCTCTAACTGGGTCGCTGTGACCAGTGGGGTACCGCAGGGGTCAGTATTGGGACCTGTTCTCTTCAACATATTCATTAATGATCTGGTAGAAGGTTTACACAGTAAAATATCGATATTTGCAGATGATACAAAACTATGTAAAGCAGTTAATACAAGAGAAGATAGTATTCTGCTACAGATGGATCTGGATAAGTTGGAAACTTGGGCTGAAAGGTGGCAGATGAGGTTTAACAATGATAAATGTAAGGTTATACACATGGGAAGAGGGAATCAATATCACCATTACACACTGAACGGGAAACCACTGGGTAAATCTGACAGGGAGAAGGACTTGGGGATCCTAGTTAATGATAAACTTACCTGGAGCAGCCAGTGCCAGGCAGCAGCTGCCAAGGCAAACAGGATCATGGGGTGCATTAAAAGAGGTCTGGATACACATGATGAGAGCATTATACTGCCTCTGTACAAATCCCTAGTTAGACCGCACATGGAGTACTGTGTCCAGTTTTGGGCACCGGTGCTCAGGAAGGATATAATGGAACTAGAGAGAGTACAAAGGAGGGCAACAAAATTAATAAAGGGGATGGGAGAACTACAATACCCAGATAGATTAGCGAAATTAGGATTATTTAGTCTAGAAAAAAGACGACTGAGGGGCGATCTAATAACCATGTATAAGTATATAAGGGGACAATACAAATATCTCGCTGAGGATCTGTTTATACCAAGGAAGGTGACGGGCACAAGGGGGCATTCTTTGCGTCTGGAGGAGAGAAGGTTTTTCCACCAACACAGAAGAGGATTCTTTACTGTTAGGGCAGTGAGAATCTGGAATTGCTTGCCTGAGGAGGTGGTGATGGCGAACTCAGTCGAGGGGTTCAAGAGAGGCCTGGATGTCTTCCTGGAGCAGAACAATATTGTATCATACAATTATTAGGTTCTGTAGAAGGACGTAGATCTGGGTATTTATTATGATGGAATATAGGCTGAACTGGATGGACAAATGTCTTTTTTCGGCCTTACTAACTATGTTACTATGTTACTATGTTACATGCCGTGAGTTCACAAAAGCTCCTGGATGGAGTCAGTGAGGTCTCCAGCAGAGTGCTTGAATCGGAGGGCTGCCCCGGCCGGTGGCGGCTCCTCCGTGCACCAAACCTTCAGTCGGGGGTGAAGACACTGCGTCCCGGGCTGACCGTGCCATGTAGTGCGAACGATGTGAACGGCGCGTCTAGGACCTGCGTGACGCAGTGAGTCAGGTGGCCACCCCACGTGGCTACAAGGTTCAGTACGGATCGCAGTAAGGACCAACACAGCCTACGCGTTTGGAAAACAACTGTTTTCTTCCTCAGGGCTGGTCCTGTTCCGACTTCAGGGTCCTTATATAGCATCCGCGATCTTGTTTAATAGAAGCCAAACAACTCTACTCCACAATTGAGTCCCCTAGGAGTCAGCGTGTCTAAAAGGAAAATCCATTTACTTTCAATCCTAGACATGGATTTTATATAGTTGCCACCTCTCCAGTGTGGATTTACAATTTCAATGCCAGAAATCTCCATTGTTTGAACCACTCCACCATGTACTTCTATAAAGTACTTAGATAGTGGATGACCTTTGAACTTTTTCTTAATGTTACGTATGTGCTCATTGATTCTAGTTTTAAGGGGTCTTTTTGTACGCCCCACATACAGCTTCTTACATGGGCACTTGATGGTATAAATTACTCCTGTTGTGGAGCACGTAATAAAGTCTTTAATCTTGAAGTTCAAATCCCCTTTCTCTATATTAAAAGTCCTATGTGTATTGTTTGCTTACACATATTGCACCTATGAAATGGAAAAAAACCTTTTAGTACATTGTGAAAAAAATGAGTTATTAACAGGGGGTGGTTCCTTCTGTACAGTTGGAGCAACCATATTTCCCAGATTCTGAGCTTTCTTATATATGAATCTGGGACAAGCCGATATTTTGTCCCCAATAATCCTGTCATCCTTTAGTAGATGCCAATGTTTATTCACTATTTTACGTAGTATGTGTGAATTGGAGTTATATTGAGTGATTATGGGTATACATTCATTATTTGCTTTTTGCTTTCCAATGGGATTAATCAAATCTTGGCGTGATTTGGTCAGAACACTCTCTTTTGACTTTTCCAGGGCATCCTGCCTGTACCCTTTTTGCAAAAATTTTTTTGTCATTATTTCAGCCTCCTTATTGAAATCTTCTTTTCTTGAACAGTTCCGATAAATGCGCATGAACTGACTTTTAGGGATATTTAGCAGCCAAGTCGGAAGGTGGCAACTGTCCAAAGGAATAAAGCTGTTGGTATCTGTAGGTTTATACTACTACTCCCAGCAGTGGGGGACTGCTATGGGGACCAGGTTCGCGCCCAGTTACGCCAGCCTCTATGTGGGTAGGTGGGAAGACATCACTATCTACCCTGGGGGGCGACTGAGGGTGGACCTGGTCCTCTGGCAGCGGTTTATTGATGACATCGTTTTATATGGTCAGGTGGACCTAATACTCTTAATGAATTTATAAATAATTTAAATAAAAATGATTTCTTTTTAAAATTTACATCAAATATTAGTACGGATGTCATCAATTTTTTAGATTTGCAGATTTTTGTTGAGAATAGTGCCATTCAGACGAGGACTTTTTATAAACCTACAGATACCAACAGCTTTATTCCTTTGGACAGTTGCCACCTTCTGACTTGGCTGCTAAATATCCCTAAAAGTCAGTTCATGCGCATTTATCGGAACTGTTCGAGAAAAGAAGATTTCAATAAGGAGGCTGAAATAATGACAAAAAAATTTTTGCAAAAAGGGTACAGGCAGGATGCCCTGGAAAAGTCAAAAGAGAGTGTTCTGACCAAATCACGCCAAGATTTGATTAATCCCATTGGAAAGCTGAAAGCAAATAATGAATGTATCCCCATAATCACTCAATATAACTCCAATTCACACTTACTACGTAAAATAGTGAATAAACATTGGCATCTACTAAAGGATGACAGGATTATTGGGGACAAAATATCGGCTTGTCCCAGATTCATATATAAGAAAGCTCAGAATCTGGGAAATATGGTTGCTCCAACTGTACAGAAGGAACCACCCCCTGTTAATAACTCATTTTTTCACAATGTACTAAAAGGTTTTTTTCCATGTCATAGGTGCAATATGTGTAAGCAAACCAATACACATAGGACTTTTAATATAGAGAAAGGGGATTTGAACTTCAAGATTAAAGACTTTATTACGTGCTCCACAACAGGAGTAATTTATACCATCAAGTGCCCATGTAAGAAGCTGTATGTGGGGCGTAGAAAAAGACCCCTTAAAACTAGAATCAATGAGCACATACGTAACATTAAGAAAAAGTTCAAAGGTCATCCACTATCTAAGCACTTTATAGAAGTACATGGTGGAGTGGTTCAAACAATGGAGATTTCTGGCATTGAAATTGTAAATCCACACTGGAGAGGTGGCAACTATATAAAATCCATGTCTAGGATTGAAAGTAAATGGATTTTCCTTTTAGACACGCTGACTCCTAGGGGACTCAATTGTGGAGTAGAGTTGTTTGGCTTCTATTAAACAAGATCGCGGATGCTATATAAGGACCCTGAAGTCGGAACAGGACCAGCCCTGAGGAAGAAAACAGTTGTTTTCGAAACGCGTAGGCTGTGTTGGTCCTTACTGCGATCCGTACTGAACCTTGTAGCCACGTGGGGTGGTCACCTGACTCACTGCGTCACGCAGGTCCTAGACGCGCCGTTCACATCGTTCGCACTACACGGCGCGGTCAGCCCGGGACGCAGTGTCTTCACCCCCGACTGAAGGTTCGGTGCACGGAGGAGCCGCCACCAGCCGGGGCAGCCCTCCGATTCAAGCACTCTGCTGGAGACCTCACTGACTCCATCCAGGAACTTTTGTGAACTCACGGCATGTGATATGACTGACTTCTACTCTCAAAGGTATTGACTTTAAACTGCAGATTTTTATACTATCTTGCTACGATTATTTAATTTAGTGCACTATTACAATACACCTTTTTTTGTGTGTATGAATATTGGGTATATCAGCGCGAACTTTATAACACCAGCTGGAAAAATAATTTTGAAATCCAAAATGTTGGCCTACTGAAATGTATAAATCCTCCAAAGAAAAGCAGATAGCACTCACCGGTCTTTTGTAGAAATTCTGCTCTTTATTTGTAGTAAAAAAGCATGTTGGCTGGGGGAGTGAGGACACGAGTGGGCAGAAGCTTGCCAACGGTCGTTTTGCGCCTGCTAGCACTTCCACAGTTCAATTGCTATCTGCTTTTCTTTGGAGGATTTATGATACTATGTTTTCCTGGACTAGCACCCGGGGTCATAAGGCTAAGCCTGAAGTATGGTATGACATTGACAGCACAGGAATCAGCAGCACTGGCGGTGCCGTCTGTCTTTTTGCCTTATAGCTCAGTGGCTACTGAAATATATGTTCAGTAAATGTACTCAATACTTGGTTGGGCTTCTTTCTGCATCATTTAAGAACTTAATGAATGGTCATAGGGAGATGGTTTTGGCACCATCAGTTCCGGCCAGGCCCGTGCAACGCATTGAACCCAAACACAGCTTTGCTACGTGGCTCATACTAGCCATTTTATGTAACACCCCACCCTGGCTAGAATGGATCGAGACCCAGGAAGGTATTCAACCCGTTTCAGAGATCTTGAAAATGTAACCAGGGCGTGGATAGGATGTTCAATAAATCCACATTCTCCTTATGAAATCCTAGCTGTTTGAACAAAGCACTTACACTACATGGACTCCATATTGCAAGCAAGACTTTTGTCCTGAGCTTAGTTGGCTGAAACTGTGTGATCTGTCACTCACAGCCTTGTGAGGCTTGACCACCTACTGAGCTAGGTGTTACAGCTGCACAAAGGAAGGGGTTTTATAATCCCATGTCAAATAGGATACAAATGATCGACATGAAATGATACCGCCAATATTCTACACAAGAAGTAGTTGGCATATGTCTACAAGCCACATATGTGCAGGCATATGATGACCTCTTGAACTGGCAAACAGAAAGGAATCCTAACAGTGTGCATTCCATGCGATGTTAGGACTTGGCATGCTACAGTGCCTGCCGAAAATTTGTCCTAGTCAGTAAAACCCCTTTAAGTCCTGTAAGTGGTAAGGTGTGACCTCAATTGGTCACACTTGCTTTTCCAGCACATCCCATAGATGTTAATTCGGATTATGATTTGGGGAATTTTGAGACCAAGTCAACCTCTTGACCTTGTTGTCATTGTTGCGCACCTGTCAAATGACTCCTTCTGCTATCATGAGCAATGTGTTACTATGGCAACTTGGCACACACTTCTAAAATAATTACCCTAAGCCTTTCAAGATTTGTGCAACATCCACACTGGCAACAATGATCCTGTATGCTTGTGTGCAAATTGACAAACAAGCTCTGCTTCATTACTGGGTTCTGTGTTATATCCTCAAAATTGTGTCTCAATTGTGTATTTGTATACATAGTTAAGCTCTGCAGCAGAGCATGAAGACATTTTCTCCTTGCACTACCACTCTCCATTCTGTAGACCACAGGCTGCTTTAGGCCTGGACAAGGCAGAGACAATATGGTGCAAGGTCGTCACTTCGCCAGGACTCAGACGTCATGTGCAATGACATAAACTCGTTGGTCTGCCTGCACTTTGCCGGTGGACATGTTAGGATCCTGAATTAGGTGAGTATGTATACTTTTTTTTATTTTTTATTCATACCTACTGTATGGTGTGACTGTGGGGGCATCATAATGCCATAAAGTATGGGGGTCCTTCATACAGTTTGGGCGTCACTGTGGTTGGCCCTGATACAGTGTGGGGGCTACTATGGGGGACCCTCATACAGTGTGGAGCTAAGTCTGGGTGATCCTCATACAGTGTGGGCTATTATGAGGGCCCTCATACAGTGTGGGATCATCTGTGGGGACCCTCATACAATTTCGGGGCTATCATACAGTGTAGGGGCTACTGTGGGGGCCCTCATACTGTGTGAGAGTAATTGTAAGTGAGGAAAAAAAATATGAGTTGCTCTAAAATGATCCATGGACGGCTCCAGAAGCTCCTTACAAACACTCCACCCTCAGGGTGAGCTGACTCCTCTCTTTTTTCCCATTTATCACAGTTATTTTTTTTGTGTCTTGCTGACTGTTTTTAATTATTTGGGCATTATTTCTCCAGGACATTATGGAGTCACACATTAATAGCTTTAGTGACATCGAGGATTGTTCTGCCAGATTAAAGGAACCTGTTAACAGGATTTTCCTGAGTAACCTGCAGACAGTGTCAGGTTGGCACCGTTATACTGATGAAAATGATACCTTGGGTCATAAAATCCATCTTGTGGTTGTTGTTTAATCTTTATTTTCAGGTTTGAGTTAATGATATGCTCGTGCTGTGGGGCGGCCTGCAGGGGTCTTCATGTGGTGCTCTGATTAGGTACTCATGTGTATGGCTTCTGAAAGGTCAATGATCCCGCAGTGACCTGCCCCCTAGTTTATATAATGAATATTATTTAAATTTTAAAAAAATCACTTTCTGCAGGCAGGCAGCAGCGGCGCCTGTGCTGCAGGATGATTGCATCTATAATGTGTATTTAATTATTTTTTTTATGGTATGCATTAATTCATTTAAAAAAATCATACTGAAAATGGCGGCAGCCGCGCCTTTGCCTCAGCAGTAGCAGTTATTCGCAATCCTATAGCTGCTACTGTGCAGGCGACGCTATCTTGCTAGAGAAAAAAAAGTTGCCTCTTCCAAGCTGGTGCCGCCTATGCCTGCGCGGCCGGCAACATCGTAGTGGAGATATTTTTTTTTCTCTAGCAAGATGGTGCCACCAGCACCTGCACAGTAGCAGCTATCAGTGATCCGAAAGCTGCTACTGTGCAGGCGGCGCTATTTTCTGACTGATTTTCTTTATATGTAAATTGCCTCTTCAGAGAGAAAGAGGACTTGAACTCTATAGCGCCACCTGTTGGAAGTAGGGATCACAATCAACCCTTTAATGAGTCTTGTAATATGACTTACATGTGGAGCTAAGTGCTATTTGCAACCATTAGTCCAAGATATTCCTAGCTACATTAAAGACAACAAATATATAACCACTGTATTCAATAAATTTACATTGCAAACAAACTATAAATGGTTATCTTGTGATGTGATAGAATTGCATCCATCTATTCCAATCCTCATAATATAGCATTACAATGTCGGACATAACATCTTGATACTTTCAGTACTTATAATATAGAAATTAAAGAATTCTTATTATCTTTCGTAAATATTCTCCTAACCAATAACTTAACTATTTGAGTTGTTATTGTCTCTTCTTTTTGCAGAAGAGAGGGGTAAGCCTGGGTGTCAAATTCTCCCCGTCTTTGACAAATATTGTAATGGCCAGATGGGAGGAACTTTTCTTATACAATGAGAATAGTATGTACAGTGATAAAATCATATTGTATGGAAGATTTATAGATGACCTCTTAATGGTATGAGGAAGAAGCCAAAGGATTTGTGGAATGCATCAACAGTAATCATTTCAGCCTAAAATTTACCAAGTTATTCCATAATAACACCATTAATTTTTTGGACCTACAACTAACAGCAGAAAAAAAAAACCCCACATGTTAGTTTAGCTCCTTACAGGAAACCTACTGCCACCAGTAATTCCTTTCTGACACCAGATTCCTGTCATCCTCCCCATATTAAAAAGAATATTCCGTTTGGAAAACTAGTCGAATGAAGCGCAATTGTTTTAAAGAAAACACCATATAGAATCCCTATCTGAGTCTGAGAGGGACTGTATAAGATAGGATATCCTATGTGGTCATTGACCAATGCACAAAATGCGTTTTCCAACATAGATCGTAAGAAATTATTAAATATCACCAAAAATAATTCTAAAAAAGACTAATTCTAAAGTGACCTTTTCTGCAAGATACAGCCCTCAACATAATAAAATAATCTCTATCATTAAGAAATGCCTACCTATTCTCAATCAAGACGCTCTTTTAAAAAACATACTTGCTAATGATGTGCATTTTGTTGCGAAAAAAGCACCGACGTTGGCTACTATATTGTCTCCTAGTCTTTTCATCAGCGATTCTAGCAGTGAACACAAACAAAAAGCATGGTTAGATTTTAAAGGTTTTTGTAAATGTGCAGCAAATCACTGTAAGGCATGTGATTATGGTATGAAAACAGACACATTTCCATTGGTTTCCAATCACGGGGAATATAGAATTAATGATTTCATTTATTTCATTTAAAGAATGCAGTGTATGCAACATACAGTATATTGGTTGTACTATGGGTCAACTAAAAGTGCATATAAGACGTCACCTTTTTGACGCCATTAACCCATTAGCAGCATCAGCAGTATGAAAACATTTTTTTTAAAAACACAATAGTAACATGAGAGGCTTTAGATTATTGGGACTAGAGTATACAGGAGAATACGTAATGGAGATCACAAATGTAAATTATTAGTCTTATTGGATTTTTATGTTGGAGACCCGATCACCACATGGTCTGAATCTGAGACAGGATCTCATTTTACAGCATTAATGCTTTAGCTTTCTTCTTTCCTTTGTTTTTTTTATTTTTGGTTTTAAGTTGTCTTTTGATTTAGTATTGTCTATATATGTCCTACTATTACAAGTTTTCTATTCAATACCAATGACATTTCTTGGCAGCTTGCTCTAATTGCTTGGAGGAGACGGCTCTGGAGTATTCATATATATAAGAACTAATACTCTGCAGCTATCTAGACCATGAATAAGGCTAAAGTCGAAACGCTTAGGTTCTGTCATACAATATTTACATGCACTGTTGCCCTTTCATATGGAGTTTTCTATTTTAATAAGCTGAGTAAAAGCTATGTTTTATACTTTTCTGGTGACAAGCCTGCACTTCGCTGGATCGCTATTTATTTTTTCCTACCTGCCTTCATTAGTTTCTCCGACTTTATCTGTGCGTGGCTCCAGAAGCTCGAGAAGCTCCTGCAAACACTCCACCCTAAAGGTGAGCTGAATCCTTTCTTTTTTAATGGTAAGGGACCCTCATACAGTATGAGGGCTACTATGGGGGACCGTCATACACTGTGGGGGCTACTGTGAATGACACTGATAAAATGTGAGGGCTACTGTGGGAAACCCTCATACAGTGTGGGGGGCTACTGTGGGAGCCATCATACAGTGTGGAGGTAACTGTGAGTGGTTCCCATAAAGCATGAAGGATACAGTGGGGGAACTGTGGGTGCAAGTATGGGAGTAGCCTCATACAGTGTGAGGGCTACTGTGGGGCCTTCATACAGTATTCACACTACTGTAGGGGCAATTATACAATATGGAAGTTACTGTGGGGTGCCCTAAAAGTGTAGGGACTTCTGTGGGGGCCATTATACAGTGTGGAAGCTAATGTGAGGGCTATTATATAGTTTGGTGGCTACAGTGGGAACCATCATACAGTATGGAGACTATTCTGGGGACCCTCATACAGTATGCGGCTCTCTTAAAGTATTGCAACTAAAGTATTGCAACTACTGTGGGGCCATTATAGAGTGTGGTGGCTATTATACAGTGTGGGGGATACTCCAGGACCATTATACATTGTCGGGGTTGATGTGGGAGCCAATATACAGTGTGGGGCCACCATAAAGTGTGATGACTACTGTAGAGGCATCATACTGTGTAGAGGAGAGCTGTGGTTCATCACATATTGTATAGGGGATCTGTGTGCCCAACATATAATGTACAAGAACACTATGGAGACATCATACTGTATATATGGAAGCTGTGGTGACATCATACTGTGTAGAGGAGAGCTGTGGTTCATCACATATTGTATAGGGGATCTGTGTGCCCAACATACTATGTACAGGAACACTATGGAGACATCATACTGTATATATGGAAGCTGTGGCGACATCATACTGTGTAGAGGAGAGATGTGGCCCACCACACTGTGGATAGAGGAGCTGAGGGCTTATCATTCTGTGCATAAGCCCGGAGTCACACTACCGTAGAATATGGCCGAGTGCTATGCGAGAAAACATTGCATAGCACACGGACCAGTGTTAATCTATGTGGTAGCTCACATCAGCATTTATTTTCTCTGCCGTATTCAGCGTGCGTGTAAAATTGCAGCATGCTGCGATTGTCACAGAGACTCAGCCGAGACTCGCCAATGCAAGCCTATGGGTGCAAGAAAAAAAAAAATTGCACAGCACTCGGAACATTGGAGTGCTGTCCAATTTTTACGCAACGGTGTACTTTGAAAAGACGGCAATTCATGTGCCGCATTCAGTAAAATCACAGCGTGACTTTTTTCTGGGTGTCTATGTTTTCATACAATGTGACTATGGGGTTAGTAATGGGGCATCTCATTGACACCTCTCCATTACTAACCTCAGGGATTGATGTCACCTGACAATACAAAGGTGACATCAATCACCCCAACCACCCCACGATGCTCAGTGTCTGTTGGCTGACAGGCTGCATGGTCGCATCATGCATCCATGCGGCCTGCCATCTAGATGTAGCAGAGCTAGACCCGTCGTGGGACAGATGGATTTGCAGCATCTCTGCGGAAAGGTGAGGAATGTTGTCTGCTTTTTTTTAACTCTTTTGCAAATGATGAGGGCATCGCGGAATTGGTGAGGTCATAAATTAAGATTATTAAAGGAGTCTTTGTCATTGTTTCAATTAAAGGACTTTATTCTGGGTGTCTGTGTTTTCATACAATGTGACTATGGGATTAGTAATGGGGGCGTTTTATTGATGCCTCCCCCCATTACTAACCTTAGGGCTTGATGTCACCTGGCAATACAAAGGTGACACCAACCCTCCCAACTATCACCCCACTTGCCACCGCTACAGGGCAAGTGGGAAGAGCAAGGCTTAGTGCCAGAATTGGCACATCTTAGAGATGCGCCTTTTCTGGGGCAGCTGAGAGTTGATGTTTTTAGCCTGGGGGAGGCCAGTATCCATGGCCCCTTTCTAGGCTATTAATATCAGCTCAGAACTGTCTGCATAGCCTTTGCTGGTTATTATAGGGGGACCTATTTTTTTTTAGGGTCCCCCATTTTAATAGCAAGTAAAGGCTAAGTATACATTTGTGAGCTGATATTAATAGCCTGGAAAGCTCCATGGGTATTACCCCCTTCCCAGCCTATAAACATTGGCCCCCAGCCGTCCGCCTTCCCTTTGCTAGTTACAAAAATGACGTGGGAGTCTACACCATTTTTTCTGAAAAATAATCTTTTATTCATTACATACATGTTCAGTAAGCTGTACACACACTGTGCTAATTGTATCTGTCACAGACATCTGTATATCTATCTATAGGTGGACCACAACTATGTGAGTCAAAACTGAGAAAGCAAATCCAGAAAATCACCTTGTCTGGTTTGGCAAGATATATTTTTCACAATATGGTGGAAAATAAGCATTTGGTCATTAACAAAAGTTCATCTCAATATTTTGATATATATCCTTTGTTGGCAATCTGAAATTAAGGAAAGAGAGCGCACATAAGGCGATAAAAGTGATCATTTGGATTGCAATACGTGGTAGGTGCACTCAACTTTACAGGTTGTGAAAGGTCATAACCCCTTGCAGGATATCAAAGGAAACAGTGGTCGCTGCAGACTCCCGCGGATACCAATGTAACAAAGAAGGAAGAAGACCGGGTTTCTTGTATCCGCGCTGACCACACAACGATGGAAATGTTCTTAAAAGCTTTATTGTGCCGACGCATTTCGTGGCAATCTGCCACTTCCTCAGGGCCAAAAGTTTTACAGCATCTGTTTACAGCAGTGGTTTTATACAAAACCTTCATGGCATCACAATTACAAACAAACAGATATCACTTCCTGTGAAAACGCCCCCTCCAATGTCAGAATTTCATAAAACAGTTACAATGACTTTATTTCAAAATCTAAACTCTAATGAAACACATTATCCACCTAAACAATCAGTCTTTAATTCAGAAGAAATATATATATATATATATATATCTAATGATAACTACATATTCATTTTTGTTTCTTATCTTTTTATGTTGTTTTTTTCTAACTTTAGTCCCTTGAAGTCCTCTAGGACCAAATCAGTAAAGGTTTTGATGTGATGACCCTGACTTTGAATTGGGTAGAATCTGGATTTCCCTTTCAAATCCATATGTATCATAGGATCCGGCTCTTTGCTGGTGGAATCCTCATTGTTTTTATTTTTATTTAGCTCAAAATGTCTTTTCAATGTCAGCTTCCGTATAAATTGTTGGAAATCAATAAAAAGATCAATATCTCTACTATTATATTCCGGACAAAATGAAAGTCCTCGGCTCAAAACAGATTTTTCAGCCTCTGATAGCTTATACTTTGAGGTATTGAAAAAATGTCCTTGTCTGATGTCATGTTATTTATCCTTTTCATTATCTCCTCTATCATTTATATTGGTCTAATTTTTTTCTGATTTCTGTTTTTTGCCCCCTCTTCTCCCCCTCCTACATTTTTTCTTTTTCCCGGTTTTGGCGACATATATTTCATGATGATATTTGTCTGACTCGTGATCTTTGGTAAAAAAGGCACTGCTAGAGAATGTGTTGTAGAATTATCTATCACTACCTTCTTCCCAACAAGTGGAGAGATAGTGTGATGGTAATGGGAAGCCCTAATTGGTCTGCCTTGCCCAAAACTTGTGAGTTTGATTCTAGCTAACTCTGTTTTTGAAAAAAAAAAAATGTTTAATATGTGAGTGATCATTAGTTTTTTATATATATATATCTTTTGAATTAAAGACTGATTATTTAGGTGGATAATGTGTTTCATCAGAGTTTAGATTTTGAAATAAAGTCATTGTAACTGTTTTATGACATTCTGACATTGGAGGGGGCGTTTTCACAGGAAGTGATGTCTGTTTGTAATTGTGATGCCATGAACGTTTTGTATAAAACCACTGCTGTAAACAGATGCTGTAAAACTTTTGGCCCTGAGGAAGTGGCAGATTGCCACGAAACACTTCGGCACAATAAAGCTTTTAAGAACATTTCCATCGTTGTGTGGTTAGCGCAGATACAAGAAACCCGGTCTTCTTCCTTCTTTGTGACTTTGTTGGCAATGACAGAGGTCAAACATTTTCTGTAAGTCTTCACAAGGCTGGCACACACTGTTGGTGGTATGCTGGCCCATTCCTCCATGCAGATTTCCTCTAGAGTAGTGATGTTTTGGGCTTGTCGCTGGGAAACATGGACTTTCAACTCCCTCCAAAGGTTTTCTATGGGGTTGAGATCTGGAGACTGGCTAAGCCACTCCAGGACCTTCATTTGCTTCTTACGAAGCCACTCCTTCTTTGCCCTGGTGGTGTGCTTGGGATCATTATCATGCTGAAAAACCCATCCACGTTTCATCTTCAATGCCCTTGCTGATGGAAGGAGGTTTGCACTCAAAATCTCACAACACATGGCCCCATTCATTCTTTCATGTACACAGATCAGTCGTCCTGGTCCCTTTGCAGAGAAACAGCCCCAAAGCATGATGTTGCCACCTCTATGCTTCACAGTAGGCATGGTGTTCTTTGGATGCAACTCAGCATTCTGTCTCCTCCAAACATGATGAGTTTTGTTTCTACCAAACAGTTCTACTTTGGTTTCATCAGACCATATGACATTCTCCCAATACTCTACTGGATAATCCAAATGCTCTTTAGCAAACTTCAGACAGGCCCGGATATGTACCTGCTTAAGCAGGGGGACACGTCTGGCACTGCAGGATCTGAGTTCCTGGTAGCGTAGTGTGTTACTGATGGTAGCCTTTGTTACGGTGGTCACAGCTCTATGCAGGTCATTCACTAGGTCCCTCTTGTGGTTCTGGGATTCTTGCTCACCATTCTTGTGATCATTTTGACCCCACGGGGTGAGCTATTGCGTGAAGCCCCAGATCAAGAGAGATTATCAGTGGTCATGTATGTCTTCCATTTTCTTATTTTTGCTCCCACAGTTGATTTCAGCACACCAAGCTGCTTGCCTATTGCAGATTCAGTCTTCCCAGCCTGGTCAGCCTGGTGCAGGGCTACAATTTTGTTTCTTGTGTCCTTCTTCAGCTCTTTGGTCTTCACCATAGTGGAGTTTGGAATGTGTCTGTTTGAGATTGTGGACAGGTGTCTTTTATACTGATAACAAGTCTAAATGGGTGCCATTACTACAGGTAATGAGTGGAGGACAGAGGAGCCTCTTAAAGTATGAGTTACCAGTCTGTGAGAGCCAGAAATCTTGCATGTTTTTAGGTTACCAAATACTTATTTTCCACCATAATATGCAAAATAAATCTTGCCAAATCAGACAAGGTGATTTTCTGGATTTGTTTTCTCAATTTTGACTCTCATAGTTGTGGTCTACTATTATGTTAATTGCAAGCCTCTCTCATCTTTTTAAGTGGGAGAACTTTTTTGGCTGACTAAATACTTTCTTTCCCCACTCTATATATCTATGTATTCTATCTGTATATTCTATTCTAACCTGCATTCATATGTAAATTGGATGCTAGGTGTGGAAAATCGGATTGTACTCGCATGGCACTTGACCTCTCGCATCTCGGCAGGTAGACAGGGACTGATTTTTCATACATTTAGTGTGATTCCGGCCTAAGGGATCTGTACATGGGATGACTCAGGGGACATAATTAAATGTTAAGTGGGCACTTAAGATGCATTATTGTTATAGGGGCACTCAAAGTATTGTGACCATCAAAGGTCCACATGGGACATTGTTACTTTCTAGGAGCAGAATGTGGACACTGTTTTCTAGGGTACTTACACAGAGCATTAATATATTTTAGAGGGTAATTTTACAATCTAGAAGGTACATAGGAGGCTTTTTAGTTTGTGAGAGGTACAGTGGTGGGCTTATTATGAGGGGAAGTAAGAGGAACATAGTTTTTGTGCCACATAGCAGATGCAGTTATAGGGACACATATAACAGCAGCGGCTCATCATCCGGTTAACAGTAGGATGAGGAGTTTGTGCAGGTTGGCAATAGTTGGGGACTATGCTGAAAATGTGAGACGTCAAATGTGACTTTGTTGTAAACTCTGCACATGAGTCCTAGTTGGAAGAAGTTGCCATGTTGGGCAAGATGGAAAAGATGGGAATACTGAATCAGAAAGAACGTCAGCATATGTTTACTGTGTCCAAAGCTCTGCGTTCGTCACGCAGGTAAATCCACATGTGTTCACTGATTTAGCGCATCCAATACATTTTATTGTGGGAATTTCTGTTGTGGAGATTAGCGACTCTGCAACAGAAATTGACATGCTGTGGCCCATAAACCTGCACCGTGGGTGAATTCCCACAACATGAAGTAGAAGCACAGTGGGCATGGGAGTTCTATAAATCCCATCCACTGTGCCTGTATAGTAGAACGCAGCATTTGGATGCAGTGCGAGTCAGCTGTGTCCAAAACGCTGCTATTACGGATCATGGACACATACCCTAAGGCTATGTGCACACGATTCGGATTTTACTGCGGATCCGCAGCGTTTCCGCAGCTGCGGATCCGCAGCAGTTTCCCCTGCGTTTACAGTTCAATGTAAACGTATGGGGAAAAAAAACGCTGTGCACATGCTGCGGAAAAAAAGCGCGCGGAAACGCAGCAGTTTACAATCCGCAGCATGTCACTTCTTTTGTGCGGATTTACAACTGCCCTTATGGAAAACCACAGTTGTAAATTCATAGTGGAAACTGCAGGAAAACCGCAGTAAATCCGCGGTAAATCCGTAGCGGTTTTCCACTGCGGATTTATCAAATCTGCTGGAATCCGCTGCGGAAAAATCCACAGTGGACCCAGACTACGTGTGCACATAGCCTAAGACTTGTATCTACCACTATGCTGTCACCGTATGGCGGTAATATCAGTGTTGTTCTTTGTATAGAGATTTATTTTCAGTAATAGCGCAGTCATCTGCTTAGGTTTACTTATACTTACGATTAGGGGGCGCCACTGTAATTGTAAACATGGTTACCTGGTTAGGGGCCACCTCACATGCCCCCTGAGTTGATCCCCTAGCCACACCTCTGGTACTAATATATAATTAGTTGAATTATTCATGAGGTAACATTATTGGTCTGATCTGAACAATGTAATCACTTGTAATGACAGCCACCTAACATAAATGGACACAATGATCATACAAATATTTATAAATAAAGAGAAACCTTGCACTCAACTTATGCTCTTTGTGAATTTTTTAATGTAGTACCCAAATAAACGTTTCGGTCCAACACACTGGACCTTCATCAGTTACGTACTGTGTGTGAAATAACGAAGAGAGACAAAAAAGTGTTTCTGGGCACACCAAGAGGACTCCGCGTCTTTTCCAGGCACACTATACCTCTCTCCTGCATAAGTGGAACTTATCTTTCCCCTGTCTGTTACTCAGACGCCGCTCTCTTGGTGTGCCCAGAGACACTTTTTTGTCTCTCTTCGTTATTTCACACACAGTACGTAACTGATGAAGGTCCGGTGTGTTGGACCGAAACGTTTATTTGGGTACTACATTAAAAAATTCACAAAGAGCATAAGTTGAGTGCAAGGTTTCTCTTTATTTATACTGTAAGGTGTGGGAACCTACCTTTGCACCACCACCAGTAGTGCACACGTTTCTACCATTTAATCATACAAATATTTATGGCTGACAAAATTTATCACTAACATGTACTGTACGTGGAAATTCATTGCTTTACCAGAATTATATGTCCTGACAAACAATAATGGAATAATGATTGCATTTGCTGGCAACAGCTTTATGGAAGTGGACTTTAGACCACCAAGCTCTGAGACTCTTAACAGGAAGAAGTTTAGCTTAAACCAGCGGGCAGAAGATTGGCTTTACCTCTCCAGCCTGGCATGGCCTCATTCCATGCCCATTGAAACCCCTAGACAATGGTAACTTCCCACAGCAGACACCAGGGAGGAGGAACTGAGAGAAGATGACAGTCAGTGTTATTTTTGGTTGTTAGCATTCCTCCCCAAAATACACACCCTGGTTCCAGCACTGCCTGCCTCACATGTAGCCAGGAGAGGACTAGCACAGGACTTCCTCCTCCTTCCCAGGCAGGAGCCTTTGTTGTGTGGGATGTGGAGGAGTTGGGAGAAGGTCTGTGTACATGTGACTGCCTGGAATGTGACTGCTGGGATCTCTTCTTTGCTCCACACATTGTGAGGCGGCCAGCTCCTACACTGTGCACTGCTCCAGCTCTGGTGAGTGACATCCTCTGCTACATTTCACCCCAAGGCTCCTACAAGTGCATAGAGCTGTAGAAGAGATGACTTTCTTGTGTGCACTATGAACGCTGTAGATTTACCTGAACTCGTAGGAAAAAAATCATAAGTAGCGCAAGAAGTTCTGCGAAATGACAAAGCCAGCTTATGTTTAGGCTGCCGTCACACTATCAGTATTTGGTCAGTATTTTACATCAGTATTTGTAGCCAAAACCAGGAGTGGAACAATTAGAGGAAAAGTATAATAGAAACATGTGCACCACTTCTGTATTTATCACCCACTCCTGGTTTTGGCTTACAGATACTGAGGTAAAATACTGACCAAATACTGCTAGTGTGACGGCAGCCTTAAAGTCAGAAGTTCAGGTTTGCTGCATTATGGTATGTAATGTGTTAACTTGATAGTTAACGTTTGCTCCATCCTTAGGGTTTGCCCAAAATGCCTATATGTGGTAGAGCCGAGTGCAGCCCCATGGGGTGACCTACTAAATCTGCTCTGAGAGCTCGTGCAATGAATGGGACTTGTGTGTGTCGTGATCGTCTTGTTTATCCGGTCACTATTTTTGGGGTGACATGAAGTAATCATTGAGTGTATGTGACGTCCCGCGTCTATTTCTGGCTGTAGTTTTGTTTTCTCGGTGTAGGTGACGTTTGTGCTGTCACACAGAGTAGTCGCACAGCGGGGACGTGGCTGTCAATCATTAACACCAGGATTTCATGTACTGCCCAGCACTTAACACTGGTGCTTGTCAGGGAATCAGGGACATTCGGTGACAGAGAAGAAGGCAAAATCTGGATATTCACCTTGTAACATTCAACATTGCCTTCATGGCACCATAAAGTTTGGAAAACCATTGATTTATAGGCCACCTGTAATTTGGGATCATCAGGTCACATAGTTAACGGTTTATATCATTCGGATTAAGGTTAGGGTCACACAACCTTTTTTTCTCATCCGAGAGAATTGGTCCGATTATGCTAATCACATTCTGATCAGTTTATTCAGAGTGTGATTCGATTTTCTCTGATGGGGGAAAAAAATTCTCCATCTTCTCCATTCTGTCAGTCCATGAACATCAGACCGCACTTGGATGTCATCCGAGTGCAGTCTGATTTTTCTCCACGGACCCACAGACATGAATTGCAAAGTGCGATTCAATAATCGTTTGTAACTCGTGAACGCTGCAATTTTTTGTGTACGACCCCATAGAATAACAGGGGGACAAGTGCTATCCGTCAAGACAACAGATAGCATTTGTCTGAGTTTTACGGTCATGTGCACGAGCCCTTCATGTGGTAATTTTTATATTATCCTAAATTATTTTGATATTATTTTTTGACCCATGTCTGACAAACCAATATCATTCACTATTGATATTGGTATGTATGACTTTTTGGGGGGGATTTGATGTCATTTTTTGCTAATTGTTTGCCCCTGCATGATTCCAATATTCCTATACAGTCATATTTTCTACCAGAATTGAGTATTTCACTGTGGAACTTTTAAAACTGTAAATTGTGTGACTCATTAGATCTAGTTACATGTGCAGTAATCTATATACTGATATGGCTCGTCTACTTTCAACAACCCCTTGTTATATGTCTTAATAACCCCCCGTATAGAAAAGTAGCTCTCGATGAGGAAGCCCCTTTATAACTGAGGCTGACCGCCCAGCTAGTGCTCCTCTCAGCTAAAGAGGACTATTTTCATCATGCCCTTCTTTTGAGTGTGTTCCCCCTACTGCTTTCAGGGGTGCCAACTTTTTGAACAGCTTATCAAAAAATCATGGACAGCCAACATTTTTTGGCTGAACTGAAAGAGGCTGTCAATTACAGATACATCAATTCAAGAAATAACTCTCCATGGTCAATAAAACATTGATGGATCCATTTTTTTTATGGGAAAAAAGGTGTTGGTTCCAGGAATTTCTAGACGGTTGGCATCTCTGTGTGCTTTGCTGTCAGCATTGGCATTGACAGTGCCCATCCTCATGAGTCATCACCCTGTGTCTGCGATGGGCAGGCAGCGAACAACAGGTTCACATCTTCAGGAAGTGCCATCATGGGTTTCATCAGAAGAAAAAGCGCAACATGATCTGTACTTATAATGGAACAGAAAAAACAGAATTCCCAAGGCCGATGTCAACTAAACTTTAGATGGCATTGTCCAAATAGTCTAATAACATGAAATAACATGTCACAGCCAAGATTAGGACAGTCAATAAGGACCTTTATTCATCATGCTTGGATAGATCCTCGTACTTACCTGAAATTGGCATAATGGACTGTGTAAATAACTGACCTGATATTAGAATAAATGTATATGCTACGTATGGTGCAGAAGGTGGTGCCAAGCCTGACTGGCAGCCGACCGTGGCAGCCACTTGATGACACCACTAACACTATCAGCTGGGCATGTGGTGAATGCTTCCACCTGTCAGAAGTTACAGTGCCAGCCTTGTCACGGGCTAATCGGAGAACAACAGGCAGCGCTACATGTCCGTCTGCTGCTAAGCAGGTGTATGTACGCCACCGGAGATTACGGGCTGGTCTGGACTGGTTTATTTGGTACAAGCCTGCATCTGTTACTGGCGTCGTATTTATTAGGCATGTACACAGCATTTGTCAGTAAGGATAACTAGACCGGACGTCCAAATAGCTTTGATCTCCCGAAAGACTGTTGGTATTTGATTGTGACTTTAGAGGAGATGAGCTAAAACTGAGTGGACAAGAGACATTCTCTACTCGTCAGTGATTATCAAACATCTATGGCAGCGAAATGATCTATTTTATCAACTGTTGGAAATTGGAACAAGTCATTAAAGAGGTCCGGTCATTTGCCATAAATATGTCATGTGTGACATTTCTCCTAATTTTTTCCTTCCCACATTTTTCCATTCTTGAGGTATGACCTCCTTTTCCCTGTCTAAAAATGTAGTCTATTTAGCCATCTGGGCAGTGGCGTAACTACAAAGTGAGGGGCCCCGATGTGAACTTTCAAATGGGGCCCCCCCCTGCGCCAAAATATTTCCCACCGAAATTCACATTTTCCCTATTCATTTCGCACACTATAGTTGTGTTGCAATGTTGTGTAGTCTGACCTAATACTGCCCTGTACTCGCTGAGAAAAATGATTTTATAACTAACATGTCCCTATAGTAATATGTCCTCCCTCGCTCTAATTCCAAGCGCACTCCCGGCGTTTGAACTCTGTGTGCTGTTTCTTCCTGGTATGACGCTGCAGTGCGTCATTTCCAGACCTGTGCAGTGTGGGGGTGTATTGGGTGTACTGGTTGGCTCTGGAGCATGCGCACTGCACATTCTGACACTGGCAAGTACACGCAATACTCCCCCACAGTGCACATGCTGGGCTCTGCCCACAGCCGTGTACAGCCCGTACACACACGGCTTCGCTCCGAGAACCCGTACACACACGGCTCCGCTCCGTACACCTTGTACACACGCGGCTCCGCTCCGTACACCTTGTACACACGCGGCTCCGATCCCTACACCTTGAACACACGGCTTCGCTCCGAGAACTCCGTACACCTTGTACACACGCGGCTCCGCTCCCTACACCTTGTACACACGCGGCTCTGCTCCCTACACCTTGTACACACGCGGCTCCGCTCCCTACACCTTGTACACACGTGGCTCCGCTCCCTACACCTTGTACACATGCGGCTCTGCTCTTTACACCTTGTACACACACGGCTCCGCTCCCTACACCTTGTACACACGCGGCTCCGCTCCCTACACCTTGTACACACGCGGCTCCGCTCCCTACACCTTGTACACACGCGGCTCCGCTCCCTACACCTTGTACACATGCGGCTCCGCTCTTTACACCTTGTACACACGCGGCTCCGCTCCCTACACCTTGTACACACGCGGCTCCGCTCCCTACACCTTGTACACATGCGGCTCCGCTCTTTACACCTCATACACACACGGCTCCGCTCCCTACACCTTGTACACACGCGGCTCCGCTCTTTACACCTTGTACACACGCGGCTCTGCTCCGTACACCTTGTACACACGCGGCTCTGCTCCGTACACCTTGTACACACGCGGCTCCGCTCCATACACCTCTTACACACGCGGCTCCGCTCCTTACACCTCTTAAACACGCAGCACCACTCCATACACCCCATACATACACGAATCCGCTCACCTCTTTCACCCTCGGCTCAGCTTTGTACACACCTGACTCCGCTCCGTACACCTTGCTCCACTACGCACATACACGGCTCCGCTCTGTACACCTTGTACACACACGGCTCTGTTACATAAACATCCCCTCATTCAGCACCATGACAATCAAGCACAGCAGAGTCCTGCATAGTGCATACACTGAGGCCACTGATCATGTAACCCCTGACTCCTCCCCTCCTGTGACCTCATCACAGGTCCTGTGCGCATAGAACAGGTAGGTGTGTGTGTGTGTCAGGTGTAAGCAGCACATCACTCACCAGCTAATGCCTGCCATCTCTCCAGCTTCAGTCAGTGACACGCACAGCCCTTCTGCTAGGTCACATGTCCTTCACGGACACGCCCACTCGCCGCACACTGCTGAAAGTCTGGGGAAGCTATGGGCGTGGCCAGCAGGATGCGTGCGTGACTTGTCTCCTTCCCCTGCTACTTGTTTGCTGGACTGGGCGGGCCCTGAAAACACTGTGGGCCCCGTCGCAGTCGCGACCCCTGCGACCGCAGTTGTTACGCCCCTGCATCTGGGTATGACCTTTATGAAGACGCCCACAATGAAGAGCTGAGGATCACGCGAACTTGGCTAAAAAGACCAGATTTCAATACATGGACGAGAAGGCCGTATCTCAGGAATGGAGGGGAGCAGGAACAAAAGAAAAGCAGCACCAGATTCAGGAGAGTGGTGACATATACAGCTCGTAACAAAATTACATATTTAGAGACATAGCCATTCTTAACCTAACACTGTAAAAAGATATCACGGCCCAAGCCATTGAAATTGAATTGTTGAGTGTGGAATTAACTCTCTTCTGTGAATGACATATTTGCTATTTTAAGGGTAGAGGCAGACGGTCAGAGATTCTCACAAATAATCAGGCCAATTATGCAAATGACACTCTGATCACACTCTGACCAGAGAGTCAGCATAGTGTGATCTGATTTTCTCGGATGTGAAGATGGAGAAAAAAAGTCTCATGCTTTCCACGCACTCATTGACTTGCATGGTTGAGTGCTATCCGAATATCGGATCCAACTGGGCCACACAGAATTTTTTTTCCTTGAAAAGTCAATGTCAGAAGAAAAAAAAATCAGGTATTTGCACGACCCCATAACATTGGTCCGAGTGTGACCCAATGTTTTGTCCGACCGCACTCAGACCAAAAATACTGTCATCTGCACCCACCCTAAGAATGGCTGTCTGTTTGGCAAGTCCCTGATCCTCTCCAAGGAGCTTCAGTAATATGAATCAGACCCCAGCAATGCAGTTATTAGATTGTAGAGACTGTAGGGTCAGTAAGTGCAATTATTGTATACCAAAAAAAATCAATTGCCCATGGTGATTTTCTGACATTGGGGAAGACCAATGGTGATTACTGTACCAGGATTTCCCCCTGATTTAACCTTGTAAAACTATTTCCTATTGAACACTACATATGGATATGGCTCTGTCTTTAGATTCTCTTCCACATTGACATCAATAGTCAAAACAATCTGAGCCAACACATATTTTACAGAATAAACATTCACTATTATTGGTCATCCTGCCGAAGAACACTATCACTGTCACATGTTAATGTCACCCTAACACCACAAATTGTAACAATGCGTTTTAGCAGCACTACTCTTAAGGGTTAAAATGAACTGAGCACCTCATATTTTTACATCGCATCCTCTCTCTTTATGGTATTTCTTTTTTTTCTCCCCTTCAAAGAATACTGTCCCGAAACAGGCAATCCTTTAAATCTCCTTTAAATGATGTGTTTTATGATGGTTGCGCAGTAGAATGGTAGAAGATCCACCTTATCCTGCGTGCTGGCGGAATGCTGCGATCAATGGATGACCCTTCCCCCTATTGTATGGTAAAGAAAACACTCACTATGTGAACTCTTATTAGAAACCTACAACGCATTTTGTGTTGTTAACTAAAATAGTTTGAAGATTAACATCCCGGAACTAAAGTAAAGGGTAAAATGTGAAATAGCGTGCCGTGTAATCTTATTCTTGTAGGTTTATTCCAGGCTACTTTGTTCCTTCCTTATTTTAGAGTGTTAATATTAGGTCGGGATCAGGGTCCCTAGATAGAATAAGAGCCCCTCCTACAGAGCCCCTTCCTTTCTCATGTGGCGGGCCTGTCAGATTTCACTGCATGTATATCTGGCCAAGGGGCAGCTGCAGTTCCTGCACAAATAATGCTGCCAAACTCATGACTTCACTTTAACAATTTTTTAAATAAAAAAAATAATAAAAATTGCTATGCATTGTCCATAAGTTTCAATTGTGTTTTTAGTCTCTTCATAATTCATTGACCTCTTGCGCTATATATAAGTCTTTGATTTTTGCAAAAGCTCACTATTATTTTTAACATTTATTTTCAGCTATTTTATATCTTAGTGGGGTTCATACTCTGAATCAGAAATGAAAGGAAAAATGACAAACTTTAAAACCAAACATTTTAAATTTTATTTTAAATATTTTTTTATCTATTGTGATGCAGTGACCCCTGTGACAGCTAGGGGGCGCTGTGAGTGCTCTTTGGGATGTGCATGGAGGCATATCTATTGTGATAATCGTGGTGAAACAGTGACTGGCTGTGTTGTGAATGGCCGATATGTGTCGCAGAGGGAGTCTGCGTAGTAAGTCTGATGCAATGTTGTTGTTCTGGGACCTGTAGTCCCTCAAGTGTGTATATGTATGGTGTAGCTGTAAGGGTGACTTACTAGGCTAGTTGTGTGAGTTGGGTGGGACAAACTAGCCACACATCCACACTCCCATCCAGGGGAGTGGTTAAGAGTATATATTGTGACCAGGGTGTGGGTGACATGTGCCTGTATATGGTCGCTGTGAGTGACCTGTGTGGTTCCAGTGGAAGGTCCTGGAAAGTCTGTGTGTTGGGAGGTTCTGGGAGTAGGACCGGATCCCTGAATAGCACACTGAACCACCTGTGTTGAATTTCCTGGGAGTAGGAGTTCTGAATAGCACATGGTGGGGCTTTGGACCTGGTGAGCTGGGTGTGTTGGATTTTCCTGGGAGTAGGAGTCCTGAATAGCACACTGAACAACCTGTGTGGAATTTCCTGGGACTAAGAGTTCTGAATAGCACATGGTGGGACTTTGGACTTGCTAGTGGCCTGGGGTGTTGGACGAGGTCCTGAATAGCACCTGGACAGGTCACAGGTGCGGTTCATGTGGGGAAGCTACCATCCTTCGGTGGCTCTGGACTGACTGATGTGTGCCGGCCAGGCAAGTTGGTGAACCCCGTAAGGCAGCTTTCCCGGAGGAGTGGACTGACAAGGAGTCAGCAGGTGGAGCAGGAGCTCCCGCCAGGTACCTTTACAGACTGTTGGTGCTTGTGATGTTCCATGAACTGTGTGGTCTCCCACGGTGACTGAACGGAGTCAGGTTCGGCGTGTTTAGAGACTGCGACCCAGTGTCATATGCGCTGTATGTGACTTGGGACATTGGTGAAGTGTACGGCGTACAGACACCCATGGTAACTGGGCGAAGTGAGAGGTCCAGCATGTTTAGTGTCTGTGAGACAAAGCCGTAAATGTGAGTTAAAGCCGTAAATGAATTGTTAAGACAAAGCTGCAAGTTAATATCACCAGTTGGTGCCCATTGTGTTCTATGGAATGTATATTATGAACTGCATAACCCGGTTTATGACACTTTAATAAACCGCATGGACTGTTTTGTGTTAAAAAATCGTGCCAGACTACGTCAATCCCTTGCCAAGCGAGTGTCCCCCAATACACTTAGTGAGAGCAATCTTACACTATTTATTTTTTTTACGGATTAAAAATGCCTCCTCATGCTGTATTTGGGGATATAAAAAAACAAAAGAAATCACAATAAAAAAGATACAAAATCCACTGAGGCACATTTATTAATATTATCTCATTTTTAGTGTAAACTTAAACAAAACAGTCTTTAAATTCAGCTGCTTTATTTGACTTCATTTAACAATTTTTTTCAGAATTTTGGTGCAAGTTTTGCTCATCATGTACCAAATTCGGCCATATCCCTTTTAGCAAAGTCACACCCCCTTTAAGGAAAGCAAGTGAGCAGTCAAGTCATATTGTTGGCACATTCAGCTTGCACTTGTAGTGTTTGTAGAGCATTTCATATTTAACTATTGACTCCAAACTCAAATCAGGCTGCAGCATTTTTCCCCAAAACGTTAACATTAAAGAGGATTCTTCAGATCGAAAAAAAAAGCTAAATATCACCACTGTCGTTAATGGGCTAAGTCTTAGTGTCATATAACAGCAATCTAATGCTAATCAGGGGGCTTAGAGGGGCCTGGCCACATTCCGACTAGACTTTATGGCTTTGCACACCACATTTGCATTGAGCGATGCTGCACCCCTCTAGTCGGAATGTGGCCGGGAGTATGCATATCGCATGCTGGCAGTCACATGATTGCCTGATCCCGGCTCCAAAGAATCCTCACAGCATGCATAATGTGAGGATTTACAAGTCTGCAGTCACAGAGTGACTACAGACTTGTAATTTACGTCCAGACAACCCCTTAATGTAAACCGAATAGAGGTGGAGGAAAGGGTGTGAATAATACTGATTTCATTACTACTATTAAAACTATGATCCTGTTTTAGGCTTTGAACATCCCATCTTGCGTTTTTAGGGTATGTGTACAGAGTCAAAGGTGGAATAGTTAAAGGGTTTTTCATCAAATGATAATGGGGTCTCAGTTTTCTGTACTTTCAGAATTAATCATACAGGTGCTTCAAAAAGTTAATTTATGTCCGTTGTTCAATACAAAAAGTGAAACTCATGTATTAAATAGAGTCATTACAAATAGAGTGATCTATTTCAAGTGTTTATTTCTGTTAATGTTGATGATTATGGCTTACAGCCAATGAAAACCCAAAACTCATTATCTCAGTAAATTAGAATACTTTATAACACCAGCTTGAAAAATGATTTTAAAATCCCAAATTGTGAAATTGTGGCCTACTGAAATGTATGTTCAGTAAATGCACTCAATACTTGGTCAGGGCTCCTTTTGCATCAATTATTGCATCAATGCGGCGTGGCATGGAGGCGATCAGCCTGTGGCACTGCTGAGGTGTTATGGAAGCCCAGGTTGCTTTGATAGCAGCCTTTTGCTCACCTGCATTGTTGGGTCTGGTGTCTCTCATCTTCCTCTAATACCATATAGATTCTGTATAGGGTCAAGGTCAGGCGAGTTTGCTGGCAAATCAAGCACAGTGATACTGTTGTTTTTAAACCAGGTATTGGTACTTTTGGCAGTCTGGACAGATGCCAAATCCTGCTGGAGAATTAAATTTCCATCTCCTAAAAAGCTTGTTGGCAGAGGGAAGCATGAAGTGCTCAAAAATTTCCTGGTAGACGGCTGCGCTGACTGTGGTCTTGATAAAACACAGTGGACCTACACCAGCAGATGGCATGGCTCCCAAAACCATCACTGATAGTAGAAACTTCACACTAGACCTCAAGCAGCTTGGATTGTGTGCCTCTCCACTCTTCCTCCAGACTCTGGGACCTTGGGTGTGTCAATGACTACCTTCTGGGCATCTGTCAAGTCAGCAGTCTTCCCCATGATCGTGGAGCCTACTGAAACAGACAAAGGGACCTTTTTAAATGCTTAGAAAACCTTTGCAGGTGTTTTTTGTTAATTATTCTAATCTACTGAGATATTGACTTTTGAGTTTTCACTGGCTGTAAACCATAATCATCAACATTAACAGAAATAAACACTTGAAATAGATCACGCTGTTTGTAATGATTCTATATACTATGAGTTTCATTTTTTGTATTGAAGAACTGAAACAAATTAACTTTTTGATAATATTCTAATTTTCTGAGAACCATCTGTATGTGCTAATACAACCTATTTTTCATTCTGATTTTTAGCCATCGCTCCCCCTAATGATGACATTTCTCCAGGGCTCTCTTTACCCTCCACTGCCAGTGATTCGCCCTCCGGTAGTTTGAATGCTGTCAATCGAGCATGCTGACATTTACCTGATGACCCTGCCTAATAACTGACACATGGATTCTAACATTGTTCAGTTATGCTATGCCAAAGATCCCACTAATAACAGCTATATTTGCACCGAATGACCCTGTCTAGTTCATTAAAATCAGGTGGTGAAAAAAAAAACAGATCCTCTCATGCCATCTTTATAGATAGCAATGCTATATCTCAATTCATCTATCCTATGCTCAGCTCTGCCATATAAATAAAAATAGTCCATGTTGAAACTATCTGTCTCTATCAGGGAGCAGACAGAAGAGCAGAGGGAAAAGCCTGTAGCACTAAGGAGAAGCAGTGTGCTGCCAAGAAATGTAGCATTAGCGGACCAGGATCAACTTTGTGAATCTGCATACAAAGAAAGAGCAGAAGGAGAGAAAAAGACACAAATGTGCAAGAAAGAAAATTTGTGTTGGGCTTGTACTGTATATTAAGAATAGCCATGAATTTACTGTGCTTTGTAAAAAAAAATATTGCCATTGTGGGAATAACTCTTGAACAATTTACTTTCACTATATGCATTTCCTAGAAGAATAGAATATTTCCTCTCTTTGTTTGATTTAGTCATAATTACTACTTAGGGCTGTTCATTAAAAAATGTTTCCAGAACTTGTATCACTGGCAACATTTGAACAAAACATTATTATTTTTTTTAATTATTTGACTCTCATATTATCACGTGAGCAAGTCCTGTTTTATTCTATTTTTGTTAAAATACTCTTTTACATACAGTATGTGTAGTGTTAAAAGCTTGTTTTAGAATATTCTATCTAATTTTTTTTTATTCAGTAAGCGTATCCAAAAAGGGTCAACCCATTGGGTATCCTGGAGGCCATAGACAATCCTGAAGCATTCGGAAGTCCTCTTTATTTGAGCAAAGTGCCACTTTAGAAGAATATATACTCTATAACATTGAAATTGCAACACCACAAAAGGAAATGATGGTGAATTGTGGAAATTACAGGATTGATAGATATTTTAATGATGAAAAAAATGTACACAAGATTTTCAAAACATCTTGATTTATTCAGTATCAACAATGAGCACCAGACCCAAATATTCCTGCTCCTACAACCTTGTCATGCTATCATTGAAGCCACTTATGGTTGTCTGAGGAATGTTCTGCCACATTGAATGCACTTGGGCTCGCAAGTCATCATGATCTAAGGTTGACAGCTTCCTTTAATAATAATAATCTTTATATAGCGCTAACATATTCTGCAGCGCTTTTACAGGTTGCACACATTATCATCGCTGTCCCCGTTGGGGCTCACAATCTAAATTCCCTATCAGTATGTCTTTGGAATGTGGGAGGAAACCCACGCAAACACAGAGAGAACATACAAACTCTTTGCAGATGTTGTCCTTAGTGGGGCTTAGTGGGACTCCAGCGCTGCAAGGCTGCTGTGCTATCCACTGCACCACCGTGCAATTGCTACCTGTGACATTCCAGATGAGCTCTATGGGAGATAAGTCTATAGATCCTGAATCTAATCTATATAGAGGCCTCTAGGCTATCCTGAACAGGTGATCTGATGGAGAGGAGCATTTTCAGGAGACAAGCCATTATCAAGTTATATCTGACAATGCCTTAAGGACCATTTACACTGCAAGATTATCGCGAATAGGAATGCTCATAGGAATGCTCATTTCACGATCATCTTGCAGTGTAAACAGGCTTACGATCACCCAATGAATGAGCAAAACTCTTGTTCGTTGGGTGAAATAATCTTTTGTTTTGCATACTATCATCATTCTTGACAGCCTATGTACAGTGAACAATATATTAATGATCATTGAGTGTGCATCGGAAGCTGGGTTGACCAGTATAAATAAGCCAGAATGCAATAGCCGTTCAGCTTACAAAAAGCTGCCTCGCTTAGTGCCCTAGGTCAGCGTGTGTGAATGAACTCTTAATCCGACCCATTAAATGTGTATGTGTGTGCACATGTAAGGTGCCCAAGGTGGTAGCCGTAGGCGAGCTGCTGCTTCTCCACACCCTGGCACCTCAGAGTGTCCCAGTCCATTAGTGTCATGCTGTGTACATTGCATTGTACACACTTGCAAGTTGGAGGCCTCTGCTGCATCCACGTCCTTAGGTCTGGGATCAGCCGCACACACATCAGGGGACATCCAATTCGTTATAACTAGTTCGTTTACTGGACAATTCACATCAATCACATCAGTCTTTAACACGGCACAGTACCCTCCAGAATTAAGTACATTTCGAGCCTCACGTTCAGCTTGGACTATCCCTAATCTTGATCCTCCTGTCAGCCCATTGACACTGACATTTCCATCACACGTTTCCCCTTCCGGCTTACTCGGTATGAAAGGGATTAAGGCACACTTCCCAGTGCTTAGTTCGGGCCATAGGCCCCGGATGTTACAGGAATGTCCTCAGGAAATTTGGTACTACCTCATGCTACCAGAACGATCATTACTCCATGTGCCTCCAGACCACTGCAACTTGAACTTCACACAAACCTTAACATTATCTCTAACTCAGACTGACTAAACCAGGAAATGATTCCCCTTTTTGCTTGATCTACCCCTTCCATGCTGAGCTGGTCCCAAACATTTAACTGCATGCTATTGTACACTAATAAGGCCCACCACCTCCTATCTGCCCTAATGTTCCTATCTATAACTAAGCACTAAACTATGTTCTATACTTTCTTTACCATTGAGTTTACAAGGTTACCTTAGGCATTACCAATACAGTAGCCACACAGCAGCATCAGAACCTATAAAACTGTATTTATCTCACATTACATTTTACACATCATACAATAAAGTACACTAAAACCCAAGTCAATATTCACACTGCAGTTGTCTTCAGGGACAGGTATATGACAGTCTCTGTCACACTCTTACACCGATCGAAAGATGTATGGATATCTTTACTCCGCACATTATTTTGGTCATTTATTTATAGTATTATTTGTATAATACTTTTATTTTACTTGTCAAATTACTTAATACTTTTATTTTAATTATCAAATACATCAAAAATATCAAAAACATGTTTTAGAATAATTCCTTAAAAACTGAAAAGAAGTTTCACACTTACCAATGTATATACGGTAAATGTACACTCCTTTCATGGCACAGTCTCTACTTTTGAACCAAATCTTTGTTCTATTTTGTTCCTTGAATTTCCATCGTTTTGATCACATAGATTTTCTTTGATAAATTAATGATGTTCTACTTGAATGTGCATATTAGCTCACAACTTGTATACTATTTGATGCATTTGAAACCCAAAATATCTATATTCAGGACTTACCATATTTTTTGGATTATAAGACACACTTTTTTCCCCAACATTTTTTGGGGAAAATAGTGGTGCATCTTATAGTCCAAATATAGAACACCTACAAGAGAAAAAGTGATCAAAAACCCTGTTGTAACTAAGTAAATAAATAAAAAGCAAAAAAGTGCATTTAAATAACAGAGATTTTAGTAATTCTTTTTTGGGTCAAAAAATGGCATAAAAGCCATCCCACCATAACAAGGCAACTCCGATCTGGACGGTCCTACACTGTCTAATATTAAAACCTTACCATGTGTCAATGTTCACCTCAGTGTGAATAAGGGCAGACAAAAGGACTGGGCCCAACCAGTGAAACACTAGACTGGGGAAGCCTTATATAGTCTCTAGCTCAGGAACAGTGAGGCCACACCCCGGCTTGCACAGAATGCAATAATACAAAGAAAAAAACACAAAAATTGAGCTCGACTTGAGTTGGCACACATGCTGAACTTAAAGCTGCATGTGTATCAAGTCAAGTCAAGCTCAATTTTTGTGTTTTTATAATCCAAATTGTATCTGCGTTGGAGTTTAACAGCTGCGGTTGCTGCTGGAAGCTTCTAGCGGCAAGAGTCGGGCGATGGCTGCGGGCCCAGGCTGGTATGACAAGGTGTTCAGAATTTTGTGAAAGCCCGCAGCCCTGCTCCTTCAATACTCTTCTATGTGATGGACCCCGGGAAAATGGCTGCCGGAGGCAGGGCATGCACAAATTGAGATCTTAGCACCATTGAACACCTCGTCATACCAGCCTGGGGCCTGCAGCAATGGCCCAACTCCTGTCACAGCATCTCCTGCCTCCGCCAGCAGCGACCCTGCTCCACCACTGCTGCCTCCAAGTAAGCTGCCACTAAAGCGGATTGTAACATGCACCATTTTATTAAAAATACATGTTTTTCCTATTTTCCTCTCCAAAATCTGTGGTGTGTCTTTTGTTTAAAAGAGGTGCATCTTATAATCCGCAAAGTACGATAAGTTGAACTATCTATATTCTACAATTTAAAGGTTCCAAGCCCTGTCCATCTACCCTGGTACATCATATGAATGGTATCAAGGTCTTCAATCAGGATCCCTACATAAGCAAGTATAGAAAGTTGCTCTGTACAAGTGGCTTTTGTACTGGCAGACTTCAGCAGACTATGGCTGACTGTTGGTTTCCGGTGAATGGCAACTGTTTGCCAGGGGAGCAGCTGCTGCCTGAAAAGTGGTTGCTTTGATGAGACAACTCTGTCAACTTTGCCCTTTGTTTTAGAATACAGGGTTATATAGTGTGTGAAATGTTATTAATCATGGACCATACTTTCTGAAAGGTTTACGGCATTTTGTAGCATTTAATACTTGATCGATTTCTTGTAGTTTTCAAAAGTATAAACTAGGAACAGTTATGGAAAAATTAGCATATCGGTATGTAGACATCACTGAAAAGTCCTATCCAACAAAATAATATGACTCTTACCCCAAGAGATTATTCTTTTTCTTCTTAGTCTGATTGAAAACAGTTCTTTTGAGGTTTTGATGAATATTAAAAAACTCAAAATTGCAAATTTACAAATACTGTGCAAAAAAGCTTCTGTAAAAGCAATCACCGTGTCGAGCCAGCCGCATGTGGTATATGTGTATGTTTTAATAATAATAAAAGGAAAACCTATATGAAGCACTGCATGAAACGTGGTTTGTGGTGCCAAGCTTTGATTTAGAGAACAGGACTTTGGGATTCCAGGAATGACCATAATAATCTATTTTTTTTCTGAAAGTAAATTTGTGTTTTTGTCGGTATTGAGATCATGTGTGTGTGGTCTCTTTTTAGAACTTTATTTCTAGCTCTGTTGATCATGGTAGATGTTATTCCTACTACAGACAAGTCATGGTGCATCTATTTTAGCATCCGTGTCATCCAATCTCTAATTTCCCTAAGTGCCACCTTCACCCCAGGTTCTTTTTTTTTGTTTAGAGTAAAGCTGTATTCACATAGACCAAGCACTTTCCATTGATATGCTTGGAAAGATGATCTTCAGTAGATATTGTCCTAAAAAATTAAACACTTGGAAAAAATTGTATCTACATTGGCTATTGAATTCTAATTCTTAATCTGATTTTGGATATATGCAAATTCTCTTGTGCAATTGTTGTCATCCTCCAGAACTTTTATGTGGACTTTAGTTGGTTTGACTGTGGACTTTAGTTGGTTTGACAGGAGAAATATCTTGGAACAATATCAAACCTTATGTATTATATTTGTTCTTCAAAAATCAGACCCCTTGGTGTTCTATTTGCTTTGCACTGGCTGATTGGTTGCTCTCCTTTTTATACAATTAGGCTTAGACTGTCCCACTAGGGAGCCAGTAAATTCCCCAGTGGACCAGAGCCAATGAGTGTGCCACTACATTCAGCAGCATATCATGTTAAGAGTTATCGCACCCACTGCACCAGTCCTTCTTTCCCTGAGTAGTGCACATTTTCATGTCATCTTGGTCATTTCATCAAAATAAACATGCCTGGGGTATATAAATGTAGTTTGTTTGTGTCGCTGTAAAACGTGTATTCTGTTGTACTCTTCTTCCGGGGATGGTGAAGCGAAACGCACGTCGGGGTGAGGGTACGATCTAGTTGGCCATATTTGATTCCTGTGTTATCACCATCATCTCTGTACACAGGTACTCTCTTTTTCTTAAGGGATTTTGATATGAGCATTGACATGGGATGTTCTATACATGGTGGAATCTTGTATCTCTCCGTGCACCCACATGTCCCCATGATTGCATTTAACCCTTAAACTGTTGGTCCTACACCAACTTCAAGCACATGCTGTTACCTTGATGTTCTTTTTACTTGAATATTATGCGTGAATCATAGGACTTCTTTTTGATGTGAGATAGTTGTGGGTTATATATCCCTCCTTTGATGCTAAGCTATACTGTTCATGTACCTCTTTGATTCTTCTTATCAAGCACTTCGCTCTTGATACAGGATATCCCAGGTTCATAATATAGATTTTTTTCACAGATGGAGGGTCACATTATTTGAATTATTTTAGTACCACTTCTATATATTTACATATCCAATTTTTTTCTGCATTGTAGATACCACCTTTGATTGGCCACACTAGAGTCCTCTGTAGGACATTCTGCTTTTTTTTAATTGTTTTTTGTTTCAATAAAAATAATTTTAATACTATAGATCTCTTCAGTACTCAGCCTTTTGTATACCTAGTCTGAGTTGGTGGTTTGAATTCTATTATTAGGAAGTGCCATTTATTATCACTTGTGGATATTTGAGTAATTTTTATGGTGCAGAAGTTTTAACATATTAAAGGAGTTTTCTACTTATAGCAAAGAGGTTCCCAAACATATGATGTGATGTAAAGTAACAAAACCAGACAATATTCAATCTTCGCAGGTCCAGTGGTGGCTCTCCTCTGCTGCTCTGGTCTTTGTGTTTTGGCTGAAGTGGTGACATCACGCTAACAGCCCACATCGCCGCTGCAGCCAATCGCTAAACTCATAGTATATCTGTTGTAGAATAGCCACAACAAGTATGAGGAATAGAACGGCACTAGAGCAATACGAATTCCAACAAGCAGGACTGATGGTGGACAGCCGAATATCAGGCGTCACGAAGGCTAAGGGTTTTGGTGCTCTGCATAAAAAATGTCAAGCGAAAGTCCAAATGCAATCAAGAGGAGAGAAAATATGCGGCACTCACCCCAGGGTAGCAGTGAAGTTCGTGAGCTTTATTGGAGAAGATATATAAAATACATCCGTCAGGACATCAGGTATACAGGAGGGTGCGGTATTGTCCGTACTGCAATACCGCACCCTCCTGTATACCTGATGTCCTGACGGATGTATTTTATATATCTTCTCCAATAAAGCTCACGAACTTCACTGCTACCCTGGGGTGAGTGCCGCATATTTTCTCTCCTCTTGATTATATCTGTTGTAGACCTCAAACTGAGAGATACCGAGCTCAGTGATTGCCTACAGAGGTATTGTGAATTGTCGAAGTGACATCACCTGCAAAAAAAAAAAAAAACACCCTTAACTATGTCAAATAACCAAGAAATATAATGAGGCTTTGGAGTGCTGGGATGAAAAAAAACCCTTTACATCCTGAAAACGTAAAAATGAACAGGGAATAATTGTATGTTAATGCAGGGTGAACCACGAAATACAGTAAAAGAATGGAGGAGTTCCTGTACCCATTTTCAGTAAGGACACCAATAAATGATCAGTGGGTGCACTTTATTTAGGACATCAGAAAGGATACCAGGTCCTGAATTCCATCTGATATGAAATGCATCTCCTTGACATATCATAAAGTCATCTTGCTAAAATATCCCTTAAAGTTGTGGCTGTTTAAGTTGCAGTCACTGCATCTACAAGTTGATGATACATTTAGATGACATTAGCCATTTAATAGTGTACTGTTACCAATTATATTAAGATTGTGGGTGACTTCTTGATTTACGGTAATTATTGTCTTGAATGATTTGATGATCATTGGTAATATTTTATCATAAAGACGTGTGAGGACTATGTGGTGCCCATAATACTGTATGGAGGACTATGTGGTGCCCATAATACTGTATGAAGGGCTATGTGGTGCCCATAATACTGTATGGAGGGCTGTGTGAGGCCCATAATACTGTATGGAGGAATATGTGGTGCCCATAATACTGTATGGAGAGCTATATGATGCTCATAATACTGTATGGAGGGCTATGTGAAGCCCATTATAGTGTATGGAAGACTATGTGGTGCCCATAATACTGTATGGAGAGCTATATGGTGCCCATAATACTGTATGGAGGGATATGTGGGGCTCATTATACTGTATTTAAGCAATTATGCAGTGTGAAGATTTTTGTGGGGTCCATAATACTGTGTAGAGGGCTGTGTGGGGGTCAGTATGCTGTTTGGAGGGCTGGGTGGAGGCCATTATACTATTTTATACCAGCCATTACCACATCCTCGCAGAATCCTCGCAACCTAGACATTCTCAGACTCTCAGAGTCTCTCCTACCCCTGTCCTCCATATCTTCAATCCATGACACGGACAGCGCCACAGCTTTCTATAACACCACCCTCACATCAGCCATAGACTCAGTCGCCCCTCTCATGCATGGCGAAGTGCGACGAACCAATATGCAACCCTGGCATAACTATCTCACGAAAAACTTCGACAAGCTTCCAGGGTCGTGGAGCGGCGTTGGAAGAAAACACGCCTGCCAGACGACTTCACTGCTTTCAAACATGCTCCACTTGACTTCAAATCAGCCCTCACCTCTGCTAAACAGACCTATTTCACTAACCTTGTATCTTCACTATCCTACAACCCAAAACAACTGTTCAGCACATTTAACTCTCTCTTCCGCCCACCACTGCCACCTCCAACTCCCTTCATCTCTTCCGAGGACTTCTGCCACCTACTTCAAAAACAAGATCGACCAAACAAGGCAAACCTTTACTTGCCAACCACCGCAACCACTCCATATACCAGACCTCAGCCCTTCTGTAATAACCCCTCTCCAACATCACTGAAGGAGAGCTTACTCGCCTCTTTTCCAAATCACACCTTACCACATGTGCACTTGACCCCATCCCTTCCCTCCTGCTCCCCAACCTCACTAACACGCTCATTCCAGCTCTAACCCATCTCTTCAACCTATCGCTCTCTTCTGGTACCTTCCCCTCTGCCTTCAAACATGCCACCATCACACCCATCCTCAAAAAAACTAACCTTGACCCAACTGCTATGCCCAGCTATCGCCCCATATCACTGCTCCCGTTTGCTTCAAATCTCCTTGAGCAGCATGTCCATGCTCAACTTTCCTCCCACCTTTCATCTAACTCTCTCCTTGACAACCTCCAATCTGGCTTCTGCCCCACCACTCCATCGAAACTGCCCTGACAAAAATTACTAATGACTTAGTCATAGCCAAAGCTAGCAGACCGTTCATCATCCTCCTCCTTCTTGACCTGTCCTCTAGTTTCGACACAGTCGATCACTGCCTACTGCTACAGATTCTGTCTTCCCTTGGCATCAAAGACCTTGCCCTGTCCTGGATTGCCTCATACCTATCCAACCGCACATTTAGCGTTTCCCACTCCCACACTACCTCCTCATCCTGCCCTCCCTCTGTTGGAGTCCCTCAAGGCTCTGTCCTAGGGCCCCTACTTTTTTCCATCTATACACCTTGGCCTAGGACAACTCATGAAGTCCCATGGCTTCCAGTACCACCTGTATGCAGACGACACTCAGATCTACCTCTCTGGCCCAGATGTCACCTCCCTGCTGTCCAGAATCCCGAAGTGTCTGTCAGCCATATCCTCCTTCACCTCTCGCTTCCTAAAGCTCAATGTAGACAAAACCGAATTCATCATCTTTCCCCCACCTCACGTATCCCCCCTACCCGATATATATATTATGGTAAACGGCATCACGCTCTCTCCTGCACCTGAAATCCGCTGCCTCGGGGTAACTTTCGACTCTGCCCTGTCCTTCAAACCTCACGTCCAAGCTCTTGCCACCTTCAACTCAAAAATATTGCCAGAATCCGTTCCTTCCTCAGCCCACAATCTACCAAAACTCTTGTGCATGGTCTCATCATCTCTCGCCTCGATTACTGCAACACCCACCTCTGTGGCCTCCCAGCTAACTCTCTTGCACCACTCCAGTCTGTCCTCATCTCTGCTGCCCAGCTAATCCACCTCTCTCCTCGCTACTCCTCTGCTTCCCCCTCTGAAAATCCCTCCACTGGCTCCCAATTCCCCAACGAATCCAGTTCAAACTACTAACACTGATCTACAAAGCCATCCACAACCTGTTCCCTCCCTATATCTCTGAACTAATCTCCCAATATCTTCCCTCACGTAATCTTCGATCCTCCCAAGACCTCCTACTCTCCTCCACACTAAGACTAGGTTCAGATTGCGTTAATGGGACCGCGCTAACAAACAGCGTTGCACGGCGAAATTAACGCCGTGCAACGCATCCATTAGCGCGCCCATTGACAGCAATGGGAACGCGCATCGCTAGCGCGTGCCATATTTGGCACGCGCTAGCGATGTGCCGGTGTTTTGTGATGCGCCTCAGACGCTGCTTGCAGCGTCCGCGGCGCGCCCGAGGTCCGTTCCCCGTTCTCGCAGATCGGGGATCTGCGAGAGAGGGGACGTTAAACGTGACCCCGAAAAAGACATTGCGTTAGCGCAATCCGCTAGCGCTTAGCGCTAAACGGATTGCCCTAACGCAATCTGAACCTAGCCTTATTCGTTCCTCACACAACCACCTCCAAGATTTCTCCCGAATATCCCCCATCCTCTGGAATGCCTTGCCTCATCACGTCCGATTATCCACTATCCTCGGATCCTTCAGACGGAACCTGAAAACCCATCTCTTCAGGAAAGCCTACAATAACCATGCCGCCGCCAGAGCCGCCGCCTCACCGCTGCCAGAGGTGCCGCCGCCAGAACCACTGCCTCGCCACTGCCAGAGCCACCGCCTCACCGTCGCCAGAGCCGCCACCTCACCGCTGCCAGAGCCACCGCCTCACCGCTGCCAGAGCCACTGCCTCACCCCTACCTTCTGTCTTTTCCCCACTATCCCATAGAATGTAAGTCCGCAAGGACAGGATCCTCTCCCCTCTGTACCAGTCTGTCACTGTAAACCTGTTTACTGTAAAAGATATCTATAACCCTGTATGTAACCCCTTTCTCATGTATAGCACCATGGAATTATTGGTGCTATATAAATAAATAATAATAATTTTGAGGACCAGTGTGGGCCATTATACAGTGTGGATGGTTGTATTAGGGTCATCATACTGAGTGGAGGGGTGTGTGGATCATTATACTGTATAGAGGGCTGAGTGGTGATCACAGGTGGGGCATCATACTGTGTTGGAGTTGCCATACTATGTCGGGGTACTGGGGTACAGTAGGGTCATCATTCAGTGTGCAAGGAGGGTACTGAAGAAGAATTCTCTGTGTGGGGTATCATATTGTGTTTCAGGGGACACCATAGTTGGCATCATACTTTATGGGGATAATAAAAGGGTAATCTAGGGATTTCAATTGGAGGAAATGACTTTGTAAAAGCTGAAAAATATTAAGGTTTTCTTCTATGAGGTCCCATGATTTCTATGTACGCCCCTGTGTGTGAGGCCAAATTAAAATCAAGAGGGAATCTTGGAACTTAAATTATAAACTGGTTTCATCAAAGCACTTTATTTGGTTCTTCTTATGTTTTACCAAAATCTGTTGTGAAATAAAGGAATCCACCTAAAATGAAAAAATAATCCTTCACTACAATGAAAAAACAATAAATATGTGACCTATTGATCTACTTAAGTAGTGTAACAAGTATGATGACAAGTTTAACAGACTTACTATTATGGAGAACAGTATTACATAGCTATGGCATACAAATACATCTGTAGTTTACACTGCTTTAAGAAAAAAATGTCAAAACAGATTATCTTGGTCTGCTTACAGCATGCCAGGGGCTAGGAACCCATCATTAAAAGTCAGGTCAGGTTCTATGTAAACAGAATGTTTCAACAGTTTGGAGTGGGAAAGTCCATGGAGAGCACTGTGGGATCATAATTGCAGATAACTGGAGTCAAATAACTCAACAGGCTTGACAATCCAAAAGGGAGTCATTGGCTTTTTCCATTCATTGGCTGACCCAGAATGCTTTGTGCGTTGGTCATATGTCATTGTGGCTACATTATAAAATGCCTGAGTATTCATTCTAGTAACAAAAAGATATCTTGGACAAATGGCGGTGCTTAATTTTGCAGAAAGAATGACTTCTCTTTAATTTATTAGAGCCAATATGGTGGTGGAGATGAGCAAAAAATAGTGCAAAGACACAGAAGAATGTAAAAACTGCTAGATTAAGTCTACCTCATATCAGAAAACTAAAACATTCTAGACAAATAATAATTCTGCAGAAGGAAAGAAAGGAAAATCCCAAATCCCAATCGTAAGTCTTTACACTAGTCCCCTAAATATTCTCAGTACAGAAGAAGTAGAATGGTCAAAAGTAAAATATTAGTTCATAATCATTAAAATAGGAAAAAAATATCCACCGCCTGGTACTTCTTATCAGCTGTTGGAGCAATCCTCACTCATTCCTCGCTCATTGGGCACACAGCTATCTTTAATGTGTTGCAGTTATGGCTTGTTACGCTAAGCCGTGGCGCATGGGAATTTGTGGACCCACTGTGCCACAGGACAGGACCTATCAGGGGCTGGTGTAGGTCCACGGGGTTTTATCAAGACCAAAGTCAGTGCAGCCGTCTACCAGGAAATTTTAGTGCACTTCATGCTTCCCTCTGCAGATAAGCTTTTTGGAGATGGAAATTTCATTCTCCAGCAGGACTTGGCATCTGTCCAGACTGCCAAAAGTACCAATACCTGGTTTAAAAACAACAGTATCACTGTGCTTGATTGGCCAGCAAACTCGCCAGACCTTAACTCCATAGAGAATCTGTGGTGTATTATCAAGAGGAAGATGAGGGACACCAGACCCAACAATGCAGACAAGCTGAAGGCTGCTATCAACGCAACCTGGGCTTCCATAACACCTCAGCAGTGCCACAGGCTGATTGTCTCCATACCACGCCTAATTGATGCAAAAGGAGCCCCGACCAAGTATTGAGTGCATTTACTGAACATACATTTCAGTAGGCAAACATTTTGGATATTAAAATAATTTTTCAAGCTGGTGTTATAAAGTATTCTAATTTACTGAGATAGTGACTTTTGGGCTTTCATTGGCTGTAAGCCATCCAATCATCAACATTAACAGAAATAAACACTTGAAATACATCACTGTTTGTAATGACTCTATCTAATATACAAGTTTCACTTTTTATATTGAAGAACAGAAATAAATTAACTTTATAATGATATTCTAATTTTGGAAGATGCACCTGTATGTATAATGTATTATCTGTATGTGTAAATTATTGTAACGTGGTTATCCCATTCCCATCAGTGTTACTTAATTGTTAATGTGGTGTAGCTTTAATAAAAAATACAATTTGTTAGGAGCAGCACAAGTTGAGAGCTGCGAGTTCAGGAGTCCACTTTATTCATGAGCTGTAGCTCCCACTGCCCTCCCCTTGCTCAATAACAGCTTTTTTCCTATTAAAGTGAACCATACCTGGCTGAGGTCATACAGTCAGTGGCTGATACATGCTGCCCCTCTATCGGGTAGCATGTATCAGCTGTCAGGTTCTTTTCAATTACTGTGGATAGGGAGAAAACTGACAATCATAAAGGTGGGTTAAGCTGCAACTTATGAGAAGTGAGGACTCCTCAGGTCATGCACATTATTGAGCTGACTGCTAAGCTCATGAGCAATTGGCCCACTTTGCAACCAATCAATTTGCTGTAAAATTCCACTTGAACCTCTACATTTTAATACATGCTGATTTCGGCCTCATACAGACGTCAATTTTTTACGTAGGTGTTCTATCCGTATTTTTCATGGATAGAACACGCACCCATTATATGTGCGTCTATGTAAAAATCACATGATATGTCAATTTATTTCAGGCAGCATGGATGTAAAGTGACAGCACAAGTCTATAGGTCACAGGCAGCACACAGACTGCATCAGTGTATTGCAAAGTATAGGAGAAATTTTGTAATATATTAATTTATTCACATGTAAAGCGCCATGGAATAAATGGCGCTATAAAAATTTATAATAATAATTTATCCATACGTGAAAAAAAAAACACTGACATGCAGATTCAAAACAATTATCACATTGATAACTTTTTTTGAGTAAATGAAAAACGGTGACACCATAATGAGGCCTTGTTCTGTATTATCATAGGTTCCCAGCCTTCAAAATGCGATCTTGTTATAATATATTGCCCTTCTGAGATCTACTTCAGTGACATCTCATGGCGTACTGCTCAGTTTTTATTGATTTGGTTTTTGAAGACTTGGGGCAGGCCGTACATTGTTATGCAGGTTTGTTTTTCCTTGTGGCCCAGTAGCATTCTGTAGATTGTTATGCTCGGTATACCTAACATAACAGATACAGTTTTATTAGGAAAGCAAACACTGCAGTTTATAGTTGTCGTTATGATACCTTTGGGTGGCTTGGAAAGCAGGCGTGGTGAAGCTGGAGGCCTTAGATTGCAGGAGCTATGAGCATGGTCTACTTCGAGATTTAATAAGATGAGCGACTTTATAGACATTGGTCTGCCAAAGTCATCACTGTTTTAATGATCTGCACAACGGACATACGGTACGTTCAGCACTTGTTCTCATCTTAGCAACGTTTCATTGTTCAGTCCTCCTTATTAGAGATGAGTGGCTTGGAGAATACAATAAAATAAATATAAATTGGAGTGAGCAACCATTTGGGTCTCATAGTCAGCATAGCATAGCCCAACTAGATTTTCTGGAACCATCCAATTCATACATTTATAACTAGGTAGTAATCATTTTGGCAATAATGCTATTTTATAGCTAATAATTCAGTTTAACCTAAACTAATTGTATCGACAGTGAAAGAATTGTTATAGGATAACAGTGGCAATGAAAGTGTTACTACCGGTTAAATACCACATACTTTATACTACTCACAGAGTCTGCAATAATCTCAGCAACCATACTAAAATGGCTAACTAATGGCTCCCATTCCCTCAGCGTATCCAGTTCAAATTGCTAATACTGACCTACAAAGCCATCCACAACCTGTCTACTCCATATATCTCTGAACTAATCTCTCGATATCTTCCCTCACGTGATCTCCGATCCTTCCAAGACCTCCTTCTCTCCTCCACACTTATTCGCTCCTCATCCAATCGGCTCCAAGACTTCTCCCGAATATCCCCCATCCTCTGGAACTCTCTGCCCCAACACGTCCGACTATCAACCACAGTCGGATCCTTCAGACGGAACCTGAAAACTCATCTCTTCAGGAAAGCCTACAGCCTGCACTGACACCGCTGCTGCCTCATCACTATCGGAGCTACCGCCTCACCAACACCGGAGCTACCGCCTCACCAACACCAGAGCTCCTGCAACCCTCAACCTACTGTCTCCTTCCCCATAATCCTGTAGAATGTAAGCCCGCAAGGGCAGGGTCCTCACCCCTCTGTATCAGTCCGTCATTGTTAGTTTGTTTACTGTATGTGATATTTGTAACTTGTATGTAACCCCTTCTCATGTACAGCACCATGGAATCAATGGTGCTATATAAATAAATAATAATAATAATGTTGAGTGGGCTTAAGAGATAACACCTATGTTTTATAATGATCCCCCCCAGAGTCAGAGGGTATTAGGTTATGCATCAAATAAAATAGGTAAAAAGTATATAGGGTCCGACTCAAGATTTGTGCTTTGTTGAAGTCGCTGTTAGGAAGCGAGCCCACGATCAGTAATACTAGTGTCCTGGACGCAGCGTATTTTCGCTGCAACTAAAACACTGCATTGTACAGTACAAGCACAGTGGGTGGGATTAGTAGAAATCCCATGCCCACTGTGCTTCTTTTTTATGCTGCGTATAATCACCTGCAGTGCAGGTTTCCGAGCCGCACTATGTCAATTTCTCTTGCAGTTACGCTCAGTCTTCTGTGCAGAATTTCCCCAAAGACTTGCATTAGATGCGGTAAATCCACAGTTAAAAAAAAAGACATACATTGTAAGTGCATTTATGCAGGTGTTTTTACCCTGGTTGAACCTAATAAACACATTTTTTTTTTAAAATGATGTTGGGTCCCCACTATTTTTGATAACCAGCCAAGGTAAAGCAGACAACTGCTGGCTTATATTATCAGGCTGGGATGGTCCATGGATATTGCACCCCAGCCTAAAAATAGCAGCAAACAGCCACCTCAGAATTGGTGCATCATATGAGATGTGCCAATTTTGGCATTTTGGCCAGCTCTTCCCAATTGAACTGGTGCCCAGGCAATCGGTGTAATGGTAGTTAGCTTTTGATGACAGCTGTGATTTGTCAAAAATCACAGTTGCCATCAACCCTTGGGGTTAGTAATGGAGAGGTGTCTATTAGACACCCCCATTACTAACCCGGTAATCATAAATAAAAACACATAAGAAAAAAAAAACACTTTATTTGAAAAAAGACTCCCCCACACATCCCTCATTCACCCATTTATTGACAAGAAAAAAATCCCATGCCGATCCAACGTAATCCAAAGTAGTCCAGAAAAGGATACCTGAAAGACATAAAAATACAGAAACAAAAACAGACATTTCCTAATTCACCAATTACTCAAAATGTTCGCATGAAGCTCCGCTGTCGTCCACTGTCTTCGGCATCTGTGAATACCTTATCTATCTATATCGTTGCACATCTAATCTAACATACATAAGAGAGACACAAACAAATTTCTGAATTCCTACTTCAAATTTGTATGTGTATGTATAAGAAATGCTAGCACAGGCTTCCAGTACTAGCACAGGCTTCCAGTATCTGTTGTTTCAGATGCTGCACATCTTGTATCATCACATGCTTCACATCTTCTATGCTGTGAAGATACAAGATATCCAGCATCAGAAACAATGGATACTGGAAGCCTGTGCTAGCATTTCTTCTGCGACGTTGCGATCAGTGCGTCAAGAGTGGAAGAAGAGGGTTGCATTGACAATCCAACACAATGGGCAGCACTTTGAAGACATTTTATAAGTGGTCATAAACTTGTAAATAACTCATGAAAAAATAGTTACGGAATCATAGAATCATAGAGTAGTAGAGTTGGAATGGACCTTCTGGGTTATCTGGTCCAACCTCCTGCTCAAAGCAGGATTTACTAAATCATCCCAGACAGATGTCTGTCCAGCCTCTGATTGAAGACTTCCATTGAAGGAGAACTCACTCCCTCTTGTGGCAACTTGTTCCACTCATTGATCACCCTCACTCTAAAAAAGTTTTTTCTAATATCTAATCTGTCTCCTCCCATTGAGTTTCATCTCATTGCTTCTAGTCTTTCCTTGTTAAAATGAGAATAAAGATGATCCATCTACAATGTGACAGCTGTTGAGATATTTGTAGACAGCTATTAAGTCTCCTCTCGGTCTTCTTTTTTGCAAGCTAAACATTCCCAAATCCTGTAAACGTTCCTCATAGGGCATGGTTTGCAGACCAGTAACCATTCTGGTTGCTCTTCTCTGAACTTGCTCCAGTTTGTTGTTTACGTTAAAACCAAGCACACCATTGTTTTTCTTGTGAACTTCTCAATAAGTTTGATGTGTCACATTACCCTCTTTCCATTGGAAAAAATAAAATTGGATCCAAAATGGCCGACTTCAAAATGGCCGCCATGGTCACCACCCATCTTGAAAAGTTTTCCACCTCCCATATACTAATGTGCCACAAACAGCAAGTTGATATCACCCACTATTCCAATTTTATTTAGGTGTATCCATATAAATGGTCCACCCTGTACATGCACACACACATACATGCACTCAAAAGTAAGGGAAGTGTCCTAGCAATTATGTTAATTATATGATGCATGCATAATGATGAGAGATTTTTTTTTACATGTATTTTTTCATATACATATTTTTTCACCTATTTTCTGAAAATGAGTGAGTGTTCATGTGATGGCATGTATATGCAGCAATTTGCCTACTAGAGTTGACTCTCATCCACTTTTCTCAATAGAAGATAGGGAGACGCAGCAGACTCTAGTCGGCACGACTCCATTTATGAAAATCACATACATGCGATGTGACCTCACTACCAGTGACCGTGTACGCACCGCATAGTATCAAGATTCGGTAGGCTGCAGTCAAATGAAGTCACTCCAGACTTCAAACCCCTCAAAGAGTGACTACAGGAGAGCTGGGCTATTTTCTGCTCTGCAAATCTCATCACCAGGCAGGTTGCATACTGTAATTTCATGTCTGAATCCAGTGTCCTCGGGTTTAGAGTAGATGTCTCCTAACTGGGAGTCTCCAACTTCTAGGCACAGACAAGGAGACACAGATTGGAGACCAATAATTTAGAAGATGTTGTGTGGTTGTGGAAGCATAAAGAATGAGACGACAAATTATATGTGTAGGCTGCTATGAGGGCTTTAGCAGTAATATAGACAAAGTATACCTCGACCCATTCACTTCTATTGTAAAAATATCAAATGTCTGCCCAATGGACCCATGACGGACCCTCTGTAGATAAATTATTTACATCCTGATGACACATTTTTAGCTGAAATATCCGATTCCCTCTACTGCTCCCCTGATAAAATGACGTGTCGGAGATAAAACCATAAAGTAACACTTGCTGCAGAGGGAAGAAACTAGCACCCAAGTGTTAAATACATAGTTAGTAAGGCCAAAAAAAGACATTTGTCCATCCAGTTCAGCCTATATTCCATCATAATAAATCCCCAGATCTACGTCCTTCTACAGAACCTAATAATTCAAGCCAGTCATACAAGTGAACCTGTCTCCTACATTGTAAATAATAATCTTAAAGTCCGCAACATCTTTCTTAGCTTCCGACTAAGTGAGTTAGTGGAGGGGGGTGGGGAAGGAGTAAAGGGCATACAAGGTTACTGAGCATAAATGGGGTTATTAGTGGGAAAGGAAAATCAGGAGGCAGCCTGCGAAATAAAAGGGACTGAGGCCTCGTGAGGGATGTCTGAAGCTGTGAACACAATGGCTATTGAGGCTTGCATGGTAGCTAAGGATGTAACCGTATAGGTCAGATTGTATTGGGTTTGGAATAGATCTTGATATACGGTAAATAATTTTAAAAAGTTTCATTCTCTCATATTTAAGATTATTGGGACTAGTGATAAATGTATCATCCAATCCAGATCAAAGGGGTTTTCTGAGACTGAACACCTATCCTGTCAATTCTTAAGTAGGATCACCTAATGGTCATTGACAAATTGTAATCAGTAATTTCAAGTAATCAGGTCTTGCAGAAATGGAGAATAATCAGGTGAGCGTTGGTTTTGTTACAGTGATGGGCTCCATTGCTGCAGTCATTTTTCATCCCACAATGTAAAGGTTTTGTAGTTTCTTTGTAAAATAATATACTAGATACTTCTTTTTTCTCATTGCTAAATCGTTCTATGGAAAGAAATTTTACACTGTTTTACAGTCCAAAAATAACAAATTATTGTTGCCATAATGTAAATATTTTCAGGAAATACCTTTCATCCAGTTCTTCAATCCCTTGCAGGTTTTTGTCATTGTTCCAGCTGGGAAACGCTGGTAATTGATTTTGATTGCTTTTACTTATGCATAGAAACAAAAGGCAACATTTTCAGAAGTACAGTACTTGTGATTGAAAAAGAAGAGATACTGCAGGCTGGAATGCTTGTGGGATGACAGTCGAATTGTTAGTATCAAGCAAAGGGATGACTACAGGATAGCCATGATTTTAGACTCTTGGAGCAAATTGGAGGAACATTTTCCAGATTTAGAAAGGTTGGTCTTACCAGGATACATTGTGTTACCTTCGCTAAGGTGACCAGGTGACCACTCTGTGCTTCTCACAGTTCCAACCCTCCCCAACCTATGCCAAGGCTAGGACCGCAAGAAGTAGCTAAGGCAGCAGCAACTACATTATTTTTCACATGATAATCCAGATAATTTATCTGCGGCTGTGCCAACTTTAGCAAATAGTTACACATCGGCTGAACAGCCCGGATCGGTACCAGACTGTGTCCTTTCTCCAGCAAATATCATGAGCCCCAATGTCATCAACTTCTTGCTCATTAGAATGGTCCAGTGTCAAGAACTTGTCCAGTTTGCTTTAGTGTTCTGTCATGTCCACCCTCCAGTGTACTGTCAGAGAGTGTATTCACAAGCATGGAAAACCTTCATTTGTCAAATTGAATTAGGCATGGATTAGTGTCAAATTTCATTTATCTTCTGCTGATGCCAATGATTCGATTGGCCATATCATCTTCCCTTCTGCCTGTCTACGGTCTGTTCCCACCCATGTTGATGATCCATACTCAGCCGGTCATCTACTTGCCTATTATGTCATCTACTACTAGGGGGGCAAGAACAGTGGCTCAGTGGATAGCACTGAAGCCTTGCAGCACTGGAATCCTGGGTGGAAATCCCACCAAGGACATCTGCAAGAAGTTTGTATGTTCTCCCCGTATTAGCGTGGGTTTCCTGCGGGTTCTCCGGTTTCCTCCCACATTCCAAAGTCATACTGACGCGGAATTTAGATGGTGAGCCCCACCGAGGACAGCGCTGATAATATGTGCAAACTGTAATGCGCTGCAGAATATGTTAGCACTATATAGAAATAAAGATTACTGCTGATGCCGGGGCTGCAGTTGCTGAATAGCTATGCCAGCAACACATCTCCTGACTGCACACTGTGTTTTATAGTGCTATACTTTATTACTGCTGGGTATGAAATTGCTGGTCCTACACTGCTAAACATGTCCCTTTCTGACCAATCATATTTTTATACCATGCGGCTTCTGTCGCTTGCCACTGCTCAGCCAAACCAGCCACACATCTTGTGGCTGCACACTGCTGCTGCCCCTACGCCGCCAAATATCTCTTTCCTTGACCCATCATATTTTTACACTGCGCGGCTTCTGCCAATGTACACCCATACTAGCCATACATCTTGTAGCTCCTGTCATGATCCCAATGGCAGGGGATCACAAAAAGGACAAGCACAGATACAAACAAGCTCTAGGGCGATGGAACCTGAGCTGACCGCGACCCTGAACCTAACACACAAATAAAAGTAGCCGGGGAACGTGCCTACGATGATCCTAGACGTCTCGCTCCAGCCGAAGATCTAACTTCCCCTATCAGAAGAAACACAGACCTCTCTTGCCTCCAGAGAAATACCCCACAGCAAATAGCAGCCCCCCACATATAATGACGGTGAAATGAGAGGAAAGCACATACGTAGTATGAAAACAGTTTCAGCAAAATGAGGCCCGCTAAAGCTAGATAGCAGAGGATACAAAAGTGAACTGCGCGGTCAGCGAAAAACCCTTCAAAAAACCATCCTGAAATTACTTGAACTCATGTGCCAACTCATGGTACATGAAAAGCAATTTCAGCCCACTAGAGCAACCAGCAGCAGAGAATCACATATCTGCAGGCTGGACTAAAAACCAAATTAAGCAAAACACAAAACAGGAAAATCCAAACTTAGCTTGTCCAGAAGGTTCTAGGAGCAGGGAGCAGAGGTAACAAGACACACTGGATACATTGATAACCGGCGAGGAAATGCCAGCAAAGCCAGGTTAAATAGGAAACTCCCATATGCTGATGGAACAGGTGGAACCCAGAAACCCAGGAAAGACAAGTCACCCAGTACCATCAGTAACCACCAGAGGGAGCCCAAAAACAGAACTCACAACAAGCTCCCCACTGTGCTTGTGCTGGCCTTACTCTGCCTGACATCCCTCTCACACATCTCCTTGGTCAGTGTGTTGTATAGCTGCACTGCACTGCTACTTGGAAGTGGTACACAAACATAAGAAAGCTCTCATCATAGGGATAATTTTTGTGGCAGCTTGTTTACAAACCATTGCTTCTTCACTTTGAAAACAGTGTTCCTGCTTCCTAAAAAATGCATACTTTTTGGACAGCTTGTCTATTCCAGCTCCCTTTGTAATTGTTTATTCATTTTGAGAATAGGAAATCTGTTGCCAATGACAATAAAGGGTAACATTTTTCACCCTTACTTGATAAGCCATTACTACTTCACTTTTAAAGCAGCTAACCTTTTACTGCTGTATAAGTAAAGGGATAATTTTTGGATGGCTTGTGAAAAAACTATTGCTTTTTCATTTAGTAAAAAATAAAAGTTCTTGATACTCCCGAAAGTAATTTTAGCACCAACTGATGTGAAAAAGCCACAGCTTCTCCCATTTGCCCTTTTTATGTATAAGCACAAATCAGGTAGGCATCTGCCCCTACAAAGGTGTTCTTTTTGGACTGTTCTTACAATTTAAGCAGCCTAAACATCTGTGGTGTAGTGTGCTGTTACATAGGCTGTTGATTACCACCAGTTACTATACATTTTCCTCTAGTCAGTTAAGTTCAGGTCACCATGACATTTCTAACTTTGTGTTTCTACTAAATAGCTAGAAAGGGGTTCAAAATACAATCAAAGGAGACCTCAGGGTTACAATTTTTTTCTGGGCAATTATAGGTTTAGCAGCACTTGAGATTCACGTAAATTGATTTGTCGCAAATCAAATTTTTGGAAAATTCAAATTTCAAAAGATTCAGTCATCTTTAATTTTAGCCTTTGACTCGACAGCCTGCATCAAATTACATTTTTTAAAATATATCCTAATATATAAACTAAAGAGTCATGTCAGGAGCCAAAGTGTTTATAAGCATGTCTCACTGAGAACTCTGGGCTGGCTAAGGAATGCCTAGATGACTTACTCAATGTGACATAGAAATACAAATAGAAGCTGTTATAGTCACACTTGGTTACTGGTGCCATAGGAGAAGAGTGCTCAACCTTGAATCCCAAGCCTGCAAGTGGGTGTCAGTACTGTTCTGTATAGTCCTTTAAAGGGGTTGTCCACTACTTGTTGCTCCAACAGTTGTCTCCTTCTCACCCAGCCTCTTACTTATGGTTTTGTAGCCCATTCCAGTTTTGTGCAGGTCTATGATCTTGTCCCTGACATCCTTATAAAGCTATTTGGTCTTGCCCATGTTGTAGAGGTTAGAGTCTGACTGATTAATTGAGTATGTGAACAGGAGTATTCTATAAAGGTGACTATGTAAGACAGCTGTCTTTAACCCCTTCATGACCCAGCCTATTTTGACCTTAAAGACCTTGCCGTTTTTTGCAATTCTGACCAGTGTCCCTTTATGAGGTAATAACTCAGGAACGCTTCAACGGATCCTAGCGGTTCTGAGATTGTTTTTTCGTGACATATTGGGCTTCATGTTAGTGGTAAATTTAGGTCAATAAATTCTGCGTTTATTTGTGATAAAAACGGAAATTTGGCGAAAATTTGGAAAATTTCGCAATTTTCACATTTTGAATTTTTATTCTGTTAAACCAGAGAGATATGTGACACAAAATAGTTAATAAATAACATTTCCCACATGTTTACTTTACATCAGCACAATTTTGGAAACAAAATTTTTTTTTGTTAGGAAGTTATAAGGGTTAAAATTTGACCAGCGATTTGTCATTTTTACAACGAAATTTACAAAACCATTTTTTTTAGGGACCACCTCACATTTGAAGTCAGTTTGAGGGGTCTATATGGCTGAAAATACCCAAAAGTGACACCATTCTAAAAACTGCACCCCTCAAGGTACTCAAAACCACATTCAAGAAGTTTATTAACCCTTCAGGTGCTTCACAGCAGCAGAAGCAACATGGAAGGAAAAAATGAACATTTAACTTTTTAGTCACAAAAATGATCTTTTAGCAACAATTTTTTTATTTTCCCAATGGTAAAAGGAGAAACTGAACCACGAAAGTTGTTGTCCAATTTGTCCTGAGTACGCTGATACCTCATATGTGGGGGTAAACCACTGTTTGGGCGCACGGCAGGGCTTGGAAGGGAAGGAGCGCCATTTGACTTTTTGAATCAAAAATTGGCTCCACTCTTTAGCGGACACCATGTCACGTTTGGAGAGCCCCCGTGTGCCTAAAAATTGGAGCTCCCCCACAAGTGACCCCATTTTGGAAACTAGACGCCCCAAGGAACTTATCTAGATGCATAGTGAGCACTTTGAACCCCCAGGTGCTTCACAAATTAATCCGTAAAAATGAAAAAGTACTTTTTTTTCACAAAAAAATTCTTTTAGCCTCAATTTTTTCATTTTCACATGGGCAACAGGATAAAATGGATCCTAAAATGTGTTGGGCAATTTCTCCTGAGTACACCAATACCTCACATGTGGGGGTAAACCACTGTTTGGGCACATGGTAAGGCTCGGAAGGGAAGGAGCGCCATTTGACTTTTTGAATGAAAAATTATTTCCATCGTTAGCGGACACCATGTCGCGTTTGGAGAGCTCCTGTGTGCCTAAACATTGGCGCTCCCCCACAAGTGACCCCATTTTGGAAACTAGACCCCCCAAGGAACTTATTTAGATGCCTAGTGAGCACTTTAAACCCTCAGGTGCTTCACAAATTGATCTGTAAAAATGAAAAAGTACTTTTTTTTCACAAAAAAATTCTTTTCGCCTCAATTTTTTCATTTTCACATGGGCAGTAGGGTAAAATGGATCATAAAATTTGTTGGGCAATTTCACCCGAGTACGTCGATACCTCATATGTGGGGGTAAACCACTGTTTGGGCACTCGGCAGGGCTCGGAAGGGAAGGCGCGCCATTTGACTTTTTGAATGGAAAATTAGCTCCAATTGTTAGCGGACACCATGTCGCGTTTGGAGAGCCCCTGTGTGCCTAAACATTGGAGCTCCCCCACAAGTGACCCCATTTTGGAAACTAGACCCCCCAAGGAACTTATCTAGATGCATATTGAGCACTTTAAACCCCCAGGTGCTTCACAGAAGTTTATAACGCAGAGCCATGAAAATAAAAAATAATTTTTCTTTCCTCAAAAATGATTTTTTAGCCTGGAATTTCCTATTTTGCCAAGGATAATAGGAGAAATTGGACCCCAAATATTGTTGTCCTGTTTGTCCTGAGTACGCAGATACCCAATATGTGGGGGTAAACCACTGTTTGGGCGCACGGCAGGGCTCGGAAGGGATGGCACGCCATTTGGCTTTTTAAATGGAAAATTAGCTCCAATCATTAGCGGACACCATGTCACGTTTGGAGAGCCCCTGTGTGCCTAAACATTGGAGATCCCCCAGAAATGACACCATTTTGGAAACTAGACCCCCAAAGGAACTAATCTAGATGTGTGGTGAGGACTTTGAACCCCCAAGTGCTTCACAGAAGTTTATAACGCAGAGCCATGAAAAATTGGAATTGACGTAGTGACGTTTTGAAATGCAGACTTTGATGGAATGCTCTGCGGGCGTCACGTTGCGTTTGCAGAGCCCCTGATGTGCCTAAACAGTAGAAACCCCCCACAAGTGACCCCATTTTGGAAACTAGACCCCGAAAGGAACTTATCTAGATGTGTGGTGAGCACTTTGAACCCCCAAGTGCTTCATAGAAGTTTATAATGCAGAGCCGTGAAAATAATAAATACGTTTTCTTTCCTCAAAAATAATTATTTAGCCCAGAATTTTTTATTTTCCCAAGGGTTACAGGAGAAATTGGACCCCAAAAGTTGTTGTCCAGTTTCTCCTGAGTACGCTGATACCCCATGTGTGGAGGTAAACCACTGTTTGGGCACACGTCGGGGCTCAGAAGGGAAGTAGTGACTTTTGAAATGCAGACTTTGATGGAATGGTCTGCGGGTGTCACGTTGCGTTTGCAGAGCCCCTGGTGTGCCTAAACAGTAGAAACCCCCACAAGTGACCCCATTTTAGAAATTAGACCCCCCAAGGAACTTATCTAGATATGTGGTGAGCACTTTGAACCCCCAAGTGCTTCACAGACGTTTACAACGCAGAGCCGTGAAAATAAAAAATCATTTTTCTTTCCTCAAAAATTATGTTTTAGCAAGCATTTTTTTAGATTCACAAGGGTAACAGGAGAAATTGGACCCCAGTAATTGTTGCGCAGTTTGTCCTGAGTATGCTGGTTCCCCATATGTGGGGGTAAACCACTGTTTGGGCACACGTCAGGGCTCGGAAGTGAGGGAGCACCATTTGACTTTTTGAATACGAGATTGGCTGGAATCAATGGTGGCGCCATGTTGCGTTTGGAGACCCCTGATGTGCCTAAACAGTGGTAACCCCTCAATTCTACCTCCAACACTAACCCCAACACACCCCTAACCCTAATCCCAACTGTAGCCATAACCCTAAACACAACCCTAACCGCAACACACCCCTAACCACAACCCTAACCCCAACACACCCCTAACCATAACCACAACCCTAATTCCAACCCTAACCCTAAGGCTATGTGCCCACGTTGCGGATTCGTGTGAGATATTTTCGCACCATTTTTGAAAAATCCGCGGGTAAAAGGCACTGCGTTTTACCTGCGGATTTTCCGCGGATTTCCAGTGTTTTTTGTGCGGATTTCACCTGCGGATTCCTATTGAGGAACAGGTGTAAAACGCTGCGGAATACGCACAAAGAATTGACATGCTGCGGAAAATACAACGCAGCGTTTCCGCGTGGTATTTTCCGCACCATGGGCACAGCGGATTTGGTTTTCCATATGTTTACATGGTACTGTAAACCTGATGGAACACTGCTGCGAATCCGCAGCCAAATCCGCACCGTGTGCACATGGCCTAATTCTAAAGGTATGTGCACACGCTGCGGAAAACGCTGCGGATCCGCAGCAGTTTCCCATGAGTGTACAGTTCAATGTAAACCTACGGGAAACAAAAATCGCTGTGCACATGCTGCGGAAAAACTGCACGGAAACGCAGCGGTTTACATTCCGCAGCATGTCACTTCTTTGTGCGGATTCCGCAGCGGTTTTACAACTGCTCAAATAGAAAATCGCAGTTGTAAAACCGCAGTGAAATGCGCAGAAAAACCGCGGTAAATCCGCCATAAATCCGCAGCGGTTTAGCACTGCGGATTTATCAAATCCGCAGCGGAAAAATCTGCAGAGGACCAGAATACGTGTGCACATACCGAAACCCTAACCCTAGCCCTAACCCTAGCCCTAGCCCTAACCCTACCCCTACCCCTAACCCTAGCCCTAACCCTACCCCTAACCCTATTCTAACATTAGTGGAAAAAAAAAAATTTCTTTATTTTTTTATTGTCCCTACCTATGGGGGTGACAAAGGGGGGGGGGTCATTTATTATTTTTTTTATTTTGATCACTGAGATATAATCTATCTCAGTGATCAAAATGCACTTTGGAACGAATCTGCCGGCCGGCAGATTCGGCGGGCGCACTGCGCATGCGCCCGCCATTTTGGAAGATGGCGGCGCCCGGGAGAAGACGGACGGGACCACGGCTGGATCGGTAAGTATGATAGGGTGGGGGGGGACCACGGGGGGGGAATCGGAGCGCGGGAGGGGTGGAACGGAGCGCGGGGGGCGTGGAACGGAGCACGGGGGGGCTGGAATGGAGCACGGGGGGGTGGAACGGAGCACGGGGGGCGGTGGATCGGAGTGCAGGGGGGGTGATTGGAGCACGGGGGGGTGATTGGAGCACGGGGGGAGCGGACACGAGCACGGGGGGGAGCGGAGCACAGGGCGGAGGGGAGCCGGAGCAGTGTACCGGCCAGATCGGGGGGGTGGGGGGGCGATCGGAGGGGTGGGGTGGGGGCACACTAGTATTTCCAGCCATGGCCGATGATATTTCAGCATCGGCCATGGCTGGATTGTAATATTTCACCCGTTATAATGGGTGAAATATTACAAATCGCTCTGATTGGCAGTTTCACTTTCAACAGCCAATCAGAGCGATCGTAGCCACGAGGGGGTGAAGCCACCCCCCCTGGGCTAAACTACCACTCCCCCTGTCCCTGCAGATCGGGTGAAATGGGAGTTAACCCTTTCACCCGGTCTGCAGGGACGCGATCTTTCCATGACGCCGCATAGGCGTCATGGGTCGGATTGGCACCGACTTTCATGACGCCTACGTGGCGTCAAAGGTCGGGAAGGGGTTAATAATAATAATAATAATAATAATAATAATAATAATAATAATTTTATTTATATAGCGCCAACATATTCCGCAGCGCTTTACAAATTATAGAGGGGACTTGTACAGACAATAAACATTACATCATAACAGAAATACAGTTCAAAACAGATACCAGGAGGAGTGAGGGCCCTGCTCGCAAGCTTACAAACTATGGGGAAAAGGGGAGACACGAGAGGTGGATGGTAACAATTGCTTTAGTTATTCGGACCAGCTATAGTGTAAGGCTCAGGTGTTCATGTAAAGCTGCATGAACCAGTTACCTGCCTAAGTATGTAGCAGTACAGACACAGAGGGCTAATACTGCATAAAGTGTATGAGAACATGATGCGAGGAACCTTTTTTTTTTTTTTTTATTTTTTTTTTTTTATTATAAATAGGCCACACAGGGATCGTTAGGTTAATGCATTGAGGCGGTAGGCCAGTCTGAACAAATGAGTTTTTAGGGCACGCTTAAAACTGTGGGGATTGGGGATTAATCGTATTAACCTAGGTAGTGCATTCCAAAGAATCGGCGCAGCACGTGATGCAGGTAACGAGTTGATTAGGAGCATCTAACTGGTCTGTAGGAGCCAGAACTCTTAATGGTTGGTAGGGAATCAAATGCTTATTTCTCACTGCAAAATGCAAATAAATATATATAATTTATACAATGTGATTTTCTGGATTTTATTTTTGATATTCTATCTCTCATTGTCAAATTTAACCTACCCTTAAAATTATAGACTGTTCATGTCTTTGTCAGTGGGCAAACTTACAACATCAGCAAGGGATCAAATACTTGTTTCCTTCACTGTACAGATGACAGTATTTGTTTATGTGGTAACTAGTTTATGCAGCATACCGATTCACCCTGAATATATATAGCAATCATAGAAGGAGGATATAATCTACCAAGTGTTATAAAGTGAGAAGGAATATGGATAGCAGCAAGGGTATTACCTGGTGGTGGATATATATATATATTGTGGTTCAGTGACCAATGTTACAGCTAGGGGGCGCTGCGTGTGCACTTCAAGATGCACTTGGAGGCATAGTTGTGATGAGACAAAGTCCGGCAGAATTGTAGATGGCCGGTATGTGTGTCGCAGAGGAGGACACTCTGCGCTGTCTAAAGTTATGTTGTGGTCTGGGACCTGTAGTCCCACATGTAAATGTGTAAGTTCTAATGGGAGATTGGCAGGGCTAGTCATGAGAGATGGGAGGGTCAGACTAGCCACACACACACACCCACACTCCCACCCAGGGAGTGGTTACAGGTATGTAATGTGACCAGGGTGTGGATCACATGTGCCTGTGAGGTTCCTGTGCAAGGTCCTGGACGGTTGGTGTTGGAGGCTCCTGGGAGTGGAGTCGTCCTGGAAGCACCTGGAGACCGTAGACCTGGATGGTCGGTGTTGGAGGCTCCTGGGAGTGGAGTCGTCCTGGAAGCACCTGGAGGCCGTAGACCTGGACGGTCTGTGTTGAGGACCTGGGACTGACGTGAAGTCAGTGTGAGGAGTGGAACTCCTGAGAGGTAAGCCCGGACAAGGGGATTGTAATATACAGCAGAGAAGCCTATCTGCTACATGAACTGTCTGGTGTCCTTTAATGTTTCGTGGCTGTATTGCAATGGACTGTACATCATATGCAGTTTAATAAACCAGACTCATGTGAGGTACCGTGCCTGAGTGCTTGAATCTTGTGTCAAGCGAGTGTCCCCCAACACACTCAGATAGCGTATCCTCAAAATATATATATATATATATATATATATATATATATATATATATATATATATATATATATATATATATAATGTAAAAAAGGAAAACAGCACAAATGATGAAAAAAAAAATGGGCTTTAATGCCTGAGCGGCGTGGCAACGTTTCGGATATGGTATCCTTCTTGAAAAAGGATACCATATCCGAAACATTGCCACACCGTTCAGGCATTAAAGCCCATTTCTTTCATTTTTGTGCGGTTTTCCTTTTTTTACTCTTATTATTGGAAGCCATTGGATCATTGGTTTGGAAAGCGTTGCACGACAATTGTGGTAATACTGGATACTGTTCCAATTTTGACTATATATATATATATATATATATATATATATATATATATATATATATATATATATATATACAGTGCCTACAAGTAGTATTCAACCCCCTGCAGATTTAGCAGGTTTAATAAGATGCAAATAAGTTAGAGCCTTCAAACTTCAAACAAGAGCAGGATTTATTAACAGATGCATAAATCTTACAAACCAAAAAGTTTTGTTGCTCAGTTAAATTTTTATAAATTTTAAACATAAAAGTGTGGGTCAATTATTATTCAACCCCTAGGTTTAATATTTTGTGGAATAACCTTTGTTTGCAATTACAGCTAATAATCGCCTTTTATAAGACCTGATCAGGCCGGCACAGGTCTCTGGAGTTATCTTGGCCCACTCCTCCATGCAGATCTTCTCCAAGTTATCTAGGTTCTTTGGGTGTCTCATGTGGACTTTAATCTTGAGCTCCTTCCACAAGTTTTCAATTGGGTTAAGGTCAGGAGACTGACTAGGCCACTGCAACACCTTGATTTCTTGCTTCTTGAACCAGGCCTTGGTTTTCTTGGCTGTGTGCTTTGGGTCGTTGTCTTGTTGGAAGATGAAATGACGACCCATCTTAAGATCCTTGATGGAGGAGCGGAGGTTCTTGGCCAAAATCTCCAGGTAGGCCGTGCTATCCATCTTCCCATGGATGTGGACCAGATGGCCAGGCCCCTTGGCTGAGAAACAGCCCCACAGCATGATGCTGCCACCACCATGCTTGACTGTAGGGATGGTATTCTTGGGGTCGTATGCAGTGCCATCCAGTCTCCAAACGTCACGTGTGTGGTTGGCACCAAAGATCTCGATCTTGGTCTCATCAGACCAGAGAACCTTGAACCAGTCAGTCTCAGAGTCCTCCAAGTGATCATGAGCAAACTGTAGACGAGCCTTGACATGACGCTTTGAAAGTAAAGGTACCTTACGGGCTCGTCTGGAACGGAGACCATTGCGGTGGAGTACGTTACTTATGGTATTGACTGAAACCAATGTCCCCACTGCCATGAGATCTTCCCGGAGCTCCTTCCTTGTTGTCCTTGGGTTAGCCTTGACTCTTCGGACAAGCCTGGCCTCAGCACGGGAGGAAACTTTCAAAGGCTGTCCAGGCCGTGGAAGGCTAACAGTAGTTCCATAAGCCTTTCACTTCCGGATGATGCTCCCAACAGTGGAGACAGGTAGGCCCAACTCCTTGGAAAGGGTTTTGTACCCCTTGCCAGCCTTGTGACCCTCCACGATCTTGTCTCTGATGGCCTTGGAATGCTCCTTTGTCTTTCCCATGTTGACCATGTTTGAGTGCTGTTCACAAGTTTGGGGAGGGTCTTAAATAGTCAGAAAAGGCTGGAAAAAGAGATAATTAATCCAAACATGTGAAGCTCATTGTTCTTTGTGCCTGAACTACTTCTTAATACTTTAGGGGAACCAAACAGAATTCTGGTGGGTTGAGGGGTTGAATAATAAATGACCCTCTGAAAAAACTTTTCCCAATTTAAAAAAAAAATAAACAAAGAAATAACATTCTTTTTTGCTGCAGTGCATTTCACACTTCCAGGCTGATCTACAGTCCAAATGTCACAATGCCAAGTTAATTCCAAATGTGTAAACCTGCTAAATCTGCAGGGGGTTGAATACTACTTGTAGGCACTGTATGAAATCTGTAGCAAAAAAGGGAGAAAAAATTGACCTGTTAAATCAACTGCAAATCTGCAAGGAAAAATAAGTAACATAGTGAGACTTCTGGAATCTTTCACATGGCTGGTAGTAGGAAATCCTTAAGATTTTCTGACAAAACAGCACAGTAAAAAAAGGCAACAAAAATGCAAAGTGTGCTTAGACCCTAAAAGTATTTATGCTTCAGTCTCTTTTCTCCGAGTTCTTCCCCATTCTTCATAGAATTTTATGAGCAGCAACTCTTATTTTGTTCACCAAAGACAGAATTTGTCAGGTAATTTTTATTATTGGTGCATAATATTATAATATTGGCTAAGCATCGGGACCAAATTTGGCAATTTACTGCACATCGCTGAGCCAAAACTCTACCCGTGTGTGAGGGCCATTGGCCACAGAGTGTGTGCAGAGTATTGGCCGCTTGCAACCCGATGCCCATGTGGTCTCACCCAATGGCCACATAAAATGCTAATTTTCTAAATCACCATTGCACCACTTATGAGATCTATTTACACGCAGCTTTTTTTTGCCGCTTTGTTTCAATCAAATTGGCTTGCATTGCTATTTGGTCTTTATAATTTATGCTTTCATTTCCTCACTGTTAGGCTGCGTGTCCACGATCAGGATAGCCGGCGGTATCGTCGGAGCGGCTTAGCCGCTCTGCGGTAAGCCCCGCCCCCTTCTGGAGACGCGATGATGCCGGATGTGTTCATAGCACACATCCGGCATCATCGCTCCCCACCATAGGGCCCTGTGCTATATCTTGCGGCGACGCAGCGTCGCCGCAAGATATACGGACATGCTGCGATCTGAAAAGACGCGCAGCATGTCCGGAGTCGCAGGGCCGCCGCGTGCGTGTTACCACGCATAGCGGAGACGGGATTTCATTAAATCCCCTCCACTATGCTGTAACATCTGGACGCTGCGTGTCTGACGCTGCGGCTCTATGCAGTGTCAGACACGCAGCGTTTCCTGATCGTGGAAACAGACCCTTAGGGTTTCTGAGAACTTTGTTTCGCAGATTACTAAATAAGCAGAAATGATATCAGGAGAAAAAAAAACTTCTCAAATGTTGTGTATTTAAAACTGCCACAAAACAGCTCCATGGCTATGAGTGAACCTGTCTTATCGTGACTTGGTTTAATTGAGCGTGATGAGATCTGTTTCCCACCCTCCATGATAACATGGATAAATGCTAATCCTGACGGTCTGTACAACCTCTGCCTGGGAAGCCAGGATATACAATTAGAGAGGCACTCCCTGATATTATAGGGCTATATTGTCAGACAAAATAGAACTTTGGCACAGCTTCAAAATCAACAGTGCAGAAAAGTGTGTTTTCTTAATCTCACTAAGTCACCGATGACAGCAACATATCTAGAATCTGCAGGGGTGAGTGATAACAACATAATGATTTCAGCTTGATGATTTCTACCTAAAAGTGGATGACTTTTCACCATTTCAAAATATAACATCTGTAGCACGCTGTATAAAAGAAAATGAGAGCAGAAGTTGCAATTTCATCTAACGTATACTTTATATTACATATTACATACGTTGTCTGTATGCAAGTATCAGAGCTGCTATTGTTTGCATAGGGCTCACATGACACCGAACGGGTAGGAACTCATGTCTTTCCTCATATTCTCTATCCTGCACCTCTTTTAATGGACATTTTATAATTTTACAGTATGAAGCCTAAGGTCAGTAAAGGGTGAAAAATCATCCACTTTATCCAGAACACTTCATCCATATTGCCATCCGCGTACCATCTGTGTGCCCACATTTTATGTCCTTGTGCCATCTGTAACTATGCATCAACATTTTAATATTTAACCCCTTCATGACCGGGGGATTTTTCGTTTTTCCGTGTTCGTTTTTCGCTCCCCTCCTTCCCAGAGCCATAACTTTTTTATTTTTCCATCAATTTGGCCATGTGAGGGCTTATTTTTTGCGGGACGAGTTGTACTTTTGAACGACATCATTGGTTTTAGCATGTCGTGTACTAGAAAACAGGAAAAAAATTCCAAGTGCGGTGAAATTGCAAAAAAAGTGCAATCCCACATTGGTTTTTTGTTTGGCTTTTTTGCTAGGTTCACTAAATGCTAAAAATGACCTGCCATTATGATTCTCCAGGTCATTACGAGTTCATAGACACCTAACATGACTAGGTTATTTTTTATCTAAGTGGTGAAAAAAAAATTCCAAACTTTGCTAAAAAAAAAAAAAAAAAATTGCGCCATTTTACGATACTCGTAGCGTCTTCATTTTTCATCATCTGGGGTCGGTTGAGGGCTTATTTTTTGCGTGCCGAGATGACGTTTTTAATGATAGCATTTCGGTGCAGATACGTTCTTTTGATCGCCCGTTATTGCATTTTAATGCAATGTCGCGGCGACCAAAAAAACGTAATTCTGGCGTTTCGAGTTTTTTTCCCGCTACGCTGTTTAGCGATCAGGTTAATACTTTTTTTTATTTGATAGATCGGGCGATTCTGAGCGCGGCGATACCAAATATGCGTAGATTTTTTTTTTTTTTTATTGATTTATTTTGATTGGGGCGAAAGGGGGGTGATTTAAACTTTTATGTTTTTTTTTATTTTTTTCACATTTTTTTAAACTTTTTTTTTTAACTTTTGCCATGCTTCAATAGCCTCCATGAGAGGCTAGAAGCAGGCACAACCCGATCGGCTCTGCTACATAGCAGCGATCTGCTGATCGCTGCTATGTAGCAGAATTGCACGTGTGCTGTGAGCGCCGACCACAGGGTGGCGCTCACAGCGACGGGCAATCAGTAACCATAGAGGTCTCAAGGACCTCTATGGTTACAATATACAAGCATTGCCGACCCCCGATCATGTGACGGGGGTCGGCGATGACGTCATTTCCGGCCGCCCGGCCGGAAGCGGTAGTTAAATGCCGCTGTCTGCGTTTGACAGCGGCATTTAACTAGTTAATAGGTGCGGGCAGATCGCGATTCTGCCCGCGCCTATTACGGGCACATTTCAGCTGTTCAAAACAGCTGACATGTCCCGGCTTTGGTGCGGGATCACCGCCGGAGCCTTGCATCAAAGCAGGGGAGCCGGCATCGGACGGTATAGTACGTCCGATGCCGGTAAGGGGTTAATATAGTACATGATGAAATGCAGTTTCCTAGATTAAGAATTGCAATGTATCCATAACCTTTGGATGCTATATGGAAGATGTGATTGATTTTTTTGTTCAACAGTACACTTGTATGGGTGAACATAATCTGAAATACTGAAAGAGAATAGTGCACGCTTTGATTTTTTCACACGGAATCTTAGTACACGTGAAAAAAATTGTCATCTGATCAGATCCATTGAATCACATTGATTGATGTGCTGTCCAATTACATCTTGGACAGCACAAGTCCATATACAGGTCCTTCTCAAAAAATTAGCATATAGTGTTAAATTTCATTATTTACCATAATGTAATGATTACAATTAAACTTTCATATATTATAGATTCATTATCCACCAACTGAAATTTGTCAGGTCTTTTATTGTTTTAATACTGATGATTTTGGCATACAACTCCTGATAACCCAAAAAACCTGTCTCAATAAATTAGCATATTTCACCCATCCAATCAAATAAAAGTGTTTTTTAATAACAAACAAAAAAACCATCAAATAATAATGTTCAGTTATGCACTCAATACTTGGTCGGGAATCCTTTGAAGAAATGACTGCTTCAATGCGGCGTGGCATGGAGGCAATCAGCCTGTGACACTGCTGAGATGTTATGGAGGCCCAGGATGCTTCAATAGCGGCCTTAAGCTCATCCAGAGTGTTGGGTCTTGCGTCTCTCAACTTTCTCTTCACAATATCCCACAGATTCTCTATGGGGTTCAGGTCAGGAGAGTTGGCAGGCCAATTGAGCACAGTAATACCATGGTCAGTAAACCATTTACCAGTGGTTTTGGCACTGTGAGCAGGTGCCAGGTCGTGCTGAAAAATGAAATCTTCATCTCCATAAAGCATTTCAGCCGATGGAAGCATGAAGTGCTCCAAATACCCTGATAGCTAGCTGCATTGACCCTGCCCTTGATGAAACACAGTGGACCAACACCAGCAGCTGACATGGCACCCCACACCATCACTGACTGTGGGTACTTGACACTGGACTTCAGGCATTTTGGCATTTCCTTCTCCCCAGTCTTCCTCCAGACTCTGGCACCTTGATTTCCGAATGACATGCAAAATTTGCTTTCATCAGAAAAAAGTACTTGGGACCACTTAGCAACAGTCCAGTGCTGCTTCTCTGTAGCTCAAAAGTGGCTTTACCTGGGGAATGCGGCACCTGTAGCCCATTTCCTGCACACGCCTGTGCACGGTGGCTCTGGATGTTTCCACACCAGACTCAGTCCACTGCTTCCTCAGGTTCCCCAAGGTCTGGAATCGGTCCTTCTCCACAATCTTCCTCAGGGTCCGGTCTCCTCTTCTCGTTGTACAGCGTTTTCTGCCACATTGTTTCCTTCCAACAGACTTACCATTGAGGTGCCTTGATACAGCACTCTGGGAACAGCCTATTTGTTGAGAAATTTCTTTCTGGGTCTTACCCTCTTGCTTGAAGGTGTCAATGATGGCCTTCTTGACATCTGTCAGGTCGCTAGTCTTACCCATGATGGGGGTTTTGAGTAATGAACCAGGCAGGGAGTTTATAAAAGCCTCAGGTATCTTTTGCATGTGTTTAGAGTTAATTAGTTGATTCAGAAGATTAGGGTAATAGGTCGTTTAGAGAACCTTTTCTTTATATGCTAATTTATTGAGACAGGTTTTTTGGGTTATCAGGAGTTGTATGCCAAAATCATCAGTATTAAAACAATAAAAGACCTGACAAATTTCAGTTGGTGGATAATGAATCTATAATATATGAAAGTTTAATTGTAATCATTACATTATGGTAAATAATGAAATTTAACACTATATGCTAATTTTTTGAGAAGGACCTGTAATACGTTCGTCTGAACGAACCTTAAACATTACTGTATGTTATTCCCTGTTCACACACACAGTAGTCCACAGATATGAAGTTGTCTCCTTTTTTGACTCAGTTGCATAAGCTCTTGGCAGAAGTATCACCTGTGCTGAGATCGAAAGGAAGCCTCCTTAGAAGACTGTGTCATAGTGAAGCTAAGACTTCTTACCATAAGAATTATGGATACCATAACCAACCACTATAGACTGCATAATAGTTCATCGATGTCCGTCGGGCTTCATTGGTGGTGTCATATGAAGGATCAGGAACTCGGTCATTTTCATTTTCTCCTCTTATGACTGAGCAGAAATTGAGAAATGACAACCCATATGTACTCAACTTTCTATTAGGTTGTAGTTGTCAGGACCGGATTGGTAATCTGCCTTGCTGGCGGCCTGTGCTGATGATGGCTTCCCTGCATTATAAATTCAGTCTCTAGGACTAGAGCTTACACTCTATGGTGGGGGAAGGGGACCCTGCGGACTATAAGAGCTTACACTCTATGGTGGGGGAGGGGACCCTGCTGACTATAAGAGCTTACACTCTATGGTGGGGGAAGGGGACCCTGCTGACTATAAGAACTTACACTCTATGGTGGAGGGGACCCTGCTGACTATAAGAGCTTACACTCTATGGTGGGGGGAGGGGACCCTACTGACTATAAGAGCTTACACTCAATGGTGGGGGGAGGAGACCCTGCTGACTATAAGAGCTTACACTCTATGGTGGGGGGAGGGGACCTTGCTGACTATAAGAGCTTACACTCTATGGTGGGGGAGGGGACCCTGCTGACTATAAGAGCTTACACTCTATGGTGGGGGGAGGGGACCTTGCTGACTATAAGAGCTTACACTCTATTGGGGGGAGGGGACCCTGTTGTTGACTATAAGAGCTTACACTCTATTGGGGGGAGGGGACCCTGTTGTTGACTATAAGAGCTTACACTCTATGGTGGGGGGAGGGGACCCTGCTGACTATAAGAGCTTACACTCTATGGTGGAGGGGACCCTGCAGACTATAAGAGTTTACACTCTATGGTGGGGGGAGGGGACCTTGCTGACTATAAGAGCTTACACTCTATGGTGGGGGAAGGGGACCCTGCTGACTATAAGAGCTTACACTCTATGGTGGGGGAGGGGACCCTGCTGACTATAAGAGCTTACACTCAATGGTGGGGGGAGGGGACCTTGCTGACTGTAAGAGCTTACACTGTATGGTGTGGGGGGGAGGGGACCCTGCTGACTATAAGAGCTTAGGCTACTTGCAGACTTGCGTCTTCTGACGGACGTCACAATGCGTCGTTTTGGAGAAAAAACGCATCCTGCAAAGTTGCCCGCAGGATGCGTTTTTTTTCTCCATAGACTTGCATTAGCGACGCATTGCGACGTATGGCCACAAGTCGCATCCGTCGTGCGACGGATGCGTCGTGTTTTGGCGGACCGTCGGCACAAAAAAAGTTGAATGTAAAAGTTTTTTGTGCGACGTGTCCGCCATTTTCGACCGCACATGCGTGGCCGAAACTCTGCCCCCTCCTTCCCGCTCATCACAATGGGCAGCGGATGCGTTGTAAAACTGCATCCGCTTCCCACGTTGTGCTAAATTTAGCCCAACGTCCGTCGGTACATCGGGCCGACGGTTTGTGACGGCCCCGTACCAACGGAAGTGTGAAAGTAGCTTTACACACTACATAGAGATGCCAGTGACTCTAGAACTGCAAAACAACCCTGCCCTACAAACTGCTCCATTGGGAACAGCTGATCTGTGACGATGCAGGTACTGACCAGCACTGTACAAAGTATTTGTGAGACGTCGTAACGGCTGGGCATTACGGGGAGGCCTGCACAGTCACGCAATAAAGGAAATGTGGAAACCACAAGAAAAACGACCATACGGCAAAAAAAGCTATAAACAATAAAAACAACTCTTTATTAGATACAATCATTAAAAATGTACGGACAAAATGGAACACAAATGGGGGAATGGTATAGGTCATGACACGAAACTACCATGTACAAACAAAACGTGCAGGCCCAACATCAGCTCCCTAACTATAAGGATGTAAGTATGGGGAGTAGACACCATAAAAACAGGATGGCTGCGATGAACATAGAAGTATAGTCAGATTCCCCTAAATACCCCACAAACAGCATATATCCCTCATTAGGAGGAGACTACAATATCAATATATATGTTAGGAGTGCAAGTGCACTAATGCAGGTGTCTGGGGAAAATAAACAAAATGAACGCGGCCATAGCTGCATAAATATCAAAGGGGAAACCAGGATGATGGCACAACAAACAGCACATGCTGTGAAATAAACTATTAAGTTACCTGGTCCAGGATGGTATCTCCCTAGGTGTCGGATGGATGGCCCGCACGTCTGGAACCCGACGCGCGTTTCGGAGCCCCCTGACGAAGGAACCTCGGCTCCGAAACGCGCGTCGGGTTCCAGACGTGCGGGCCATCCATCCGACACCTAGGGAGATACCATCCTGGACCAGGTAACTTAATAGTTTATTTCACAGCATGTGCTGTTTGTTGTGCCATCATCCTGGTTTCCCCTTTGATGGTCTTTGATATTTATGCAGCTTCGGCCGCGTTCATTTTGTTTATTTTCCCCAGACACCTGCATTAGTGCACTTGCACTCCTAACATATATATTGATATTGTAGTCTCCTCCTAATGAGGGATATATGCTGTTTGTGGGGTATTTAGGGGAATCTGATTATACTTCTATGTTCATCGCAGCCATCCTGTTTTTATTGTGTCTACTCCCCATACTTACAAGTGGGGCAAAAAAGTATTTAGTCAGCCAGCAATAGTGCAAGTTCCACCACTTAAAAAGATGAGAGGCGTCTGTAATTTACATCATAGGTAGACCTGAACTATGGGAGACAAACTGAGAAAAAAAAATCCAGAAAATCACATTGTCTGTTTTTTTAACATTTTATTTGCATATTATGGTGGAAAATAAGTATTTGGTCAGAAACAAAATTTCATCTCAATACTTTGTAATATATCCTTTGTTGGCAATGACAGAGGTCAAACGTTTTCTGTAAGTCTTCACAAGGTTGCCACACACTGTTGTTGGTATGTTGGCCCATTCCTCCATGCAGATCTCCTCTAGAGCAGTGATGTTTTTGGCTTTTCGCTTGGCAACACGGACTTTCAACTCCCTCCAAAGGTTTTCTATAGGGTTGAGATCTGGAGACTGGCTAGGCCACTCCAGGACCTTGAAATGCTTCTTACGAAGCCACACCTTCGTTGCCCTGGTGGTGTGCTTTGGATCATTGTCATGTTGAAATACCCAGCCACGTTTCATCTTCAATGCCCTTGCTGATGGAAGGAGGTTTGCACTCAAAATCTCACGATACATGGCCCCATTCATTCTTTCATGTACCCGGATCAGTCGTCTTGGCCCCTTTGCAGAGAAACAGCCCCAAAGCATGATGTTTCCACCACCATGCTTTACAGTAGGTATGGTGTTTGATGGATGCAACAGTTCCAGTTTGGTTTCATCAGACCATAGGACATTCTCCCAAAACTCCTCTGGATCATTCAAATGCTCTCTAGCAAACTTCAGATGGGCCCGGACATGTACTGGCTTAAGCAGTGGGACACGTCTGGCACTGCAGGATCTGAGTCCATGGTGGCGTAGTGTGTTACTTATGGTAGGCCTTGTTACATTGGTCCCAGCTCTCTGCAGTTCATTCACTAGGTCCCCCCGCGTGGTTCTGGGATTTTTGCTCACCGTTCTTGTGATCATTCTGACCCCACGGGGTGGGATTTTGCGTGGAGCCCCAGATTGAGGGAGATTATCAGTGGTCTTGTATGTCTTCCATTTTCTAATTATTGCTCCCACTGTTGATTTCTTCACTCCAAGCTGGTTGGCTATTGCAGATTCAGTCTTCCCAGCCTGGTGCAGGGCTACAATTTTGTTTCTGGTGTCCTTTGACAGCTCTTTGGTCTTCACCATAGTGGAGTTTGGAGTCAGACTGTTTGAGGGTGTGCACAGGTGTATTTTTATACTGATAACAAGTTTAAACAGGTGCCATTACTACAGGTAACGAGTGGAGGAAAGAGGAGACTCTTAAAGAAGAAGTTACAGGTCTGTGAGAGCCAGAAATCTTGATTGTTTGTTTCTGACCAAATACTTATTTTCCACCATAATATGCAAATAAAATGTTAAAAAAACAGACAATGTGATTTTCTGGATTTTTTTTCTCAGTTTGTCTCCCATAGTTGAGGTCTACCTATGATGTAAATTACAGACGCCTCTCATCTTTTTAAGTGGTGGAACTTGCACTATTGCTGACTGACTAAATACTTTTTTTCCCCACTGTACATCCTTATAGTTAGGGAGCTGATGTTGGGCCTGCACGTTTTGTTTGTACATGGTAGTTTCGTGTCATGACCTATACCATTCCCCCATTTGTGTTCCATTTTGTCCATACATTTTTAATGATTGTATCTAATAAAGAGTTGTTTTTATTGTTTATAGCTTTTTTTGCCGTATGGTCGTTTTTCTTGTGGTTTCCACATTTCTCCTATATTATCCTTTTTCGACTGGTGTGAGAATAGTCCGGCAAGTGAGTAGCAGCTTAGTGCTCAATTATTTGGACTCACAATATGCTATTTTATAGTACCGCCATCTTGATAGTCACGCAATAAGACATTCGCTCACTCTCTGATGCTTCAGCACTCTAGCAGTATGCAAGAAGATGCTGGGCAAGTTTGGTTTTTTTTTTTGCAAACGATGAATCTAATTTAAAAAGTGTTTGAATTTGCGTGGAACCGCGAACTTCAGCCCTCCACATGTTAATGCGCTCATCTCTAGTTATGGAACAACAAAAACCCACATACCGTTGTCATGGACACTGAGATATCAATGAACAATTGCAAAAATTGTCATAATACTTGGATCAATAGACCCAAATATTTAAGGTTAAAGAACTTCAGACGAAAACATTTATGTAAATTACATGACAACCATTTTGGCTTCAACGTGTAAAAATTCCTATAACTCAGCTTAATCCCAAGCTTAGCAATAAAATGAGCAGAGACTTAAGATAGTGAGAGTGTTGGCAGACAGTAAACTAACATGTTGTCATTGTCGGCTAAACCCATGCTGCTGTGTGTTGTTTGAGTAGATTTGCTTCAGATGACAAAATGTATATCGAGCAATTATTTATTTAAAGGAGAATTTACTTTAAGCTCACAAATTACTTTTTGAGCATTATACATTCATTGCACAATAAAAAGGGTCTGAGGGAGACTCCTACACTACATGTGCATCTCTTCATGAAACTGCAACTTGGCTTTTCTTTACAATGAACATGAATTCCCAAAAACATAATTGCCCTTGTCCATCACACTGCACCTAGGCGGAATGAAAACAGCAAAAACAGTAGGGAGCAAATACAGTTTGGTTCTCTCTTTTGGGCACCAATGTAATAAGTAGATCCACTTAAAAGACATGCATGAGAAACACCAATACCGATGTCATCAATGTTTTCCATCAGTGTGTCATCAGTGAATGGTCCATGTGCCCTTTTTTACCATCAGTGTATGGTCCGTGTGTCCGTTTTTACCATCAGTGTATGGTCCGTGTGTCTGTTTTTACCATCAGTGTATGGTCCGTGTGTCCGTTTTTACCATCAGTGTATGGTCCGTGTGTCTGTTTTTACCATCAGTGTATGGTCCGTGTGTCCGTTTTTACCATCAGCGTACGGTCCCTTTGTCCGCTTTTACAATCAGTATATGGTTCGTGTGTTTGTTTTTACCATCAGTGTATTGTCCTTGTGTCCGTTTTTACCATCAGTGTATTGTCCTTGTGTCCGTTTTTACCATCAGTGTATGGTCCGTGTGTCCGTTTTTACCATCAGTGCATGGTCCTTATGTCCGTTTTTACTATCAGTGTATGGTCCTTGTGTCCCCCGATTTTACCATCAGTGTATGGTCCGTGTGTCCGTTTTTACCATCAGTGTGTGGTCCTTGTGTCCGTTTTTGCCATCAGTGTATGGTCCGTGTCCCCGATTTTACCATCAGTGTATGGTCCGTGTCCATTTTTACCATCAGTGTATGGTCCGTGTGTCCGTTTTTACCATCAGTGTATGGTCAGTGTGTCCGTTTTTACCATCAGCGTACGGTCCCTTTGTCCGCTTTTACAATCAGTATATGGTTCGTGTGTTTGTTTTTACCATCAGTGTATTGTCCTTGTGTCCGTTTTTACCATCAGTGTATGGTCCGTGTCCGTTTTTACCATCAGTGTATTGTCCTTGTGTCCATTTTTACCATCAGTGTATTGTCCTTGTGTCCGTTTTTACCATCAGTGTATGGTCCGTTTTTACCATCAGTGCATGGTCCTTATGTCCGTTTTTACTATCAGTGTATGGTCCTTGTGTCCCCCGATTTTACCATCAGTGTATGGTCCGTGTGTCCGTTTTTACCATCAGTGTGTGGTCCTTGTGTCCGTTTTTGCCATCAGTGTATGGTCCGTGTCCCCGATTTTACCATCAGTGTATGATCCGTGTGTCCATTTTTACCATCAGTGTGTCATCAGTGTATAGTCCGTGTGTCTGTTCTTACCATCAGTGTGTGATCCTTGTGTCCGTTTTTGCCATCAGTGTATGGTCCGTGTCCCCGATTTTACCATCCGTGTATGATACGTGTGTCAATTTTTACCATCAGTGTGTCATCAGTGTATGGTCCTTGTCATCAGTCTGCTCTCTACTTTATGCTCAAAATAATTACGGTATGCCACCAAGGTAAAACATATTTTTTTGGATGCGTATACAATTTTATTGCAAAGAAAATTCAGATTTATGCTTTTAGATTTTAAAGTGAGGTAGAAGTTGCAAATTGAGCAAAAATAAAAAAACAGCAAAATATTGGTACAGCTTCAATAGGTCATTGTATTCTGTGGAGAACTCTTGTAAATACACTGTACGTTCCCAGCTGGGCACATACAAAGTAATTTCCCCATCCATGGACAAAGGGATCATCAAGTTTGTTTCTGATCTATATATATATACTCCCAGAACCTCCCAACATAGAGGCCTACAAGGACCTCAGCCTTACCAGGTTATATATACAGTTAGGGCCAGAAATATTTGGACAGTGACACAAGTTTTGTTATTTTAGCTGTTTACAAAAACATGTTCAGAAATACAATTATATATATAATATGGGCTGAAAGTGCACACTCCCAGCTGCAATATGATTGTTTCCACATCCAAATCGGAGAAAGGGTTTAGGAATCATAGCTCTGTAATGCATAGCGTCCTTTTTTTCAAGGGACCAAAAGTAATTGGACAATGGACTCTAAGGGCTGCAATTAACTCTGAAGGCGTCTCCCTCGTTAACCTGTAATCAATGAAGTAGTTAAAAGGTCAGGGGTGGATTACAGGTGTGTGGTTTTGCATTTGGAAGCTGTTGCTGTGAGCAGACAACATGCGGTCAAAGGAACTCTCAATTGAGGTGAAGCAGAACATCCTGAGGCTGAAAAAAAAGAAAAAATCCATCAGAGAGATAGGAGACATGCTTGGAGTAGCAAAATCAACAGTTGGGTAAATTCTGAGAAAAAAGGAATTGACTGGTGAGCTTGGGAACTCAAAAAGGCCTGGGCGTCCACGGATGACAACAGTGGTGGATGATCGCCGCATACTTAATTTGGTGAAGAAGAACCCGTTCACAACATCAACTGAAGTCCAGAACACTCTCAGTGAAGTAGGTGTATCTGTCTCTAAGTCAACAGTAAAGAGAAGACTCCATGACAGTAAATACAAAGGGTTCACATCTAGATGCAAACCATTCATCAATACCAAAAATAGACAGGCCAGAGTTAAATTTGCAGAAAAACACCTCAAGAAGCCAGCTCAGTTCTGGAAAAGTATTCTATGGACAGATGAGACAAAGATCAACCTGTACCAGAATGATGGGAAGAAAAAAGTTTGGAGAAGAAAGGGAACGGCACATGATCCAAGGCACACCACATCCTCTGTAAAACATGGTGGAGGCAACGTGATGGCATGGGCATGCATGGCTTTCAATGGCACTGGGTCACTTGTGTTTATTGATGACATAAGAGCAGACAAGAGTAGCCGGATGAATTCTGAAGTGTACCGGGATATACTTTCAGCCCAGATTCAGCCAAATGCTGCAAAGTTGATTGGACGGCGCTTCATAGTACAGATGGACAATGACCCCAAGCATACATCCAAAGCTACCCAGGAGTTCATGAGTGCCAAAAAGTGGAACATTCTGCAATGGCCAAGTCAATCTCCAGATCTAAACCCAATTGAGCATGCATTTCACTTGCTCAAATCCAGACTTAAGACGGAAAGACCCACAAACAAGCAAGACCTGAAGGCTGCGGCTGTAAAGGCCTGGCAAAGCATTAAGAAGGAGGAAACCCAGCGTTTGGTGATGTCCATGGGTTCCAGACTTAAGGCAGTGATTGCCTCCAAAGGATTTGCAACAAAATATTGAAAATAAAAATATTTTGTTTGGGTTATGTTTATTTGTCCAATTACTTTTGACCTCCTAAAATGTGGAGTGTTTGTAAAGAAATGTGTACAATTCCTACATTTTCTATCAGATATTTTTGTTCAACCCTTCAAATTAAACCTTACAATCTGCACTTGAATTCTGTTGTAGAGGTTTCATTTCAAATCCAATGTGGTGGCATGCAGAGCCCAACTCGCGAAAATTGTGTCACTGTCCAAATATTTCTGGCCCTAACTGTATACTGTGAAGCAGTGACCTCTGTTACAGGTTACAGGTAGGGGCACTGCATGGTCTCCCCAGAAGACGTATGGAGGTGTATTGAGGCCATAGGGATGCATGGCACTCGTAGGCACAACTATGGTGATGAGACAAAGTCTGGCATTATTGTGAATGGCCGGTATGTGTGTCGCAGAGGAAGGTACTTTGTGCTGTCAGCCTGAAGAAAGGTTGTTCTATGATCTGTAGTCCCACAAGTAATTGTATTGTTTCAAAGGGAGGCTGGCAGGGCTAGTTCTGAGAGCTGGGCGAGTTGAACTAGCCACACACACACTCCGACCTAGGGGAGTGGTTAGAAGTATGTAATGTGACCAGGGTGTGGGTCACTTGTGTCTGAGTAAGGTCCTGGCAGCCTATGTGTGGGGAGCGCTAAGTTCTTGAATAGCATGTGGTGGGGCTTTGGGACCTTGTGGTCTGTGTGTTGGACGGTCCCACGTGGGGACGGATGTCCTGAACAGCACACTGTAGAGCAGGGGTGTCAAACTGCATTCCTCGAGGGCTGCAAACAGATCATGTTTTCAGGATTTCCTTGTACTGCACAGGTGATAATTTAATCACCTGTGCAGTACAAGGAAATCCTGAAAACATGACCTGTTTGCAGCCCTCGAGGAATGCAGTTTGATACCCCTGCTGTAGAGGCTATGGTGTTGGGAGGTCCAGAGAGTGGACCAGAACCCTGAAGACCACCTGGTAAGGCTGAGGTCCTTGTAGGCCTCTATGTTGGGAGGTTCTGGGAGTAGGACTGGATCCCTGAAGAGCACATGATGGAGGCCTTGGATCTGGTGGCCTGTGTGTTGGACCGTCCCAAGTGGGGACGGACGTCCTAAACAGCACACTGTAGAGGTCTTGGTGTTGGGAGGTCCAGAGTGAGGACCGGAATCCCTGAAGAGCACCTGGTGAGGCCAAGGACCTGCAGAGCCGGTGACGGCTGCTGTGTGGGGAAGCTACCGTCCTTCGGTGGGTCTGGACTGACTGATGTGTGCCTGCCAGGCAAGTTGGTGAACCCCGTAAGGCAGTTTCCCCAGGAGAGAGGAATGACAAGGAGTCTTGTTATGAACTAATGAACTGTGTGGTAACCCACGGCAACTGGTCCAGAAGAGGAACAGCATGTTTAGTTGCCGCAAACTAATGATGTGCAACTTAACGTGATGTCCTGACAGTGTGTAATGGACTGTTCGTGATACGGTTTATGAGTCTGTACCGCATAGACTGTGTAAATGAAAAACTGTGCCTGTCTGTCTGGTTTCCCCCAACACATGTGGTGAGCGCTATCTCACTATATATATATATATATATATATATATATATATATATATTGTAGCATGGCTAAAGGGTGTGTAGTCGATGGGAGGTATGTGCCACATAAGTGCCTTGTTGCTGTAATGTAGCCCGGAATATTGCGTTGTTTTATATAACCATATGTTTGTGTTTCAGGACCTGTGGTGATGTCAGACCACATGGCTAATCATGTGATAGATTACTGGGTGTGGTTAGTCCTATATAAGACTGGCTAATCCTTTACACAGCAGATATGTGTGGAGGTGAAACCCTCCTGAGTGTGTTACGGCTTCAGGACTGAGCCGGATGAACTGGACACTTGTTTTCCTTTGCCTGAACCAAAGGCTATTTTGCTTTCTGTTGTTTTGCCACATGGTTTATGAAGCAATAAACCCAGTGAACTTTAAAGGAACACGTCTCCTGAGTGTCAGCCGTCGCAGCTGAGTGAGTGAAATCCCTACAATTGGTGGAGACCTGCGAGCAGCGTTCCCAGCGGAGACGTGAGTTTATTTTTGAATGTCCTGGGTCAAGGCTGTTGCAAGCCAGCAAGCATTGCCGGAGAAAATGGAGGACCTGCTGAAACACTTGGTCCAGCAGGAGCAAAGGCAGCAAGAGACCAACAGGCTGTTGATGCAGCAGATACAACAGAGCCAGCAGCAGATACAACAGAGCCAGCAGGAGCAACGGCAGCAGATGCAGCAAAGCCAGCAGGAGCAACGGCAGCAGTTACAACAGAGCCAGCAGGAGCATCAGCAGCAGATGCAGCTTCTGGCAACCGCCATCCAGGGCAAGGCGAGCGCCCCAACCCCAGGTTTGGCTGATGACACCCACGTCCGGAAGACGGTAAGACGTGCATTGCAGAAAATGACTCCCGGGGATGATGTTGAGGCCTTCCTGACGGTGTTTGAGAGGGTCGCTGAGAGGGAAAAACTTCCGCCAGAGCAGTGGGCAGAGGTACTTGCGCCATACCTGACGGGAGAACCCCAGAAGGCGTACTATGATTTGACCTTGCAGGATGCCAAAGAGTATCACAAATTGAAAGCCGAGATTCTCGCACGTCTGGGGGTGACACTGACTGTCAGGGCACAGCGAGTTCACTCCTGGGGCTATCACCGGGACAAACCACCTCGTTCCCAAATGTTTGATCTGTTGCACCTGGTCCAGAAATGGCTGCAGCCAGAGACCTCTGCGCCTGCACAGATGGTAGAACGGGTGATGATGGATCGGTTTGTCCATTCCCTCCCGAGGCCTATACAGTCTTGGGTTGCCCAGGGTGATCCCCAGAATGCCGACGAGCTGATCGGACTGGTTGAGAGATACCAAGGGTTGGAAGGCTCCTTTGGGAGGCAGCCCATGCCGTACTGGGGGTCCCAGAGGGCAGCTGAGTCCCAAAAAGGGGTGGTGCGTCCAAGGTCACAAAGGGCGGGGGAGGTGGTGCCCAAGGTCCCCACGGGTGATGTTATTTGTTGGAGGTGCCACAAGCCAGGACATATAGCTGCCCGTTGTTCCCAAGCCACTGAGCAGATGGACTGCAGCATGGGACGCCGTTGTTCATACTATGCGTATCCAGTCTGTAGTGTGAACTCTCCATCCAACGAGGGACCTCAAGCGTGTCCCGTAAAGGTGAACGGTCGAGCAGTAACGGCACTGTTAGACTCGGGGAGCCTAGTGACCCTGGTGAGGGCCACTTTTCCTCTTCATCTGCTCCCAGGAAAGAAGGTCGGAGTGCGGTGCATACATGGTGATGCAAAGGACTACCCTATGGCCAGGGTGGACATTGAAACGGCATGTGGCACTGAATCCCACATAGTCGGCGTAGTTCAGGACTTGTTGCACCCTATAATTATTGGCCGGGATTTCTGTTTGTTTTGGGATTTGTGGGGAAAGGGTTCTGAGCTCCCTGGCAGGGAACCAGTGAACCCTGGAACGGTATCGCCACACCCAGAGGCAGACAGCTTTCCTTTTTGTGTTCTGGTTGGGGATGAGGAGGAAGTATCCCCTACATCTGACATTCTGGAGTTAGAGGTTACCGGTGAAAATTTTGGGACTGCCCAACATAGGGACCCCACTCTGAGGGAAGCCTTTAATAATGTCACAGTTATTGATGGGGTGGTACAGGAGCCGGGGGCAGACAAAAGATTTCCCCATTTTCTGTTGAGGGGGGAATTGTTGTACCGGGTCACGAAAATAAGGGAGGAGTTGGTAGAGCAGTTGATAGTGCCGGGTCCGTATAGACGGAAAGTGTTGGACATGGCCCATTCACACATCTTGGGTGGACACCTAGGGGTGGAAAAAACGCAGGAACGGGTTGTGCAGAGGTTCTATTGGCCTGGGTGTCACCGGGAAATAGTGAACTATTGCAGGTCCTGCCCTACATGTCAGCTAACTGCTCCTACTCCTCATTTCCGGAACCCCCTTGTGCCACTGCCCATTATTGAGGTACCGTTCGAGAGAATTGCCATGGACTTGGTCGGTCCCTTAGTTAAATCAGCTCGGGGCCATCAGTATATATTAGTCATCCTGGACTATGCCACACGCTATCCTGAGGCAATTCCCTTGAGGAATTCTTCCTCAAAGAGCATAGCCCGCGAGTTGGTCCATGTCTTTTCCCGGACAGGTCTGCCAAAGGAGATCCTGACTGACCAGGGTACACCTTTCATGAGCAAGGTGATGAGGGAGTTATGCAAAGCCCTGAAGATCTCCCAGTTGAGGACCTCGGTGTACCATCCCCAGTCAGATGGTCTTGTTGAGAGGTTTAACAAGACTCTAAAGAGCATGCTGAGAAAAGCTATAGAGAAAGACGGTAGAGACTGGGATTGTCTCTTACCCTATCTGATGTTTTCCATTCGTGAAGTTCCACAGGCCTCCACAGGGTTCTCACCGTTTGAGCTTCTATATGGCCGACATCCACGAGGACTCCTGGATATAGCCAAGGAAACCTGGGAAGCCGAAGTCACGCCCCACAGAAGCGTCATTGAGCATGTGGCCCTGATGCAGCAGAGGATTGCAAAGGTGATGCCTATCGTGAAAGAACACCTTCTCCAAGCACAAGAAGCTCAAGCCAGGGTCTACAACCGGTCTGCAAGAGTGAGGCAGTTCAATTCGGGAGACCGAGTTCTGGTGTTAGTTCCAACGGTGGAAAGCAAGTTCTTGGCCAAATGGCAAGGGCCATATGAGGTTGTCGAGAAACTTGGTGAGGTAAATTATAAAATTCACCAACCAGGAAGACGGAAACCATTCCAAGTTTACCATGTCAACCTCATCAAGCCATGGCAAGATAGAGAGCCGACAGTTACTCCGTCATTGTTAAGCAACCCAGAAGGTGAGGTTGGAGCGGTTACTATAGCAGAGACGCTATCGAAAACCCAGAAACAGCAGTGCCGGGAGTTACTCCAGAAAAACAGGGACCTGTTTTCAGAATTGCCAGGATACACGAAGGTCATAGAGCACGAGGTCCTAACAGAGCCCCATGTGCGGGTGAATGTGAAACCTTATCGTATTCCTGAGGCTCATCGAGAAGTTATCTCCAAGGAAGTGGAGCGTATGTTGAGGCTTGGAGTCATTGAGGAATCCAAGAGCGGTTGGTCAAGCCCAATTGTCCTGGTCCCAAAACCTGATGGAGAGTGGAGGTTTTGCAACGACTATCGGAAGTTGAATGAGGTCTCCAAGTTCGACGCTTATCCCATGCCCCGTATTGATGAGCTCATCGAAAGGCTTGGGCACGCCAGATATATATCCACCTTGGATCTGACAAAGGGGTATTGGCAGATCCCCATGGCGCAGGAAGCCAAGGAGAAGACAGCCTTTTCGACACCTGATGGATGCTTCCAGTATGCCCGGATGCCGTTTGGCCTACAGGGAGCTCCGGCGACCTTCCAGAGGGCTATGGATAGAGTTCTTGCACCCCATAAGGCCTACGCTGCTGCGTACCTAGATGATATCGTCATCTTTAGCCCGGACTGGGAGAGTCATCTGGAGAAAGTCCAAGCGGTGTTGGATGCTATAAGAGAGGCCGGATTTACTATAAACCCAAAGAAGTGTGCCTTGGGTAAAGAAGAAGCTAAGTACCTTGGATACATAGTGGGTCACGGAGAAATAAAACCCCAAATCAGTAAAGTGGAGGCAATTCAAACGTGGCCAAAACCAGTTTCCAAGAAGCAAGTTAAAGCCTTCCTGGGAATCGTGGGATATTACAGGAGGTTCATCCCAAACTTCGCCACGATGGCTGCGCCTCTGACTGACCTGCTAAAAGGGACAAAACCAGTAATGGTTAAGTGGTCCGAAGAAACAGAGTCAGCCTTCCAAGAAATGAAAAACGCTTTGTGTAAGCAACCCGTTCTGATGGCCCCAAACTTCAAGAAAGAGTTTATTCTTCAGACAGATGCCTCAGATGTTGGGGTGGGAGCAGTCCTTTCCCAAGAACTACATGGGGAGGAGCATCCTGTTCTCTATCTGAGTAGGAAGCTGTCCTCATCTGAAAAGAACTACTCAGTCGTTGAGAAGGAGTGCTTGGCCATAAAATGGGCAGTGGACACATTGCAGGGCAGCACGGTGGCGCAGTGGTTAGCACTGCAGCCTTGCAGCGCTGGGGTCCTGGGTTCTAATCCCACCCAGGACAACATCTGCAAAGAGTTTGTATGTTCTCTCCGTGTTTGCGTGGGTTTCCTCCGGGTTCTCCGGTTTCCTCCCACATTCCAAAGACATACTGATAGGGATTCTAGATTGTGAGCCCCATCAGGGACAGTGATGATAATGTGTGCAAACTGTAAAGCGCTGCGGAATATGTTAGCGCTATATAAAAATAAAGATTAAAGATTAATTGCGGTACTATCTGCTGGGACGTAAATTTAGACTGGTATCTGACCATGCCCCGCTTAGGTGGATGAGAGAAACGAAAGGAAGAAATGCTAGAGTCACCCGTTGGTTCTTATCCCTGCAGGACTTCAGTTTCCATGTGGAACATCGGGCCGGAAAGCTGCACGGTAATGCGGATGCCCTATCAAGAATCCCTTGTTTAGTGGGAGAAAGTGCCAAGCCCCACGGCTTTAGGCAGAGGGGGGAGGTATGTAGCATGGCTAAAGGGTGTGTAGTCGATGGGAGGTATGTGCCACATAAGTGCCTTGTTGCTGTAATGTAGCCCGGAATATTGCGTTGTTTTATATAACCATATGTTTGTGTTTCAGGACCTGTGGTGATGTCAGACCACATGGCTAATCATGTGATAGATTACTGGGTGTGGTTAGTCCTATATAAGACTGGCTAATCCTTTACACAGCAGATATGTGTGGAGGTGAAACCCTCCTGAGTGTGTTACGGCTTCAGGACTGAGCCGGATGAACTGGACACTTGTTTTCCTTTGCCTGAACCAAAGGCTATTTTGCTTTCTGTTGTTTTGCCACATGGTTTATGAAGCAATAAACCCAGTGAACTTTAAAGGAACACGTCTCCTGAGTGTCAGCCGTCGCAGCTGAGTGAGTGAAATCCCTACTATATATATATATATATATATATATATATATATATATATATATATATATATATATATATATATATATATATATATATATATATATATATATATATATATATATATATAAAATCCACAACATCATCCATACCTCCTGGTGCAGTATGGGAGCAACAGGGAGGTGATTGCAATTTTTTTTTCTTAAAAAATAAGTATTATTTATTACAGATTTTCCATTGTAGATTTCCCTATGACTTCTCTGGATTTTTAGAAGTTTCTGCAACATAGATCTTAATCTTAAGCAATACGAAAACAGGAGCTTTTGTGACAAAAATCATAAGGGTATGTGCCCACGCTGCAGATTTTCCGCTGCGGATCCGCAGCAAAATCCGCAGCGTGTGCACACAGCCTTATACTTTTATTAAAGAAACAAAGATGTAAGAAAACATATACTGTAAGTGAATAAAAAACATGGACAAAGATGATTAAAAAAGATACGAAACAGGTGTATAAACAAATGTCCTGGTAGAATGCAGTAAATTGTACAATGGATAAAGCAGTTCTATTTAAATCTACCCAAGGCAGACACAGTATGTCATTAAGCCATCAGACTAAGGCTATGTGCACACGTACAGGATTTCTTGCAGAAATTTCCTGAGCAAAACCGGACATTTTCTGCAAGAAATCCGCATGCGGTTTTTTCGCATTTTTGGCACTTTTTTTGCGCGTTTTTTACGCTTTTTTGCACGTTTTTTTCCGGAGCTTCCCAATGCATTAAATAGCGGGAAAAATGTGAAAAATCCGCAAAATTAATGAACATGCTGTGTTTTTTTTACAGCAGTGCGTTTTTTTTCGCGGAAAAAAAGTGCATCATGTGCAAAAAAATTGCAGAATGCATTCTAAATGATGGGATGCATAATGTATGCGTTTTTATAGCGAAAAAAACATGAAAAAACAGCAACGTGTGCACACAGTCTTATACATATAACCATCCTGAGCTAAATTGCCCACATGGCTGCAATGCAAAAGAATCATCAATATACTCCAGACATGTGTTTCAAACATGAGCTAAATTGCCCAAATGGCTGCCATGCAAAAAAAGTCCACCAACCTACTCCAGACTGCCCTGGCCCAGCCTCCGTAAGGAGGTGGACAAGAGAGAAGATAAGTGCAGTTGATGCCTAACTGAGTAACTGTAAGCGAACACCACCATCTGCTTGTCAAAGGCAAAAGTGAAAGTAAAGAAGGAATTATAGAAGTGCAAGAGTGGAAGTGCATGTTCCCTGAGAAGAAATTGACCAACGACGGGTCAGGTGGCACATGTGTCCAGGCTCGGACTGGCCCACCGGAGAACCGAGGATTCTCCGGTGGGCCCAGGCACTGACACAGGGCCCCCACTGCTCCAGGGCCCCCCCCCTGTGCTCGCCCGCCTCCCTCCCACCCTCCTTGAAGACGATACTCACCTGACCCTGCTCCAGTGATGCCTGGTCTCGGCGTCTGCAGCTCCTCCTGAATGAGCGGTCACGTGGTACCGCTCATTAAGGTCATGAATATGCGCATATTCATGACCTTAATGAGCGATATCACATGACCGCTCATGCAGTAAGAAGGTGCTGCGCTGGGAGTCGGGACAGAGCCAGAGGGATGTCGGCGCGGTGTGTGGGACAGGTGACGGTCAGGTGAGTATGAGGAGCGGCAGCAGGGGTGGGTGGAGAGAAGCCATGCATATAGGAGGGGGGAATATGAGCCATGCATACAGGAGGGGGGAATATGAGCCATGCATTCGGGGGGGAATATGAGCCATGCATTCAGGGGGGGGGAATATGAGCCACGCATGCAGGAGGGGGAATATGAGCCATGCATACAGGAGGGGGGGATATGAGCCACCATGCATACAGGAGGGGGGTCATTATACAGTATTGAGCATCATGTGGGATCATTATACAGTATGGAGAACTGTGTGTGGCCATTATACAGTATTGAGCATCATGTGTGGCCGTTATACAGTATTGAGCATCATGTGTGGCCGTTATACAGTATGGAGCATCATGTGTAGCCAATGGACATTAAACAGTATGGAGCATCATGTGTGGCCGTTATACAGTATTGGGCATCATGTGTGGCCGTTATACAGTATTGGGCATCATGTGTGGCCGTTATACAGTATTGAGCATCATGTGGGATCATTATACAGTATGGAGCACTATGTGTGGCCATTATACACTATGGAGCACTGTGTGGCCGTTATACACTATGGAGCATCATGTGTGGCCATTATACAGTATTGAGCATCATGTGGGATCATTATACAGTATGGAGCGCTATGTGTGGCCATTATACACTATGGAGCATCATGTGTGGCCATTATACAGTATGGAGAACTGTGTGTGGCCATTATACAGTATGGAGCATCATGTGTGGTGGCCGTTATACAGTATTGAGCATCATGTGTGGCTATTATGTGTGGCCATATTTTTTTTTTGTTTATAATTATTGTATATAAAACAGTGTGATCAGCAGTGCTAAATGGCTGTGGTTGGGACGTGTATATGGTTGTAACTAGTTGTGAAATGTGTGTGGTCAGAAGCGTGGCCTAAACTTTGCCGCGGCGCACTACGCACAAAACTTTATACCTCCTTCCCTTCTTCAAAAGTGCCAGAAATCCTATAGGGAATGAATGAGGCCGAATGCAGTGTTGCTGTAAGTGATCCGTTACGCGGCAGATGCAGAAAAACTGCCAGATCTGCTGCAAAAGGCGACTTTCACATCAGCGATTCTTGCCAAAGTCACTACCGATATGGTCATACTCACCAAAATGGGAGGCAGCACTAAAAGTGCCTAGGGAAGCAGGAACTCTAAATACGGCCCTGGGGGGCTACATTATATTCTGTGGGGGGACTGCATTATACTCAGGGTACTACATTATATTATGGGGGGCTACATCATACTATATGAGGGGGCTACAGTATACTCTATGGGGAGGCTGCATTATATTCTATGGTGGAACTGCATTCTCTCAGGGGACTACTTTATATTCTGTGGTGGGTTGCATTATACTATGAGGGGGGCTGCATTATACCCTATGGGGGTGCTACATTATATTCTATGGTGGGGACTGTGTCATACCTGAGGGGGTTGCATTATATTTTGTGGGGTGCTGCATTATATTCTTTGAGAGGGGACCGCATTATATTTTATGAGGGGGCTACATTATATGCTGTGAGGGGGCTACCCCAACCCTTGCTACATTATTAAGACGTGAACTACCTTATATTATACCCTGAAATTAGCGCTTTTTACCGCACAATTGGAGGTCTTGTATCTATTTCTATGTAGCTACATAGTGGGCCTCAAGAATGATTTTCTCTGGTGGGCCCAAGGTGCTCCAGTCCGACGCTGCATGTGTCGCAGCGAGTAATGATGAAAGGGCGGGCCGAGAAGGGAGGAGTTGGCACCTGAACCTGTACCCGGCAGGTCTTGTGGCTGCGATGTGGGCTTACAGCCACCATCACCACAGGAAGGTCCGAGAGCGGTCAGATGCCGGAGAAGACCTGAGGTGTCAGGAAGAACAGTGACCTTCGCCAGTAGGAGACTGTAAACAGTGCCAGTAGAAGACCGTGACCAGATCCGAACCAGGATCGAGCGACGATCTGGCTGTAGCAGAGGACCGTTCCTATGGGCCATTACTTCCAGCGTAGACGTACTGTATAGGGTGTGGGCTGAGGCCGCGCTTCATGGAATAGAGATGGCAAGTGCGACAAGCACTGTATTGACCTTGCTACTGTTACCCATAATATAGTGCATATATATCTACTATATAATCGTCTAAGGGTCACTTCCGTCTTTCTGTCTTTCTGTCTGTCTTTCTTTGTGTCTGTCTATAACGGAAATCCCAAGTCACTGATTGGTCGCAGCAAAACGGCCACGACCAATCAGCGACGGGCACAGTCCGGTGGTGAAATGGCCGCAGTCAGGGCCCGATCCATACTCCCCTCCAGTCAGCGCTCACACAGGGTTAATTGCAGCATTAACGGACCGCGTTATGCCGGGGTGTAACGCACTCCGTTAACGCTGCTATTAACCCTGTGTGACCAACTATTTACTATTGATGCTGCCTATGCGGCATCAATAGTAAAAAGATCTAATGTTAAAAATAATTAAAAAAAATAAAAAATCATTATATACTCACCTTCCGTGGGCCCCCGGATCCAGCCGAGGCCTTTCCCGCTCCTCGCAACGCTTCGGTGACCGGTCCATGCATTGTGGTCTTGCGAGATGATGACGTAGCGGCCTCGCGGGGACACTACGTCATCATCTCGCGAGACCGCAATGCACTCTTGGGACCAGAGCGTCGCGAGGAGCATCGGTAAACGCCTCGGCTGGATCCGGGGGGCCGACGGAGGGTGAGTATATAACTATCTTTTATTTTAATTCTTTTTTTTAACAGGGATATGGTGCCCACATTGCTATATACTGCGTGGGCTGTGTTAGATACTACATCTCTTGTGCTGTATACTATGTGGGTTGTGCTATATAATATGTGGCTGTGGTATATATTACGTGGCTGGGCAATATACTACATCGCTGTGCTCTATACTACGTGGCCTGTGTTATATACTGCACGGGCAGTGTTATATACTACGTCTCTGTGCAATATACTATGTGGCTGTGCAATATACTATGTGGCTGTGCAATATACTATGTGGCTGTGCAATATACTACGTGGCTGTGCAATATACTACGTGGCTGGGCAATGTACTACGTGGCTGGGCAATGTACTACGTGGCTGGGCAATGTACTACGTGGCTGGGCAATGTACTACGTGGCTGGGCAATGTACTACGTGGCTGGGCAATGTACTACATGGGCTGTGCTATATACTACGTGGCTGGGCAATGTACTACATGGGCTGTGCTATATACTACATGGCTGTGTTATATACTACTTGGCTGTGCTATATACTACGTGGGCTGTGTTATACGCTACTTGGCTGTGCTATATTTCTCTGCTGTATCTGTGCATCATGGTATGTGGTATGTGTTAAAGAGGGGGGCCCACTGAGACTTCTTTCGCCCGGGGCCCTCAATAACCTGGAGCCGGCCCTGGTTTCACTGATTGGTCACGCCCGGCCGCGAACAAATCAGTGACAGGCGCAGTATGCCCTCGAATTGGCTCGGAATTTGAACCACGCTTCACTAATTGGTCGTGGCTGGCCGGCCGAATCCTGTGTATAAATTGCATTATTCTGAAAACTTCATAAATACACTACATACATATTCTAGAATACCCGATGCGTTAGAATTGGGCCACTATCTAATATATATATATAAGACAGCAGCATCTGATTGCTCCTACTTCTGCGGTGTATAGAAGCACTTCACCTTCTTTTTAAATAATGTTAATTTCCTTAGGCAGAACAGGGGTTAATCAGCTATATTGGAAGTTCTGGGAGTCCGAGCTCTCAGCTGAGCTCGGTTAGCCACTTCCATCCCCTTTATAATCTGGGTCCTGATTGAAATCCATGTCAGAGCTAGCTTATTCTGCATGGCTTGGAGGAGAGATGTTTTGATGCTTATTATGAGGAGTTTGGAGGCGTTACCTGTGACTGTTACGTGGGTTTGTAAGTGTGATATTCCTTTCCCTCCTCTTGTTTTGGATCTTTCCCCATCCTCCACTCCTCGTTGCATTCGTCTGTTATATGTGAGTGAATTTTTTGTATGCTTGGTATTTTCAGTTATCTTTGTTCATGTTGCCTTGTTTTTCAGGTTGATGTACTATAGTGCACAGTAGCGCCCCTCTTCCCTGGGTGGGGGAAGAGAACAGACGAAGGGATAACTCAGGAGATAAGGCAAGAGTGGGTGCCTCGGCTTCTTCACCTTCAGAAGTATCCTGGGGAATAGGGCGAGGTAGGGCGCCCCTTAGTATTAGGGACAGGACGGTCAAGCGTCACCCGAGTGTTGCGTCATGACATATATGTATACACACAATGAAAGATTTTCTTTCTCTGTTAGTCAAATATATTGTGTTAGCTAAGTACCACTTTCTCTTCATTGCACTGTTGCATCCAAGTAACCTGTTCACACCTCAGTGGAATGAGCTGGACGATGGACCAGGCTAATTAAAAAATTTTCACACATCTATAGTATTTAGCAACTAATAGACAATCCTTATGTTATTATTTGGTTGTGTTTCTGTAATGTATGTTGGCTACATAATGCACTTACATATCCTTATTTATTACACACAAGTGCTAAATTTGATGGAGTGAGAGCCAGTCGCAACTCAGCATAAATAATGAATCATTCCCGGCTTATGTCTATTACTGCTTGCGGAGGACAATCCCATCCCAGTGAATCATGATTTTAATAAGAGTCTCCTTTGATCTTTTGTTCTTCAAAGACTTGCCAGTGATTGACAACTTCTTATGCAATCTGAGCAGGTCAAACAAAATACAGTCGGGATCTCTTTTATGTTTGGACTATGACTGTGGTTTGCTGAGCGTATAAAAGCTATTAGTTCACTAATGACAACCATGTAGTAAATGAAGAGAAAATTATTGGAAATGACTACTTAGCACTCATTAGAAGTAGTATAGTCAAAAGTTGTAATAGCATTACAGCAAATAAGATCCTTAGGACATATCTAACGTGAAAGCTGATTATGTGAAGGAAAATTTTAAACAAATACTCAACACAACTACTATTAAATATATCAATATTTTCTACATATTTATCTCTCTATAGAGTACTAACAATTATCAACACTTCTATTATTTAAACCACCACTCCAGCTTTTTTTTATTTAATTGCTGAAGCAGTGCCACTAATGTAAGTTCAAGACCCTGCACTTAATATCATACTCACCTCTCGCTGTCTTCAGCTCTTTCTGGCGCCGCTTCAGTCACATGATGCCATCTTGTGACTGCAACGTCTGACTGACCAGAAGACAGAAATAACAGTCACTAGTCTTGGAGAGCTTCGTTATGGTTCTCATAGACTTACACTGAGTTGTGTGGAGTGGTCCTACTAATGTAAGTTCCCTGCCCCTGCTCTCATACTTATCATCCGCCATCTTCATCTTTTATCAGCACCGCTTCGGGCGATCTCCAGCAGGTTGTGACCTACCAGAACACTACGGTGTTTCATAGACCGGGACGGAGGTCACTTTTCAATGCAAGCCTAGGAGAGCTTTATTCTGGCTCCCACAGACTTGCATTGAGAACTTGTGACTGTGTGGGACCGGAGCAGTGTCGAGAGGAGCTGAAGACGGTGAGTGGTGAGCATAATATTAGGTGCATGGTCTTGCATTAGTAGAACCACTAAAACTAAAATAAAAACAAAATGAGCAACTACCCTGCTGTAAATAAATCGCAGTAGTGCATGAAAATAACATGGGGTACTTAGTTAACATAATTTCGATTAAAAAAAACGTAAATCCAACCAGGAGTGGGTGAAAAATACAGAAGTGGTGACGAGTTTGCATTATATTTTTCATCTGACTGTCCCACTCCTTATTCTGGCTTCTAAATACTGATTTAAAATACTGACCAAATAATAGACGTGTGAACGAGGCCTTACCCTTCAACAAATGGTGCTAAGGACACTCAATATGTTATTGCAACATACTACCACATGGACACATTTAAAAATATCTCTTATTGTGATTTTTTTTTTTAAGATAGCTCAACTTATCCCAATGGTAATAGATGACTAGGGAAATATACACATGACATGTTTTTCAGCTGAGGGACCCCACCGAATTTTCCAAGAGTAAGCTGCATTAGGACACGTCTGTGTTTTTTACCCGGGAGCATCGTGCTGAGTCTTTTGCGTAGTTTCTGGAACATTTGAGTAGTCATATGTGACAGACAATATTTTTTTAGTGTTTTTCTATCTTTTCCTCTGTTCGTCTTTTATACTGCTATTTTACTTTTTATCTTCCATTCAACAACAAAGAGACCGCTAGCAGTTTCTGAAGCAAGTACACCAGTAAAAAACACTAAAAAAAGAAACACGGAAGTGTATTGAGCCTTCCCATTGACTTCTATTGTAGACTATTGAGCATCTTCCAAGTGGAAGAAGCCTGAAGAATTGTCAGGTCACAACGTTTAGATGCTTGGTGTTTTTGAAACCTGTAGTGGTTAAAAACGCTGAAAAGACTGAACATCTGAGCAGCAAGTCGTTTTTCATAGAACTGTTCATTCTTTTGAGCCTGTCTTGAGTTTTTTTAAGGTGTATTTCTGTCTGAAAAAGACGTCATGCGTCCAAACCATGACTCGAAAGGTCCATAAGGTCACATTTGTCAGCCAATCTACCCAAAGACAGTAGTGGGCAAACATACCAAGAAGACATACCTTGATCCTATATTTGACTGGTAAACTGCAGTCTCAACAATATTGAAAATGAAAGAACTAATCTGATTGGTTGCCATGGTTAACCTCTCCATTTCTCATTTGCACGATTAGAGTGTATTAATAGAGAAAGCTCCCGCTTTCATCGGTGTTTGATACTACGCAGTAACCTATAAAGTTAAAAAATGTCTGGAAGTAGCAGGTGTGCTTTAAATATGAAGAGAAACAAGCAGGTCAGATTGCTTCCCCCACCACTAGAGTCACCAGAAGGGTTCTGGGGTGTACAGGCTGGCTTGCCTTCCTCCTCTGCTCCGTAGGTGTCAAATTGAAGAATTCGTTATGTGATACGGTAGAGGATCATTCCATATGTTCTGTAGACAAATTCCAAGTTATTTTAAAAAGTCATCATGGCAGACATAAAATCTGCCCGATATAACGAGCAAGCTTAGGCTTGTACACCGTCACTAGAAAATATTCTTTTATCCTGTGTAGTATCTTTTTACATTAAAAAAGAAGGTTTTTTTTTCTGGTGTAGAAATCCGAGACAAACATTACATTTAATGAGTTTTACAGAAGATACCTACAGTGGCTGTTAACTTTCTACATGTTATTTCTAATGAAGCATAAGGAGCATCCAGCAGGCCACTACCTGTCTTACACTGGCATGTCAAATTGTAAATCCCATCAGTGATAATCATTACAGTGTGCAGTATAAATCCTTCAACAGTTTCCGTGTCAGATGCCCTAAAATATACAGTTTCACAAGGACCTATTGACTTCACACCTTATTGTTGCCAAAGAATTATTATGACTGTCCATATCATGTTGGGGCACACCTAGATAGAGTTACTAGAGGTGACACTTAAAAATCCTAGACCCATTGTAAGATCTGTGAGGCTATGTTCACGCAGAGTTTTTCATGCAGAATCTTCCTCAAAAACCACTACCAAATGCTAATTTCTATTCATTTTTATGGAAATCCACTTTGCTGTCCATATGAGAAGTTTGTCTGTTTTTATCCTGAAGCGAATCCTTATGGAGTTTACTGGAGTATACTGCCTGGAAGGGTATATGCACACTGAGTGTTTATACTTAATTTTTAAGTAAGATTTTGGAGAGTTTCCACTTCAAAATCTTAGTTAGGCTATGTGCACACGTAGGGAATGGGGTGCAGAATTTTCTGCACAAAATCCGCATCTCCTTGCAGAATCCGCAGCTGCGGATTTGTCGCGGAATTGATGCGGATTTTCTGCAGTTTTTCCCACTGCGGATTTTTATTATGGAAGGGTGCAGAAACGCTGAAGATCCGCACAAAAGAAGTGATATGCACTTCTTTTAAATCCGCAGCATTTCCGCACTGATTTTTCCGCACCATCTGCACAGCTTTTTTTTTTTTTTTTACATTGATTTACATTGTACTGTAAATCACAGTGCGGATCTGCAGCGTTTCTGCGCGGAAAAATCCGCTGCGGATCCGCACTCAGTCTGCATCGTGTGCACACAGCCTAAAAAGAGAGAATGTTTTTCAAACAGAAAATCTCACAGAATGGGAAGTTTTCAGGACCATTTTTCTTTCCCAAAAGGAGTTTTGTAAAATTTTTAAATACATTTTTTTTTTCTCAAACGTGTCTTCATACAGAGTCATTTTGCTGAGGTTTTGCTCAGTTTCTACTCTGGAATCTCAGCAAAAACAGTCTGGAGCAGATTCCATCAGGATCTGCTTCAACGAAGGGACATGAACTTTGGGGGGGGGGACACTTAAAAAATTCCCCATATGAACAGCAGAAAATTTTCCACAGAAATCGTCTGGAAGCGTTTTGCAAAGGTTTTTGAGGAAATCCACCATAGAAAACTCAAAAAACTTTGGATGAACACAGGATTACAATGTCCTATTATATACCATTGCTATGGCGTGACTGGTACCGTGAACTATCTACTACTATGTCCTTGTTTATTTCATTAGGGAAATAAAGTTGAATGTATTGTCTTACACCTACAGACCAAAAATTTCACACTTTTGGATGCATCTGAGGTTTTCTTGCATACCACATGTTAAAATTAGACCTAAAGACCAAATAAATTTTTCATATCCAGATTAAGAAATAATAGGTATACTATTAGGGTATGTGTCCACGTTCAGGATTGCATCAGGATTTGGTCAGGATTTTCCATCAGTTTTTGTAAGCCAAAACCAGGAGTGGGTGATAAATGCAGAAGTGGTGCATATGTTTCTATTATACTTTTCCGCTAATTGTTCCACTCCTGGTTTTGGCTTACAAATACTGATGAAAAATCCTGACCAAATCCTGATGCAATCCTGAACGTGGACACATACCCTTAGATACTCTGTTCAGGATCTTCAGTTTTTGACTAGAACAGTTACAGCATGTCTAGGTGAACAACTACAACGTACATCTCTTGCTCTGGGGGACCGATCCTGTCCTAGTCCTACATTACACATCCACAGATTGAATTAAATAGGCACCATGCAATGCCTAACCTGACTTCTTTCTGGTGGTGATGCCAGGAGACTGAACACTTACCATATATACTCGAGTATAAGCCAACCCAAGTATAAGCCAAGGCACCTAATTTTGCCACGGAAAACTGGGTAAGTTTATTAACTCGAGTATAAGCTGGGTATGCAATGTCCCCTCATCCCTGTCCTGGTATGCATGGCTCACCGTAGCTGTCCTGGTATGCGTGGCTCCCCCTGTTCTGTCCTGGTATGCGTGGCTCCCCCCATAGCTGTCCTGGTATGCGTGGCTCCCCCCATCCTGTCCTATTATGCGTGGCTTCCACCATCCTGTCCTGGTATGCGTGGCTCCCCGTCCTGTCCTGGTATGCATGACTCCCTCCCCCATAGCTTTCTTGGTATGCATGGCCCCCCTAGCTGTCCTGGTAGGTGTGCCCTCCCCCGTCCTTGTATGATGATAATAATAATAATAATAATAATAATAATAGTTTTCTTTCTATAGCGCCGCCATTTTCCGCAGCGCTTTACATTTTAGAGGGGACTTGTATATACAATAGACATTACAGCATAACAATAAGCACATAGATCAAAACAGATACCAAGAGGAATGAGGGCCCTGCTCGCAAGCTTACAATCTATGAGGAAAAGGGGAGACACAAAAGGTGGATGGTAACAATTGCCAATTGATTTAGTTGTTCGGACCAGCCATAGTGTAAGAATAGGGTGTTCATGTAATGCTGCATGAACCGGTTATCAGCCTAAGTATGTAACAGTACAGACACAGAGGGCTATTAAATGTATAAAGCATGTGAGAACATGATGCGAGGAACCTGGTTATGGTAAAAAGTTTGAATGGGCAACACAGGGATAGTTTGGTTAAAGCATTGCGATGGTAGGCCAGTCTGAAAAAATGCATTTTTAGGCCACGCTTAAAACTGTGTGGATTGGGGATTAATTGTATTAACCTGGGTAGTGCATTCCAAAGAATTGTCTCAGCACGTGAAAAGTCTTGGAGACGGGAGTGGGGGTTCTGATATAGAGGATGCTAACCTCAGGTCAGTAGCAGAACGGAGGGCACGGGTAGGGTGGTAGATTGAGATGAGGGAGGAGATGTAAGGTGGTGCTGAGCCATGGAGTGCTTAGTGGGTGAGGGTAATCAGTTTGTACTGGATTCTGGAGTGGATGGGTAACCAGTGTAATGACTGGCACAAGGTAGAGGCATCGGTGTAACGGTTGGTGAGGAATGTGGTCCTGGCTGCAGCATTCAAGACAGATTGGAGAGGGGAGAGTTTGGTAAGAGGGAGACCAATTAGTAGAGCGTTACAATAGTCCAGATGAGAATAAATAAGAGAAACAGTGAGAGTTTTTGCAGAGTCGAAAGTAAGAAAGGGTTGAATTCTAGAAATGTTTTTGAGGTGCAGATAACAAGAGCGGGCCAGTAATCGGATTGGGGGGGGGGGGGTGAATGAAAGCTTTGAATCAAGTATGACCCCAAGATAGTGGGCGTGTTGCTGGGGAGTAATAGAGGAACCACATACGGAAATGGCAATGTCGGGCATAGGCACATTAGTAGAAGGAGGAAACACAAGTGGTTCAATTTTTGACAGGTCCAGTTTCCTATAGAGGGAGGACATGATGTTAGAGACAGCAGTAAGACAATCACTAGTATTTTCTAAAAAGCCAGGCGTGATATCAGGAGTAGAGGTGTATAATTGGGTGTCCTCAGCATGGAGATGGCACTGGAAACCAAATCTACTAATTGTTTGACCAATAGGGGCAGTATACAAAGAGGAGGGGGCCTAGAACCGATCCTTGAGGAACCCTAACAGTAAGGGGAATATGAGAGGAGGGGATGCCAGCAAAAGATACAGTGAAGGAGCAGTCAAACAGATAGGAAACCCAGGAGCGAACGGTGTCCTTGAGGCTGATGGAGCGGAGCATTGTGATGAGCTGATGATCTACCGTGTCGAATGCTGCAGAGAGATCCAAGAGAATTAGTAGGGAGCAGTGACCTTTAGCTGTTAGTAGATCATTAGAGACTTTAGTAAGGGCAGTTTCAGTAGAGTGTAAAAGCAGAAACCGGATTGTAAAAGGTCGAGAAAAGAGATATCTTAGATATAGCGGATAAGACAGGAGTGGACCAGGCGTTACAGGAGTTTAGAGATGAAGGGAAGATTAGAGACAGGTCTATAGTTAGCGGCACAGTTTTGGTCGAGGGATGGTTTTTTAAGTAATGGATGTATGATGGCATGCTTAAATGAGGAGGGAAAGATACCAGAAGAGAGAGAAGTTACATATTTTTGTTAGGTGGGTGGTGACAGCATGGGAAAGGGACTGGAGGAGATGTGATGGAATGGGGTCACTGGTGCAAGTGGTCGGGCGAGAAGATGCAAGGAGCCTGATTACTTCTTCTGTGGCTGGTTCAAAGTCAGACAGTGAGCTAGATGCAGTGGGGGAGGGAGGAGATGGCATGGTATGAGGGGATTTGGAGATAATTTCCTGTCAGATGTGGTCAATTTTTTTTCTTTGAAATAATTGGCCAGATGATCAGCGTGGAGATCCATGGTTAAGGCCTGCACTCTTGGGTTGAGTAGGGAATGAAATGTGTCAAAGTGACGTTTCGGGTTATTGGATAGTGAGGTGATGAGGGTGTTGAAAATAGATTTGTTTGGAGAGATGTTTTAAGCATAAACTTATAATGGATGAAATCTTCAGGTAGATTGGATTTTCTCCACAGAAAATCCTACTCACCCTCCAGCGTGCCCTCACAATACCTTATTACGGCGCTAGCAGCTCTTCCTGCCAAGTGATCACATGGCCTCGACCAATCAGAGACATGGGATATCTACGTCCTTTATGACATCACTTGGTGACACTTTCAAAGTTTTCCCAATTTTTCGGACTGACTGACCTTTATTTTTCAAAGTAATGATGGCCACTCGTTTTTCTTTACTTAGCTGCTTTTTTCTTGCCATAATACAAATTCTAACAGTTTATTCAGTAGGACTATCAGCTGTGTGTTTATCCACCAGACTTTTGCACAACACAACTGATGATCCCAACCCCATTTATAAGGCAAGAAATCCCACTTATTAAACCTGACAGGGCACACCTGTGAAATGAAAACCATTCCCAGTGACTACCTCTTGAATCTCATCAAGAGAATGCCAAGAGTGTGCAAAGCAGTCATCAAAGCAAAAGGTGGCTACTTTGAAGAACCTAGAATATAAGACGTAATTTCAGTTGTTTCACACTTTTTGTTAAGTATATAATTCCACATGTGTTAATTCATAGTTTTGATGCTTTCACTGTGAATTTACAATTTTCATAGTCATGAAAATACAGAAAAATCTTTATATGAGGTGTGTCCAAACTTTTGGTCTGTACTGTATATACACACACCACAGGCCTACTGTTGTGGGGGTAATACTTCTGCATGAAACCAGCCAAGAAACTTCCATTCCAAATGTAGAAAAAAAAAATAGATTGGAAGTGGCGCTCCAATGGAAATGGGTGATAAAAGTGGGCTTTATTCACACAGATACATGTGATGTTTTGGCCTCTCAGTTGAACCCTTTCTCATGCAGGACACGTTTCATGTATCTGTGTGAATAAAGCCCACCAATATCTTAGTCAAATGAAGCCCTTCTGGCGCACACAGTAGTAAAGTTGGGCACTGTCCAGGTATATTCTAAATCTTCGGGAGAGCTCTGAACATACTGTGGTCTTTATAATTTATCATTAAGCCAGTATGAAATCCATATCTATACAATCCGGTAATATAACATTGTCCAAAACCAGTAAATTGTATATCCGCAGGCCGTGAGCTTCCAAGGTCTCACCTGGGACACCATGAACTTCCAGTAGCTGAAAAGCCTTTGTCTACAAGCACTGGCTTCACTGTCTATTTTTCTTGGTCGGTTCTACAGTCTTGCTGCTAAGTTTTGATCCCTTAGACATTTCGAAGAAGCCCACAACTAGCACTGTTTTTTCAATTATCCTAAAATAGCTTTATATTGCATTTACTGAACAATTTAGTGGTTAATGATAAATTACATTATTCTCCAGTCACCAGGGGTATAGCTTAGAATTTAGTGTTAGTCACACAAGTTAACTCTTATAATGCAAATGGAATCCATTTTAATTATTAGTATTAACTCATTAAAAGCCATCAGTCCATATATAATAACTGAAAATCATGTTTTCTTTTTAATTCTCTAGAACTTTTAGAATGTATGGTGTATGTAATCAATATGTGAGCCAATATCTTTCCCAGACTGTGTAAGCAGCAGCTCTCTAAGGCTATGTGCACACGATGCGGATTTTGCTGCGGTCCGCAGCGTTTCCGCAGCTGCGGATCCGCAGCAGTTTCCCATGAGTTTACAGTTCAATGTAAACTTATGGGAAACCAAAAACGCTGGGCACATGCTGCGGAAAAAAACACGCGGAAACACAGCGGTTTACATTCCGCAGCATGTCACTTCTTTCTGCGTTTTCCGCAGCGGTTTTACAACTGCCCCTATGGAAAACCGCAGTGAAAACCGCAGAAAATCCATGGTAAATCCGCGATAAATCCGCAGCGGTTTTCCATTGCGGATTTATCAAATCTGCTGCAGAAAAATCCACAGTGGACCTCTTCTGCGTGTGTACATAGCCTAACACCCCCTCAATGCATGAAATCCCTGCAAAGGCCCAAACAGCGCTTAGTAGCTGACATTTCAGCTACATACACCAAACATTATCTTTCTGCAGTTCTGAACTTTGAGCAACAACATTCTTAGGGTATGTGTCCACCTTCAGGATGGCCGGAGCTTTGGACAGCGCGGAAAACTCGCTCTGCCCAAAGCTCCGCCCCCTTCTGGGGACTCGATGATGCCGGATGTGCACACATCCGGAATCATCGCACCCCACACATAGGGCCCTGTGTTTTACCTTGCGGTGGCGCAGCGTCGCCGCAAGGTAAATGGACATGTTGCGATCTAAAAAGACGCGCCGCTTGTCCGGAGTCGCAGGGTCGCCGGATGCGTGTTACCACGCATAGTGGAGACAGGATTTCATAAAATCCCCTCCACTATGCTGTAACATCTGGACGCTGCGTGTTTGACGCTGCGACTCAGCGCAGCGTCAAACACGCAGCATTTCCTGCACGTGGAAACATACCCTTAGAAATCTGAAGAGGCGTGCGTCATCAGAAAATCACCTATTGTTTAGATCAGGTTTTGTTTTGTTAAATGTATTTTTAAAATAAATATTGGCAATTTGTTTTCCATATCAGTCTGAAATAAAAATAAAAATGAGAAATAAAGCAATTTTTACATTGGCCACTGTAGATATATTAGACCAACTTCCTGTTGTTTTGGGGAAATTTACATGTACGTTAGCAGCAATGAAAAGACTTAGACCTTATCTTTTGTATTTGAGTATTTATAGGGAATCTGTCACCCCAAAAACGGCCTATAAACTAAGGCCACCGGCATCATGGGCTTATCTACAGCATTCTGTAATGGTGTAGATAAGCCCCCGATGTAACCTGAAAGATGAGAAAAACTGGTTAGATTATACTCACCCAGGGTCGGTCCTGGTTCTGTTCTGGTCCGATGGGAGTCGCAGTCCGGGTCCGGCGCCTCCTATCTTCATACGCCGACGTCCTCTTCTTGTCTTCAGGCTGCGGCTCAGGTGCAGGTGTACTTTGTCTTCCCTGTTGAGGACAGAACAAAGTACTGCAGTGCGCAGGCGCCTCTCTGACCTTTCACGGCGCCTGCGCACTGCAGTACTTTGCTCTGCCCTCAACAGTGCAGACAAAGTACACCTGCGCAGGAGCCACGGCAGGAAGACAAGAAGAGGACGTCATCATATGAAGATGGGAGGTGCAGGACCGTGACTCCAATCGGACCTGAACAGAACCGGGACCGCCCTGGGTGAGTATAATATAACCTGTTTTTCTTATCTTTCAGGATACATCGGGGACTTATTTACAGCATTCCAGAATGCTGTAGATAAGCCCCTGATGCTGGTGGCCACAGTTTATAGGCCATTTTTGGGGTGACAGATTCCCTTTAATGAACGTGTAGAAAGGTCATTGAAGTGATGGCGTTAAGGTCAGGTGTGACATTGCCAATTGTGATTGATGGATCCTGTGTTGTGAGCTGTGCATAGAGGTGTTACTTGTCATTGTAATCCTGCCTCCGATGATAATGAGCCAGCTGAAAACTCTTTCTAAAAGGACAAGAAGGATGGACCCAATTCATCAAAACTGATGTTGTTCATGTCAGTCTTGATGAGGAGGTATGCTGGAGTCAGACGCTTCTGATTCAGCCTGCACATGTTGATGAATCTGGAGCGTCTGATGAGTGGGATGCACCTCCATGTGCCATGCTAAAAACCTTATGCCAGTCAGGTACTGGAGTGAGATTTCTGGTGTAGAGAATGCTACAGCTCATCATGAATTAAACAAGCTGTGGCATCTCGCTGCGCCCCCACTCCATCTCTTCCCATTTTGACAGAGTTGGAATTAATGGCTTGAAAATGGCAAAAGTCACACATTTTTGGTGCAATTTTGACTTGCGCCAAAATTTTGCTACTTTACTCGGTAGCTCAGTGGTTAGCACTGCAGCCTTGCAGCGCTGGAGTCCTGGGTTCAAATCCCATCAAGGACAACATCTGCAAGGAGTCTGTATGTTCTCTCCGTGTTTGCGTGGGTTTCCTCCGGGCACTCTTGTTTCCTCACACTCCAAAGACATACTGATAGGGAATTTAGTTTGTGAGCCTCATCGGGGACAGGAATGATAATGTGTGTAAACTGTAAAGCGCTGCGGAATATGATGGTGCTATATAAAAATAAAGATTATTATTAATTCTGGCATAAAAGCTTTGATGAATCGGACCCCACAAGTCTAAATAAATTCTTCGGTGGCCAGTGAAAAATTTCAAAATGACTACATTTTAGTTATAAAACAGAGCATGACATAAAAAAAAATGCCAAACATCATCCTGTGTAAACTGGCCATGTGCTACTGAGAACAATATTATTTTAGGTGCACAAAGCAATCTATTAATGATCGTTTGGTGCACATGGGAAGTGCAGTCAGTCTGTCTAAACAAACCATTAAACGACCATCCATCAGCATCCATATAAAAGATCAGCAGTCATTTAACGCTAAAAGTCAAAAATGTTAACACTTCCTTAGATTTGATTTTAAGATATTTTTCAGATGCTGTAATAATCATTGTGATTGGCAGATTTTTTTTTTTCTGTACACATGGTAAGCCCATACTTATTGAAACAACATCAGCTGAACCTGATTAAGGATCGAGCATGTCAGATATTTTGATCTTACTATCCTTTTGTTCTCCCTGAGGTAAGCCGTTGCCAAAGACTGAAAACACAGAAATGCTCCTGTATATGTGAGGCATGGCCGAAATAGCTGCCAGCAGAACAATGAGCCAAATCATTTGGCCAACATCCATATAAGGTGTATGGGGGGGGGGCTATTGATCGGTTTCTTGCATTACATGTGCCTACTTATATCAACTGATCCAGACAGAAGTTTCTCAAATATATATATATATATATATATATATATATATATATATATATATATATATATATATATATATATATATATATATATATATATATATATATATATATATATATATATATTGGTGTGAAAAAGTGTTTGCTCCCTTCCTTATTATCTATTCTTTACATGTTTTTCACACTTAAATGTTTCAGATCACCAAACAAATTTGAATATTAGACAAAGATAACATAACTAAGCACAAAGTGCAGTTTTTAAATGAAGGTCTTTTATTATTAGATGGAAAAAGAAATCCAAACCTACAAGGCCCTGTGTGGAAAAAGTGATTGCTCCCCCCACCTTAAAACATAAATTAACTGTGGCTTACCACATCTTTGGGAAAGAGTTCAAATTCCCTAGCCACACTAGGCCAAATTACTGCCACACCTGTTCTCAAATCAAGAAATCATTTAAATAGGATCTGCCTGGCAAAGTGAAGTAGGCCAAAAGACCTCAAAAGCTAGACATCATGCCACAATCAAAAGAAATTCTGCAAAAAATTAGAAACAAGGTAATTGAGATCTCAGTCTAAAAAAGGTTATAAAATAGTTTCTAAAGCTTTGGGATTCCAGCGAACCACTGCGAGAGCCATTATCCACAAATGGTAAAAACATGGAACCGTAGTGAACTTCCCAGAAAGAACATTGACAATTCATCCAAGAGGCTAAAAAAAGGTCCCACAACAACATCCAAAGAACTGCAGACCTCACTTGCCTCAGTTAAGGTCAGTGTTCATGACTCCACCATAAGAAAGAGACTGGGCAAAAATGTCCTGGATAGCAGAGTTCCAGGACGAAAATCACTATTGAGCAATAAAAACATGAAGGCTTGTCTTAGTTTTGCCAGAGAACAACTTTATTATCCCCCAGACTTTTTGGAGAATAATATGTGGACTAAGGAGACAAAAGTTGAACTTTTTGGAAGGTGTATGTCCCATTCCATCTGGCTTAGAAGTAACACAGCATTTCAGAAAGGGAATATCATAACCACAGTAAAATATGGTGGTAGTAGTGTGATGGTCTGGGGCTGTTTGCTGCTTCAGGACCTAGAAGACTTCTTGTGGTAAATTGAACCATGAATTCTTCGGTCTACCAAAAAATCCTGAAGGAGAATGTCCAGCCATCTGTTCGTGACCTCAAACAGAAGCGCACTTGGGTTATGCAACAGTACAATGATCCAAAACACACAAGCAAGTCCATCTCTGAATAGCTTAAGAAAAGCAAAATTAAGACTTTGGAGTGACCTAGTCAAAGTCCTGAATTTTAATTCGATTGAGATGCTGTGGCATGACCTTAAAAAGGGCGGATCATGTTCGTAAACCCTCCAATGTAGGTGAATTACAACAATTCTGCAAAGACGAGTGGGCCAAAATACCTCCAGAGCGTTGTAAGAGACTCAATGCCAGATATCGCAAACGCTTGCTTGCAGTTGTTGCTGCTAAGGATGGCCCAACCGGTTATTAGGTTTAAGGGGCAATCGCTCTTTCACACAGGACTCTGTAGGTTTGGATTTCTTTTGTCCCTTAATAATAAGACCTTAATTTAAAAACTAACATTTGTGTTTACTTGTGTTATCTTAGTCTCATATTTAAATTTGTTTAGTGATCTGAAATATTAAAGTTTGACAAACATGCAAAAGAATAGGAAATCAGGAAGGGGGCAAACACTTTCACACAACTGTGCTTAATAGTAACCTTATCTTCAATTTCCCTTGATGTCAGTGAATACAAACTTTTTTGTACAGACCTTAATACTTTGTACATGTGATAGTTTGCTGAAGTTGTAGACAATCCTCTGTGAGTGCAATACAATATCAATCTTGCGTCATTCAGTTGCAACGCACTGTGAGACATAGGCATCACAAATTTAAGTGCTGCGTATAGCATTTCTACCATATTTGTATCCCTATACTCTATGATGTTGTTATTCTTGTGAGGCGGATAATGATTTTTGGGGATTAAAGGATTTAGGAAGCTGTGTTTTGTATTCAAACCCAAGATGCCTCACTTGTGTAAAAGTCTTATGGTGACTTTCATGTTATCTTCCACATAGACTGCTGCAATGTGAACCTTTCTTAATAGGATGCTATTAATGATTTAGTAATGACTCCTGGTGGTAGGAATCCAGGCTCTCCAACTTCTTATGCAGTTTATAGTGCTTCTATCTATTTATAAAGCAGAGGAACCATCAGGTCCCCGCAGACATAGTGATGGCACTGCACAGGAATAATCTCATAAGTCACAATACAGGCCTAGTGATCAGAAATGTCTCTGCACATGACTAATAAAGTTGGTTATGTCACAGTACACAAATAATGACAAAAGCAAAGTCAATTGTGTTGGTTGTAGGACACTCCTGGTTTTTCATGGGTGCCTGAGTAGGATTCCACTCTGTGTATAGATTAAGGATAAAGAACTCGTCACGTCGGTATGCTGAAGCTATTGTTCTTAATACAATCCAATATTAGACATATGGACAACGTTTCGGTCCACAATCCGGACCTTCATCTGACCAAATGGAGAGAGTAGAAGATAAATAGTGTATTTCCTGTAAGTAGCACTGCGCTAGGAGCACTGCTCTTCAGAGGTACCATCGCATCTTCTTACATATGGGCCACAGTGACGCAACGCTGTGTTTCTTATCCCTTTGCTGTGATAAAACACACATTCACAGTATCAATCTTTGGTAGGAACCCTGTTCTCAGGTTCGGTGATGTTGCCTGTGGTGAGACCCCCAGTGATTATATATTTATTACCTATCCTGTGAATAGGTGATACATGTATTTAGTTGGGAGTTATAAACTCATGATGAAGCAGAAAGAAAATTGACACAGAAGAGAGACCCCCTCTGTAACCTCTGTTACCCCCTATAGCTTTATCCTGACATTACATAAGAATCAGACATTATCAGCCACATTTGTCATTTAAGAATCAGAATACTTATTTGGGCAAGCATATACGGTGGCATAAATAACGTATCACAACTGTACAATGCAAAATACGTGTTTGTAAATTCTGAAATTAAGTGGAAAGTTAATCAGCCCCTGCCACTGAACTACCCCTGAAGGAGATGATACCAAAGAGCCCTCTGTTCACACTAGGGCACGTTTATGATCCTCTCTGCTCTCGCTCGACCAGTCATTTTGGTCTGAGATGTTCTGGCATGGAGCCTGTGTTTCTTGGAGGTGTCCCAAACCAGTGATTGATTAGTGAGAATGATCTATTTGTATTTGCTGTGACTGAAGGATCTTATTAACAAAATCTTCAAAGGAAAATGACAGAGATAAAATAATGACTATACCGCCATGCCAAGCAGAGAAAATATCAAACAATATATGTTACGTTATGAATGCTGAAACAACATGTATCTTGTCACCTATTAATAGAATATTTGTGTATATTTTGGTCCAGGTGAGTATCCGCAGCCTAATAATACTGAGCATTGAAATTGCAAAACCAAGAAGGACAAATTATAAGGTTCTGCACACGTAGAACGAGAACGTAGCAGGTAACCCAAGTTCTGCAAATGCAATTCCCCGAAAAGGACATGAAATTCAAAAAAATCACAGATGAAAGGCAGCTTTACTCACTAACAGCGGGTCACAATACCAAAGCACTACAGGATAAAGATGGGGCCGCACAGGAGCAGGGCACGGATGAGACACCGCTCACACACCGACCAAGGGAGTAGTCGCCTAGTATCATTAATGCACACGAATAATACTGTGTCTTGCTTACAGCCGATTAGTGCCGCTAATACTATTAGATCAGGCACTACATAAGTGCACCCCACAGGGACAGACACCCCCACTTACCCAGCCAACACTAAAGGGCCTGGTTACACCCTGCAGAAAAATGTGAATCATTAGCAAAAAAATGTATAAAATATGCAAAGTATTGGTCAATATTTTGGCCAAAATCCGCAAACTCACAACCCACGTCAGTCACTCCCTCCATGACTGGTAGGTGTGTGAGTGGTTGTCCATCAGTATTCTGCCCCCACCGTCATTATAGGGGCCTGTAGTGCATTGTATTGTTACCTGGTGCTGGTAAGTAAGGCTGCCTTTTTTACTGTGATGGTTTTTGAATATTGTGTCCTTTTTCAGTCAATTGTTTTTGATCTTCATGTAGGTCCCCGTAAGACCATGAAGGACCCTTGTTTGTGCATTTTGGCCTTAAATACATCTGTTGTCAATACTAAGGACTAGCACATGACTTACTTACAAGGACCTTACAATGGACCAGTGATCATTCATTACAGGTGGAGAAAAGGTGATTCCGGCAGCTAAATAGGAAAGGGTTCTTTACAGTTAGAGCAGTCAGACTGTGGGACCACAAGAGGTAGTAATAGCAGGCATTAAGCATTAATGTTTTTTTTTTGTTTTTTTTTTTAATTAACTTGTTTTTTTTTATTGGTATAATATATACATGAATAATAATTTTAAAGAGAACCTGTCATGTAAAAAATATTGTGTTATTGTGCAGGTTAATGGTGTTCTGAAGCTGCCCAGCCCACCTCAATGACTGAAAACAGGAGTCTGCCGGGAGGCATAAAGTTAATTTCCTCTTGGCAGCAGGGCTCTCCCTGCGGGCAACCGGCAGCTTCACAACACTATTAACCTGCGATTAACCCTACATTTGCAGGTTGTGTTTTTTGTTTTATTTTTTTCCATGACTGGTTCCCATTTAAAAAGTTTGCATATTTTCAGCCTTTAAACACTAGGGTGAGCAGCAGCTGAAATTTGCCATGAGAACCTAGTATACTAATAGTTTGCATTATGACTGCAGCGTGGGTGGGATCTGCTCGTCTGTGTGTGATGTCACTTCCCGTCTGCCCTGCTGGGCGTTTTCAAAATGTCAAACGAATATGGAGTTTAGAAGCACAGTGCAGAGACAGCTGGCAGTGCCAATTCTGGTAATTGGTGCTACTTGTCATGCGCTGGAATAGATCGGCGGTTCTGCGGGCTGTATCACACATGATGGCCTTAGATACACAGCTCTGCTATGTCTGAATGAGAACTACGCTGATGTAGAGTGCTCAGTGTTCAGAACACAGCAGTGTGATGATTTATCTGCTGTGCTCTGAACTCTGCAGTTTAACAGCGGTGGTGAGCACAGATCGGCAGCCTGGTGTAATACTACTAATCCCAGGTTACCAAACTGTGTTCTCCCTACTAGAAAGTCTCCACCATACACGGTGTTCTCACCGCTCAGAGCAGCCCTGCGGCAGTGGCTTCCAGTGGTGAGAACGGCTCAGTAGCCTGAGAGCAGTACAATGTCGTGGTGCTGACCACCACTCGCACTGTGAGCGGTGACTGCTCTGGACTGCAACAAAATGGCGCCTTACTCCTCCCACAGCTGTGAACTCAACAGCCCTTCCTCAAAGGTTATCAACGTACAGAGCAAGACAGCAATGAAGGATGTAATGGAGGTCTAGTCTCTTGAGCGATGAGTCCCGCTTTTGTATTGAATGCAGTGATAGTTGGAGATTGGTCTGGAGACCACGTGGACAACGTCTTAAAGAGACCTTCACGAGGGAACATCGGACCATCAAACTCCTGGCATTATCATATGGGGTTGCATAATGTTCATTAGCAAGACCCTTTTAGCCTTATTTGCCGCTATATTAATACTTTACCTTGGCATTACATGGCCGTGGAGCCAGTGGTATTGCTAGTTCTGGAAAGTATCCAAGTAGCCATTATTTATCGCAACAAAGCCAGGCTGCATGTTGCTCGTGCTACTGTGAGCAGCTTATATGGGCAAAACTGATGCCACTCTTCTCAGAGTCATCAGAATTATCAGAATAATTGGTCCCTTTATCGGATAGACAGTCGGGTGCACCTAACATTAGGGCGGGTGCAGGCGACTGTATTTTCAATGCGAGTGCAATCTAACAAAACATCGGGTCGCACTCGCACCAATGGTAAGCTATGGGGTCATTCACCGCAATGTACACCATTTAAGCCCCCGTCACACACAGCGAGATCGCTAGCGAGATCGCTGCTGAGTCACAAGTTTTGTGACGCAACAGCGATCTCCGTAGCGATCTCGCTATGTGTGACACGTAGCAGCGATCAGGCCCCTGCTGTGAGATCGCTGGTCGTGTCGGAATGGCCTGGACCATTTTTTGATCGTTGAGGTCCCGCTGGGTAGCACACATCGCTGTGTTTGACACCTTACCAACGACCTCGCTGACAGGACGTCCCATTGAATCATCATGAAATAGCATCGTTCTACAGGTCGCTACAGGTCGCCGCATCGCTGCTGCGTCGTTGGTGAGATCTCACTGTTTGACATCTCACCAGCGACCACATAGCGACGCTTGAGCGATCCCTGACAGGTCGTATCGTTGTCGGAATCGCTCAAGCGTCGCTGTGTGACGGGGCCTTTAGGCTGCTTCTTTCATGTATGTAGACAAGCGCTACCCTCCCCCAAACAACTTTCAGACTGATCTGCATATGGACTCTTTGCTAGACATCTCTTGGAAGTGTATAAAAAAGGTATTTTTATTTAGAAAGATGCAGCACCATACTACGACTTCCACACTTGAAGACACATGCTGACAGGTTCCAATAAAGCTAACCATACACTTAGGGTCTAGCAATTGTTTGGCTGACCAATATCCACCTCTATATGGGTAGGTTCACACAACACTATAAAAAAAAAAAACCATTCAGTTCCATCCAAAAAGATTTTTCTTTCTGAATTGTCATTTGTGTGCAGTCCGTATACAATCTGTTTATTATACAGCAGCAGCTATTAATCATTGACAGAATTGCAATGTATCCATAAAAAATGGATGCCATACTGTGGCTCTGTATGACATCTGATTTCTTTTTGCGCACCCATAGACATGAATAGGTGAGTCTCCTCCGATTCACAGAAGAAACTAGTTTGTTCCCCAAATTTGATTATTTTTATTTTTTTCACAAGCAGATTTGGTCATTGAATCTGAATGTAAACTGCTCCATTGAATAAATTGATTCCATTGCGGCCCGTTTTTTTTTTCACACAAAATGCGGTCGTGTGAACGAGCCCTAATACAGTGTTTTTGAATCTTATTACATTGGTAAAGTCCTTAAACACTACTTACTCATGGCACTCTAGTATTACCCTTCCTATTTTAAAGAATCTTTGTATAGGAGTAGATTAAGCATTTTTATTTTTTTCTCAGTTCTATAAACCAGGTGATTTTTTTTACTGCAGGATGGAAATAAGTACCGTAGCAGCTCTTGCACTTGTGTTTTAAGAAGCCGAGGCCAGGACCAAGGAACGCTATGCTTGTACAATGCATTTCAGTGGAGCAGGAGAAGATGGCTGCATTATATCCGTGTTTGATTCACGACAATACCCCTGTGCCTGATTTCTAATGATATAATATTGTAATCAGAGATTCACTAACATAAACTGTGGCCAGGCTTCTGGCAGTTTGTAGTGTTTCCGTAATGAGATTTTAAGATGATTGAGGATGGACTCAATTCCGTCATTACGTTGCCATTATCATGATATTGGGAGGTCATCCATTCCTGTGGAGACAATTGAAGATTAGGGCATTGCATGTGATTATATTATCCAAGAGCAGTCATGTATATTGAGTCTCCAGCTGTTTCATAACTACAAGTCCCAGCATGTGTTTTTAGTATTTCAGCCAAGGCCCGCCTATCATCTACAAGGTCATGTATCTGGAGTCTAGACATGTAAATCATCTCAGAAGATAGTATGTCCTACAGCTCATTAATCTGCCTTTGCTCACTCACTTAGATTTATAAACACTTATCTTGTCTATGAAGATTATTTCTCACTGGCTTCCCAAGTATTACGCATCCATCGAGCTGTTCTTTATTCCCATACTTATTGATCAATCTCTTCAGTGACTCATTGGCGATCTGTCATGCACTGCCTATGTCTGATAGGACTCTCACTACTGTTTGCCTCTACCCATCCCGTTCCCTCCTCCCATCCCGGCCACTTTAAATATCTGGGATGCTTTTGTGTCTCCAGGTGGTTCTGTGAAGGAAGAGAGCTGCATAACTCGCCTGACATTATCATCTCCTCTGAGGGTGACGGCCTTCACGTGCTTGTCATTGCTGAAGCCTTTGAGGAGGACACGGGGCGCTATTCCTGTGTGGCGTCGAATTCCCTTGGATCTGATACGTCTTCGGCAGAAGTTTTTGTTGAAGGTAAAGTGAAATTTTGTCAAAATTCCTTTTTTTGTTTCAATTCAATTTATTTTCCCTCTATCACCTCAGTCTCTGATTATGGCCATTTACATCTACCCCAGTTTAAGTTTGCAAGCTTGAGAAAGAATACATCAGAAGTAATTTATTAGGAAGGCATTGTTATGCTTGCTTATATACAGCCAACATATTCTGCGCATATAATCCCCATTGAGGCTCAGTATCTAAATTCCCTATCAGTATGTGCTTGGTGTGTGCAGGTAAGCCGGAGGACCAAGAGGAGACCCACGCCAACATGGGGAGACTGTGCCAACTCCTTGTAGATGTTATCACTGACATAGCTGTGGCGCCACTTCATGACTAGGAGCCAAACGTTGCTGGAGAATAACGTTAATTTCCTCCCTGCAGAGGGGCTCTCTGTGCCAGTGCTGCGCAGAATCAGAACACTATTAACCTTCAGATTAAAGGGAACCTGTCACCCTCAAAATTGAAGGTGAGGTAAGCCCACCGGCATCAGGGGCTTATCTACAGCATTCTGTAATGCTGTAGATAAGCCCCCGATGTATCCTGAAAGATGAGAAAAAGAGGTTAGATTATACTCACCCAGGGGCGGTCCCGGTCCTGTTTTGGTCCGATGGACGTCACGGTCCGGTCCAGGGCCTCCCATCTTCTTACGATGATGTCCTCTTCTGGTCGTCACGCCACAGCCCCGGCGCAGGCGTACTTTGTCTGCCCTGTTGAGGGCAGAGCAAAGTATTGCAATGCGCAGGCGCTGGGCCTCTCTGACCTTTCCGGCGCCTGCACACTGCAGTACTTTGCTCTGCCCTCAACAGGGCAGACAAAGTACGCCTGTGCCGGAGCCGCAGCATGAAGACAAGAAGAGGACGTCATCGTAAGAAGATGGGAGGCCCTGGACCGGACCGCGACGCCCATCGGACCAGAACAGAACCGGGACCGCCCCTGGTTGAGTATAATCTAACCTCTTTTTCTTATCTTTCGGGATACATCAGGGGCTTATCTACAGCATTACAGAATGCTGTAGATAAGCCCCTGATGCCGCTGGGCTTAGCTCAACTTCGATTTTTGGGGTGACAGGTTCCCTTTAACCCCATATCTGCAGATTAATAACGTTATTTTATATGACCACTTACATTTTAAGCTATGTTCAGACTAAGCGTTTTTTCAGCATTTTTTTACACAAATTTTCAGCTGCGTTTTACAGTACCAGCAAAATCTTTGAGATTTCAGAAATCTCATGCACACAGCTTGTTTTTTTTTTTTGTCATCAGGATTTTGTGCTTTGCATTGAGTCTGAAAAGCCACCAATATACAATAATATCACTAGACATTCGCCTTCCCTGACGAAGCCTGGTCTGCCAGGCGATACGCGTGGGGACATCGTACTACCAGGTTGTATCACTATGGGGGGTTTCCTCCTATCCATGCTTTAAATATCTAGTGATATTATTGTATATTGGTGGCTTTTCAGACTCTTTTTTTGGCTCATTTTTTGCCGGTTTCATCTTTATAGATAAAATCTTGTTGCCTATTATTGACATTATTTTTGTATGGTTCTATTGGGACCATTATGGCACTACTTTTTGATTTTGTCTAGGCATTATTAGCGCATATACCCCATGAGCCAATTTGTCTTTGTTTAGTCGCCTTATTTCATCTAGGTATTATCTTTATTACCTGTGTTGTTTTGATGTTGTCTACATGTTTTTAACCGTGTTTTTATCGTTTTTGTAGTGTGCTTTTTTGATTTGTTAATAAATATCAGTCTGTTTATCTTATTTATTTTGTTTGTATTCTTTGATGGAGTGCGTATTTTTGCAGTAATGCTTTCTCTTGTTGTTACACAGTTCATGTTTATTACTGCCTCCGCACCCTCATAGTATTGTATTTATTTATTACATTTGATATTTAGCAGTGCGCTCGATTCTTTTGTTGTTCTGCTCTCCTGTCCACTCTTCTGTCAGTTATGTGTCCTACAAGTTCAGTTGATTGTGTAGGAAGGGCCCAGGGATGCTAGAGTGGTAGCCATGGCGGACAGGAATCCTTGTATGACTCCCTGGTCCCTTTCCCATAAAAGTTCACAATTCTTCGCTGCGTTACCTCTGCGCTGGCTTTCTGCATCATCTGGACTTGCCCGGTATTGGCATGGTTTCCTCAGACGGCTCCGGAATAAGAGACACACCCCGGGTTAACTTCAACGATAACTTCTTTACTTAGCACAGCTTGATCACTTACAGGCACTTTAGGAAACACTTAAAACACATCCTTCTCTGTCCCTGCTCTGTCCTTTCCTTTTCTATATTCGACCCCGGGTCGGACCGCTTCATACGGTCCCGCAGAATCTATTCCATCCGGAATTTTTGCCTCACATGGGGGAGTCCTATACCGTTTCGCACCAGTTCTAAGTGCTGCCGCACAGGCAAAGATCTGCCACATCTCGTGTAGTGACCGTGCTGACCTGTCTTCTTGCTCTATAGGGACAGACTTGCTTCAGCTGCATCCGCAGCGCTTCCTTTCTTTTTTCCTCTCAGAGGAAATCTCCCTTGTAGCTGTTCTATGCAGGGCCCTCCTTCAACGTTACGGGGCACAGCGACTCCTGACTAGGCAGCCCAGTGAGCTGCACGGGGCTCTGGCCCTGACTCCAACTAACTAAAAGCAGGAAGCTGCACTATACTTATGCACTGTGCCCCTCCTATTCTAACTATATACTGTAGCCCCCCCCTCTTGTGGCTAATTATGGACACTACGCCCTTAACACTAAACTGGGCCCGGGGACTTACTTTCCCTTACCGACGTGTGTGCAATACATGTGAACATTATATAAATATACAGAGTAGTACGCATAAGGTATAGCAATACTCTTTTACACAATAATAAACATTGTACACATTTAAAGGGGGTTTGGGGGAAGAAAGAACAACATATATTTGCATCTCCTACACTTGTACCTGGAGGCTAAAAGATTTCTGAATTTAAAGTATGTTCACCTGTTAAACTGGAAGGATATAGGACCACGTAGATTACCATAACTATAGACACGTATGATATCTTTGTGCATTACATAATGAGTCGCTGGGGTACAAATAAGGCATGCTCTTTCCATGTTATCTATTAAAGCGAATCTATCACAAGGTTTTTGCTACCACTTCCGAGAGAGACATGATGTAGGGGCAGAGACCCTGATTCCAGCCATGTATCATTTCCTTTGCTGCTTGCTACAGTTTTTATAAAATCTTTTTTTTATCTGCTGCAGATCTAGCAGTTCTCTGAATGCTAAGCTCTGTATAATCCCACCCACACCGTTCATTGATAGCTTTCGGTCTATGCACAGTGTACACAGAAAGCTGCCAATTATGTCCGCAGGTTTACTAGTCCTCCTGTGATAATCTTCTACTGATAAAACAGTGCGGTTCTGCAGAGCCCTGACTGAATGGAGCGAAGGTCGGGCATTTGTTCCCCTCTCCATTCCTTGGACAAAGGACTACCGATAAAGGACAAACACTGTCTCCAGGAGTCCTATAGAAAGTGAATGCAGTGGACTGCACACATGCCTGACCTCTGCTTCATCCAGACAGGGCTTTGCTGTACCCCATTTTCGGGATCACTATGTAACCCATAGTAAGGTTGGACACCCCGCAATCAGGATATCTTAGTATTTTGGGAAACTCCTTAAACCACTGCTAAGAAGATCGTAAAAAAGGCCATACACACATTTTGTGGTAAATATGCCTTGTGTATGATCCATGTGTCCGTTTTTCCCATCATTGTGTCACCAGTGTTTTTCACGGATGAATAAAGAAATAACAAAGCTTCTCTTGTCCTTTGAAATGTCAAATATAACCAACACTCGGATTATACACTGATGCCATCCGTGCGCTGTACTTGTTTTTCATGGACACAGACTTGTATTGGTCCTTATCAGTGAAAACGGAAAAAAACGGACTTGTCTCTGTGAGACATGATTTGTGAAAACATGGAGATATGAATAGTGTTATAGATTATAATGGGTGTATGTTCTACCTGTGAAAAAAAAAATGATAGAACACATAAATTCAACATGGACATGTGAATGAGGCCATAGTGGGTTGGGGGATGGAGGGTTGCCATACTGTATCCATACGACAGCAAAGTTTTCACTCTGAATTTAAGTAAACCTTTGAAAATGTTTTTAGGGTTTTTAAGCTCATAAATTCCCCAAGATAGTTGAGGATTCTGAGACCCTTATCAATCACTTAAATGACTCCTCGGAAGCACACTGAGCTCCTGCCTGAGTGTGCACGCAAAGAGGAGCACGAATTCGATAGTCGCAATGAGATCTAATACAAAGTCATAGGAGCCGACTTGTGACGCGCATGCTCGCACTATGCCAGTCTTGTGGGAGTAGAAGGCATCAAATTAATTAAGAGGCACACGCCACTGACTGAACTCACGCCTCTTCTGCGTGACCTGTGACTCTGTGCGCTGCGAGTAACAGCAGTGACTGGAGTAGCATTTCAGGCAAACAAAACCCGGCACTCTTGATGAATTTGACAGGTGGTCGTGGTCACTCCCCATCCCAACTTCGACCATTTCAGTGGAACTAATTTAAACTGGCCACAGTCAGTGAAGAGCTCATGACCCAGACCCAACTGATCTGCAGGGAATTAAAGCTCCTTACACCATGTTCCAAATTATTATGCAAATTACATTTTTCTCAGATTTTCCTAAATGGTCGGTGCAAATAACAGTCAGTCTAACAAAAGTCATTACCCGTTAGAGTATACATCGAATTTTATTGAAGATGATAACAGTATAATCTCCAAAATGAATAAAAACTCAAAATGCACTGTTCCAAATTATTAGGCACAGTAGAATTTCTAACCATTTGATATGTTTTAAAGAACTGAAAATGCTCATTTGTGGAATTTACAGCATTAGGAGGTCATATTCACTGAACAAAAAAGCTATTTAACGCCAAAACATCCTAACAGGCCAAGTTACATGTTAACATAGGACCTCTTCTTTGATATCACCTTCACAATTCTTGCATCCATTGAACTTGTGAGTTTTTGGAGAGTTTCTGCTTGTATTTCTTTGCATGAAGTCAGAATAGACTCCCAGAGCTGCTGTTTTGATGTGAACTGCCTCCCACCCTCATAGATCTTTTGCTTGATGATACTCCAAAGGTTCTCTATAGGGTTGAGGTTAGGGGAAGAGGCCACACCATGAGTTTATCTCCTTTTATGCCCATAGCAGCCAATGACTCAGAGGTATTCTTTGCAGCATGAGATGGTGCATTGTCATGCATGAAGATGATTTTGCTCCTGAAGGCACGTTTCTGCTTTTTATACCATGGAAGAAAGTTGTCAGTTGGAAACTCTATATACTTTGCAGAGGTCATTTTGACACCTTCAGGAACCTTAAAAAGTCCTACCAGCTGTTTTCCCATGATTCCAGCCCAAAACACGACTCCTCCACCTCCTTGCTGATGTCGCAGCATTGTTGGGACATGGTAGCCATCCACCAACTATCCACTACTCCATCCATCTGGACCATACAGGGTTGCTCAACACTCATCAGTAAACAAGACTGTTTGAAAATTAGTCTTCATGTATGTCTGAGCTCACTGCAACCGTTTCTGCTTGTGAACACTGTTTAGGGGTGGCCGAATAGTAGGTTTATTCACCACAGTAAGCCTTTGAAGGATCCTACACCTTGAGGTTCGAGGGACTCCAGAGGCACCAGCAGCTTCAAATAACTGTTTGCTGCTTTGTAATGGTATTTTGACAGCTGCTCTCTTAATCCAATGAACTTGTCTGGCAGAAGCCTTCCTCATTATGGTTTTATCAGCATGCCGCATGAGTTTATTTGAAAATCAAAACAATTAAATCTTTATGACAGTTAAATCCAATTTGCATAATAATATGGAACACAGTGTAAATGTAAAACAAATTAATTTCAAAAAGTTACTTACATTTTAAACTTCTAATTCTCATATACCGCACTTACATTTTATGTGTTCTACATTTGAATTACTGATAAAGGTTTCTACTCTCATTTTAGGGGCCAGTTCTTCAGACTCAGAAAGTGAAAGTTTTTCTTTCAAGTCAAAACAAGCAACAATGCCGCAGTGAGTACACTATTTGTCTCCAATGAAAAAAAATGAATTTGATAATTTTTGCAGTTTTTACCAGAACGCCATACAAAACGTTACTGTTTACTGCTGAAAGAATACACTGGTAATGAGTCTGGTGTACTTATGATGGGAACGCTCCCCAAGCCCCATGTACAGTGATTGGCAAGCTACCGGGGGCTTAACTACAACAGGTGCAGGGGTTGGAGTCGCACCCGTGCCCTGGAGCCTAGGGGGCCCTAAAAGTCCCTTTGACCTATAGAAAAAGACTATTGCTATTAAAGATTTAAAATATTTTGGGGTCCCATTGGAGCTTTTGCATCGGGGCCCATGAGTTTCAAGTTACGTCACTGCAAGCTACTATATATTCATACAAACATAGCGGCTTGTACATCTTTGCTGTGAGCAATGTAGGGGTGAGGGAAAAGTGCACCCCTAATACATACACCGAACTATGTGTCCTCTCCTAGTATCCAAACAGCATGAAATATGTAATAGCTGTGATATGCTGCTTTTACTTAGGGCAGGATATCAAGCTGACAGATCCATTATTTTCAAAATTGGGAGTTGATGGCACAGGTATACAAGCATACATTTGCCATTAATTGGTATTTTCAAGTCTGGTACTTAGCTTTTATCGGTAGAATAGAGGACAACTTTACAAAAGTTGGGGTTCCAACTGCTGGAATTCTACCATTCCCAAGAATCGGAGATCCAAAGAACCTTGTGCAAATGGCACTGAGGTCAATCATGTACAGAGAAGCTTCATTCATTCTTATGGAAGTGCCGAAGACCAACTGAGAGCAGCGATTGGCTTATCTTTCGGGGTCCCATTTAGAAAGAATGGACGAGCACTGCACAAGATCGACCATTCACACCATTCACACTGGACTCTATAGGACCCCAGTGCTTGGGACTGGTGGGGGTTCTAACAGGTGGACCCACAGAGATGGGGAAAAGTTATTCTCAGTCCTAAGGAGAGGGGATAAGCTCCAGACCTGAGGACACCCCTTTAAGAGCAAACTAATAAACTATATTTGTTTTTATATGGCCCACCCTAAATCTTTGTCACCTACAATAGGCCTCTGGCATTAAAATAGTTAAACATCCTGCCACGAACATATTCTGAATAGACTGGCTTTCAGACTCAGGTGTGACCAGCTTTCTTCCAGCCCGGGGCGGTCTGTCTCTGAATGGAGAGTCTTATGACCTAGTAAATATCAGACGCAGAGCAGTGATGATTCAGGTGTCTACAGTCAGACCTATTCGAAAACTTCAAGACTGGATGCCGAGCAGGAGCGGCCGTGTTCCTGTCAGGAGATTAATCACCAGCCTGTCATTTACGGAGGTCTCTTCTCAGTGTGAGAATGTGGATAGAGAATCCTTTATCAGGAATGTCCATGTGCGGCCCTCGGTGAATGAGGAGGTGATAAAATACATAAGTCCCGCACACATTTCACACATGTGTTACTTATGATGTAATGTGAAATCACACTAAGGTAGTGAAGCTCCTTCAAGACAGGGTTCACTATTAAATCATAAAATTATATAGTGTATCATAAATGCGTTCGTGTTGTTGGAAATTACATGTTTCTGCTGACATGGCGGCCCAATTCATCATGACTGGTGCTTTGTATGTTATTCTTGATGAAGGGAAGGCTAGGGTGAGATTCACTAAGCATCTTAATGATAATCTTAATGATTTTGGCGCATCTTTCAGATGCTGTGCCTCCTCGAGAAATGTCTCCAGTCAGACATGTGGCAAAAATTATGATAAACTTGCCGGTTGTGCTCACTTCTCAGTTTCACTTGCTATCTCAGCACTGTCAAGTAATTGTGCAGATGAAGAAGGCCTCTCTGGTCACTCCGATATTCCCATGGCGCTTTGGATTACTTAATTTGCATTTGAACAAGCAGACTATTTTATTCTACATTATCCAGTGGGTATTTTGAGCTCTTGGTGCAAGGTCCCCTATATGGCCCTGACCTTACTTTTATAGAGATTTCGAAGCTGACACACCACATTGCAGTTGGGTCAATGACTTGGTTGTTCAAGATTCAGGTTTCCCTCATAATTATACATTTCTTTGACTACGGTATCATGTTGCTGGACGCCACCCATTAATCTGCAAAACAATACTGCATCATTAAAGAAGTACCCCCTCCAAACTTTTTATTTACTAAACCTCCCTCCAATAAAAAGTTAGGAGGGAGTGGGTCTTTTTAAAGGGAATCTGTCAGTATTATTTATCCTCCTAAACTGTCTATATGGACATGTAGGTCATAGGGAACTGAATGAAATGATATCTTGATATCTGTTATCCGATGTTTTATTTCAAAGACATCTACGTTTTTTAATATGCAAATAAGCTGTTAAGATATTTGGGCCGGACACTGATATGCATGAGAATCTGCCTCCAGAGATGATTTAAATGAGGGGGCAGTGCCCATGAGCAAGGTAGCAAACGATCACTGTAACAAAGGGTGCAACTGCCTCCGGGCCCGTGCAGGAGGAGGGTCCACCGATGCCACTGCCTTCTTCAGCTGGATGTGCGTCCGAGGTCACATTCAGCAGAAATGCATGAGCAGCACATGGAGCGATGTCATGTGCTGCCAACTGCTTGCATGCTGAAGTCAGCTGCTGGCTACAGAAAAAGACACAGTGTTGCGTGGGAACAGGGGAAGATGTACAGAATTTATTTTATGCGTTAAAGAACAGCAGCAGAACAGGGGACATGTGTACCAGGATGGAGCTACCGATTTGGGACATGTGTACCAGGATGGGGGACATTGCTACACAATAGGGGACATGTCCTTAATGAGTTTAGACTGCTACTATGACCCATATATTTGACCAACATTCACGGTTGGGGGGTCCCAGGTACAAATTTTGCACTAGGGTCCATAGGACTCTAGTTATGCACCTGCCAATGAGAGTTATGTAATTAATACAGAACAGTAGAACTGAACCATGTCTCCTTACAAACACATTTGCTGCAGCTCTCACAGCTCTGCTGTATTACAGCCCTGTCTGCCTGTGAGATGGAAGCTGAAGCTGAGAGGAGCCTGCAGATGTGTTAGGGTATAATCACACACAGCTCTGCAGTGAGATCAGGAAAACAGAGAGCGGCTATTACACATCAGACTGGTAAAGCCACTTTTCATTTAAAAGAAAGCTCTTGATCCTGCTGAAAGATTCCCTCTGCTAGGCTGCTTTAATCTGTATTATTTTTGTGATATGCGGCTCTTGTAGCTCCTGCCCACGTGATACCAATATATTATAATTCCAGTTTTGCAAACATAAGTCAGCTTCGTTCTTCCAGGGCTCAAAAGAAGACCACCTCTGTTTCACTGACCATAGGACCATCATCACCAAAATGTGGGATAACCACAGCAATTATGCAACCGATATCTATTCCTGTTCAACAGGTAAGTAGCTTACACATAATAATACATAGCGATTGCTTTGGTTTATTAGTGATTAGCGAGCGTGCTCGGATATGGTGTTATCCATGCACACTTGTGTGCTAATAGAGTGTCTACGGTGTGCTCTAATACTATGTTCGAGTCAAACAGGCAATCCCTGCATGTGTTGCTGCTGTCGAACAGTCACGAGACATGCAGCCACGGCTACTCGAACATAGTATTTGAGCACTCCAAAGACACTCGGTTAGCACACGAGCGTATAGATAACACCTTATCCAAGCACGCTCGCTCATCACTATTTATAATACATTGTTATGGACTATACAATCTATACAGAATTACTAATCGTGTCACATCCACTCCCAGGTCCAGAGCCCTACTTCTTATCTGTATCGACAGGACGGGTCCGGTTACCAGACATTCTCTCCTCCGTCCTTTACGAAGGTATGGATTTGTACTTTACTATTGGTCTTCTATATTTATTTGATTTGCCTTTTTGTCACTTTGCTTTTTGTTGGATGATACATTTGTCGATATGGCAATTGCACAGTTGGCTCCTGGGCTCTGCTGGCTTCTGTAACATTTCCCAATGGTCTCAGTCTATATTTTGTAACCTGGTGAATGTAAGGTTATCTGCATAAAATTGTTTGCAGCCTAACCACGCTTCTGTATCAGTGGCTGATTACTGTCCATGTGACATATTTATGAAGCGCTGTCGAACATCATAGTAAATAAACCAGTGAGACGTCTTCCCATTTGTAGAATGATAACATAAGGCAACTGCTGTACAAGTACTCAGACATCATGTAATGATTTACATCCCGCTTATACAGTGAAATCTCGGTGTAGTGTTTGAGTAACGCCAAATAATGAGCCAGAGACGAGGCCCCGCGTACATCATTGGGTATGGTTAGATTTTCCAACCCCAGTAACACAATAGCGTTTTTTTTGATAGTTACTTTTTAATTCTATAGCTAAATCCTAATAACTTTCTACAAGAACAAACCTGATTTCTTGCCGTGAATTAATGTAGAATAACTGGAGCTCAGAGAATATGAGTTCAACCATGACGTTATTTCATATAGATAAACTAGAAGGTGGAATTTATCATAAGTGGAAAATGTCAGATTTGCTGGTGGTTACATTGCTGTTATTTTTTTATCAAATTGACCAAAGTGTCACCAATGTTTCATAAATTTGGCACATCTTTAGCAAAAACTCTTCTGTCTGGAGCTGTTTCTCCAGTGTTTACATCACCCCTACCCTCCCCATACCCATTGCCCCCATTGAATTGAGAGTTGCAATTGAGATATCTGGCTTGGACCTATTTGTCTATCTAACAATGCCCACTTTTAAAACGAAATTTCAAGTCACAAGAGCAAAGCAAAATCACACAAATTCACAAATTTTTGTGAAAAATTAAATGCAGCAACGTTTGCCATCATAGTAGAAAATTTTCTGCATCTGGAAGGATCATCATATAGTCTTCCCTATCAGACTCTATCCGTAAACCTTGCCAGAAAAGCTTGCCTCGTAGTTTTTGAAACAATGCTATAGATAGTAATAGAGAAAAGTGAAGTGGGTCAAACTGCAAAAAGTAATGCGAAAGAAACACAGGACAAAAACAATCCGGATCTTTTGATGTGCTGATTTTACTCGCAGCTGCAGCCAGTGTTAGTTGAGAGAAGCATAGTCAAGTTTTGCTATGTAACTTTCCATCCAGTAGAAAACTTTCCATAAAATACATGTTCTTACTGTATAATACTTGCAAGAATATAAGGGCAAAACTGTATGCAGGAATTGCTGGTTACCCTGCAAATCAACAGGAAAAGCTGTAAAATATAATAAAAATGTAATTTGAGACTATAAATGCTAGTTGATTGCATAGCCTCAAGCCCATCCCTTCTTTCCCACCAATTATAAACTTTATATGACATAGAATCCAAATAGTAAAATGCTTTATGGTAATTGAAATAATCTTGACACCAGTTTTTGAGCAAATTAAGGTCAGGACTCTCAAGGACAAGTATTGTCTTTGTTTTCTGCTGTACATCAGCATTACTCTCGCAGCATGCTTTGACTCATTTGCTTGATGAAAGAAAATTTCCTGTCCTGATTGAGGATTTTGGCAGCGTTTGGCAGGTTCTCGTCCAATTCTTGTCTGTAACGTGCATCATCAGGCCTAAGATGGTCAGATCCTGTTGCTGAGAAGCATTTCTAAAACCTAATGCTAACACCACTTGCCTTGACGACATGCACAGTGTTAGCTGGAGGCCGTCCAGTGCCTCGTTTGGGCAAGACACGCTGCTTGGCATTCAGGTCTTATTAGAACATGAAACTTTTTGCTGGATCATTACAATAACTACTTTTGTTATTGCCGTAAAGGTGATTTATTTGGGGAGGAAGTCTTGTAAATTTTGAACCATCACATCTGTAACGCGTTTTTTGGCAGCCGCAACTGAACTCGTGCAGCTTTTGTCATAATTCTTACTAGGAGATAAGGTTAAAGGGAACCTGCCAGCATAATTTCGCTCACCAAACGTCTGCTATACATATGCATCTCTTTCAAAGGCGTCTAGCAATACCTTTATATGGCCAGTCTGTTCCTCCCTTACCGAGAAATCAGTGTTTCAATTAATATGCAAATGAAGCTAAAGAGCTACTGCAGATCTGAAGCCTGTGTCACTTCAGGTCTATTCCCCACCCAGATCCGCCTCTTCCTTCTTGATTGACCGCCTGTATGCTGAATGGTGAAGCAAGCAGGAAGAGGCGGTGTTGAATGGGGAATAGAGCTGAAGTGACAGAGGCTTCAGATCTACCATAGTGCTTTATCCTTATTTGCTTATCAATTCAAACACTGATTTCTCAGTAACAGAGGAACCGACTGACCATGTGAAGGTATTCCTGGACTTGTCTTTGAAAGAGCTACATGCTCCCTTAGTTTAGAGACAGGGGGTGGGAATAAATCCTGCTGACCGGTTCCCTTTAAGTGTAGTGTGACTTTAAGTTAATGTACTATAAATGGAAAAATATTTAGATTTGAGAGTCCTCAGTGGTTGATTAATGGCTAACTGAAGATGGAAATTGGAAACTTTTGGGACTACTCAGGTCTCTTCATCAGGCATAGACTAATACAAATTCTGAAGAATCAACATATTCAAAAGCTTGCAATTTATTTCCAACTTTTCCGTTTGCTATTAAAAGGTATCAAGCACTGAGGACTCTCACATCTAAATATTTTTCTATCTACTAGCTAACACGGTACCAAGATATAGATCTTTGCTATACTGGAGATGAGAACATGTGCTCTTAATTTTCTGGAAAGTTCTTTCACCCTTTCCAGTGGGAAGCGAGTTGCCTTATTAATTGTCTGGCTGTTTGAGATGGCATCCTTGACATGTATAATAACATGTAGATCACGTAACTTTCAAACCTTGCTCACTATTTGTTAGACAATATAGTGTTACATGGTCCTTGATTTATTGACACGCTTGAGTTTAGAACCTTCATGTGGTTTTTCTTCGTCCCCTGATCCATACACAAAGACTACAGAGAACAATATACATAATACTGCATTATTGTGAGAAGTTTGACCTCTGACTCCACGGACGGAGCAGACCATGAAGCTGTTCAGGAAAGTAAGGGCACCACATTGCCTTGTCTGACATCTAATCTTTCTCTCAGGAGCTCCAGAGTCTGACAGCATCTGAAGGTCAAGTTGTGGTCCTGGAGTGCAGGGTAAAGGGCTCACCTCCTGCTAATGTCAAATGGTTTAGACAAGGGACAGAAATCCAGGACTCTCCTGACTTCAGGATTCTACAGAAAAGTAAGACGCAGTCGTAAATAACTAAAGTAATAAAACAACACAAATGTACATAAGATACATATTACCAAAATGTGGAGTACATGCATGATTACCCTTGGTTCCGTGGGATTCCGCAGAGTCTATGAACTGATTGGCAGTACACAATTATACACTTAGTGCATTTGGCCCATTTCCCTGAAAACTTAAGTTGCTGTCCTAGTAATATTGCTATGAAAAGAAATTTCATGCTAGCCAATATTGCGAAACATTGAAAACAACTCAACAGGAGTATCAGATAGTGAGTGTAACTGGTATCTTCACAGTGTTAACATTAATTATGAGCATTCCTACAGGAAGATGTATACCTGTCCGTTCACACAAAACCAGAATAAATGCACAGTCTTTCTGCTCTCATCCGTATAAAAATACCAGTCTAACATTTCCTGGGACTGCCCTAACTCTGTATCTTGCTATTGACCTCTTTTTGAGTGGGTAGCTGCTATTTATTAACACTCTGACAGCATCATATGTACTGGAACATCCATCCCTTCCATTTCTAACAAGCATTGCACCTGCCATTGACCAGTCACTTTATTGTCCTGAACTGAAAACATGTTTCTTTGTTCTGCCTGTATGTAGTTTAACCGATCGTACAGCAGGAGATGAGAATCGGAACTGCTATCTCTTCTTGGCATTTACTAAGTACATGTAGTTACTGTCACCTTCATTTGTGATTCGTCAGGGGTATAACAAAATAATTGTTAGAGTGATGTGCAGCTTGCCCATTATTATATAATAAAATTAACTGTTCTGAAAGTAGAGAGACTAACAACAAAGAGCACTTGACAGTCACCATAATGCCCATTATTTTGATGGAGAATGATGGCTACTGTGTGCTCTTCACTGAATGGAGAGCCGGTACTTAAATATGTGCTAATAATTGGATGGATAGTGGTCCCAGGAGCTGAGTCCTGCCCAATCGGTATCACAAGAAATATACTTTAGAAAAAAACATTAATGAAACCAGTACATGGTTATTACTGTATCAGTCTTTCATGGCCTAGATGGGAATGAGTGCTTCCAGGAGCCGACCACTAGAGGTAGGGTTACAAAAACGGCCAAGTGCAGTTGCGCCGTACTCTCTGACACCCATAGAAATGAATCGAGGCTATGTTGTTTCTGCAACTTGGGAGTTAAGCCAACAGTTGGCTATGCTTTTTTCATAATTTCCATTAATTTCTATGGGAATTCATCTCACAGCACAGCTCAGCTGTTCTCTTAAGTCAGCCTCAGGTGACCAGGACCTAGAAGCGGTTATTCCCATCTTGGTCTTGAAAAGCAGAGACTGGACTAACCTGTTAGGTAGCTTGTAGTCTTATCCTTTCACATTTTATTTCTAGATGACTATTTGCTTGCAGACTATGAAGTTTGCCTGTTTCGAATTGTATGTTTGCTACTGAAACAGGAAAGTGCTCAGCTCTCGTTGTCCCCAGGGACTTCATATATGATTTCCATTCACATATTATTATCCTGTGTAAGTATTCTGGAAGAACAAACTCATCAAGTCCTCATTGTTCTCCTCTCTAATCTTTTTGCTCCTGAAGAGGTTGGGAGGTTACACATTGTATTACAGGTCTCTTACAAGCAGACAGGAAAGTACCGTAGTTATTATAGGCACGCTTTATGAGTATATTCTCTGTGTGTTTTAGATATGCCACTGGATGTGTCCTCTTCTACATATGGCCTCCACCTGCTAACTGCAAAGCTTCTCCCCAATAACTATTGGTAGGGAATAATAGAAATGGCACAGATGTAGCGTTTCTTACTGTGGCGCACGTACCACGATGCTGCAAGTTATCCTGATACAGAAAAGTGTACCTTGACATCTAACTTGGCATGTTCATTAAAGAAGCACACCTCCCATCAAACTTTTTATCCGCTTTAATATATTGCAATCATCGTATTATAGAGCACTATGTACTTACAATTGCTCATTTTGCCTTTCTACCCAGCTAATTCTTCTCTTTTCCATTAGGTCTATGACAGGACGTGATTAAAGTCCCTGGTAGTCCAACTCAACCTCTTCTTAACCTCCTTTGCACTTAACTTTGCACTTTACAGAATTAATCTCCTGTTTCTACGTAGAGCTTAGAAGGAGTCAGCTAGTCAGTTTATAATCATGTGATGTCATAGACCCAATGGAAAACAGAGCAATTAACTGGGTAGAAAGGTAAAATAAGCAATTGTATCGTAGCAAAGTCACATAATTTCATAACTGTTTAGAATCACAGGTACTTCTGTAACTAATAAAGCATCATTTATTTTTTATTTCCATCCAACAGAACCACGCTGCGCATCTGAACCAGGTATGTGAATATTAGGATCATATCACAAAATTTTGCATCATTTACTAATCCTGTTGCATACACAGGTCCAACTTAATCGTCTTTGCTGTATTCCAAAGTATTCCATACTGATAGGGAATTTAGATTGTGAGCCCCATTGGTGACAGTGATGATAATGTGTGCAAACTGTAAAGCGCTGCGGAATATGTTAGCGCTATATAAAAATTATTATTAATATTGTTATAAAGATTGCCATGGTTCAGATCATTCCTCATTGTTAATGGGACTCATAATGTAAATTCAATATCTAATAAAAGTAAATGTAAATGGTGGCGCAAAATGTAAGAAAAAAAGGGGGAGGGGAAGGGAAAGGCTATCAATCCTTGCTGCAATACCAAACCAACCTCCACACTAGGTTGGTGGGAAAATAAATAATACAAAACAATAATGCACCTAAGTGCAAACAGGTGTGCGCTTGATAATAGCCTCTAAACTATCAATAACCCCAATAGGAAATAAAAATAGGACGTAATTTCTCTATAAGTATACCAAAATGGTAGTAATAGACATCCGTAGTAAGTAGATGGAATTACAGCATCGATGTTCCTACCTTCAAACGAGGAACTGTAGAGAATAAAAAGTCCGTGCTGAGTAAAATCCTTCTCGTGCTGCCGCGCAGTGCAGGAGCGGGCTCTGGTAACGGTCACGTGACTGCGCACGTCACACAGGTCCTTCGGTTCACCCAGACTCACCGCTCCTGCACTGCGCGGCGTCTGTTGTTCCGGGACCCCGCTCCAACCCGAAGGCTCGTTTTAGGAGGCTGCTACCGGCCGGGGTAGCCACCTATGTGGACTCTATTACGGCGCTCTGCACCTGGAACCTCCTGCAAATACAGCGGCAGCACGAGAAGGATTTTACTCAGCACGGACTTTTTATTCTCTACAGTTCCTCGTTTGAAGGTAGGAACATCGATGCTGTAATTCCATCTACTTAGTACGGATGTCTATTACTACCATTTTGGTATACTTATAGAGAAATTACGTCCTATTTTTATTTCCTATTGGGGTTATTGATAGTTTAGAGGCTATTATCAAGCGCACACCTGTTTGCACTTAGGTGCATTATTGTTTTGTATTATAAATTCAATATCTGATACGCACAGGGGCTAATGTCATAGGAAGCAAATCAACTGGATCACCTAGCCTAAGCCCCTAAAACAGAGAACGTCCAAACTGCTTAAAGATGAATTCCCACCTTGTACATTTATAGCTTTATATTATTTTATACATAACTGTATCCTAGTTTGTAAGAACATTTAATTGTCTGCATGCTTATAGTATAAGGGGAATATAACCTAGACATTAGAAGTCTAATCAATTTGTAGTTAATTTTGTTATTATTATCCTACTTATGGCTTATTTATACTGGCTGGTCAAGGCCTTACTGGAGTTGTCCGGTCTTCTGCTGAAAGTCTGCAGTCAGTCTATGTGATTGCAGACTTGTGAATCCTTACATAGCGTATATGGTCAGAATTCTCCGGTATCACTAGAGAGCAGGCAGTCACGTGAATACAAATGGCATTCTGGCGATCACATGATTGCAACTCTGGAGAATCCTGACATGTGATAATGACTGCAGACTTTCATCAGAAGACCAGACAACTTCTTTAAATGACCACCTACACAAAGCTATCTGCAGTTTTTTACTGGCCTGTTTAGGCAGGCTGACAAAAATGTGCTCGTCTGCACAAGAGCGTCTTGCTATTTACATGCACCAGTCTGGTCTATAAATCAGACCAATCATGCTATTTTTTCCAAGTAGACCATTGGTCCTTGTGGAAAATGGGTCATGTCATGTGCACTGACACATTAACTATAATGGGTGACTGTGCTCTCTGTGTGGAGTCCACGGTACACGTCTGTATAATACACCCATCTGAACAATCATAGTTTGCTAAAATTATTGAGCCAGACGGATCCAAGCTCTGTTTAAACCAAACTTGATGAAGTGACCGCTCAAACGTTTGCTATTTACTGTCACCTTTTTAGTTAGTCTTTACAAGGCATCAACCATTTTTTTTCTATCTACTGGCTAACCCGGTGCAGAGATATTTTGACTGTCCATAGAAACTCTCACTGTTTATTCTGCCCAGTATACTGTACAATGAGTAGGCTACACATGGGCTGATTCCCAAGTCATCATTTCAATCAGCAGCATGGCTGTTTTTCTAGGATTTTCATGTGGGTGGTGATATTGAAATGACCTGGCATTTTGACCTCTCGGGTCAAGCACCCATATCATATGCTGCTCCACTGAATCCCGGTAATGCAATTGGATGATGTATCGATGATTTACAAGCCATTATGAGAACCTTTAGGTGTTGACAGCAATGTCTGTTTGCTACTGATCCTGAATAACCTACTAGTCAATGAGCCATTGTGTCTATATTAATCAGAGCGGTTTGTGGACACATAAGTTAGTGGTTATTATAAATTTCTATTATGTGCTCTTTTTAATAATGGCATAGTCAATGACCAAGACTATTCTTAATTTACTTTCCACACTAAAAGTTTTTTCGCAAGATTTTCTTTGGCCTGTCATTTCACTGTCACATGCGATACCTCAGTCCTTGCTAGAAAGTACCAGTGAAAACAAACTGTGTAACAATAACATAGCTGATTTAAATCCATGAAAATGTCCAAAATGGTTTCCAGTACATATTTTAGGATGCAACCCATCCTAAGCACACATTATGACTTATTTCAGCCTGAAGTAACACTGCTCAATCAAGATGTTTCTGAGTGAGGTAAGAGCAAGTTCCTGTCAGGCTGAGGAACAGCTTCATGAATAACCATGACTGATCTTCTCACTTAGCCGGACAAGTTTACAACTGGGCAAGGAGCAGGGCTGAAGCATGTAGTACTGCTCCATGTCCAGGTGTAAACCTGTCAGGCTGAGTGAGCAAATCAGTTACATCAGAACATAATGCTGCTCCTCAGCCTGACATTAACTTCCTCCATCATCGCTTAGAGACATCTGTCTTGAGCAGTGTTTTTTTGGGCTGCAATTCGTCCTAATCATAGAATGTTAGCGATGGAATGGACATCCAGAGTCATCATGTCCAACCCCCTGCTCAATGCAAAATTCACTAAACCATCTCACACAGATGTCTGTCCAGCCTCTGTTCAAAGAATTCATTGAGGGAGAACTCACTGCCTCTCGTGGCAACCTGTTCCACTCATTGTTCACTCTCACTGTCAAATTTTTTTTTCTAATATCTAATCTTTATCTTCTACCCATTCAGTTACATTCCATTGCTTCTTGTGTTTCCATGTGCAAATGAGAATTAGGATGATCTCTCTACACTGTGACATCCCTTCAGATATTTGTAAACAGCTATTAAGTTTCCTTTTAGCCTTCTCTTTTGGAAGCTAAACATTTCGAGATCCTTTAACCGTTCCTCGTAGGACATAGTTTAAGGTCTGCTCACCATCCTGATATCTCTTCTCTGAACTTGCTCCAGTTTTTCAATGTCTTTTTTAAAATGTGGTGTGCAGGACTGGAAACAGTATTCCAGATGAGGCCTGTCAGGAAGCGTAGTGAGGGATAATTACTTCACGTGATCTAGACTCTGTGTTTTTGGCTACTGTATCGCACTGTTGACTCATGTGCAGTCTGTGATCTATTAGTATACCCAAGTCTTTTTCACACGTGCTGCTGCTTACTTCTATTCCTCCTATTCTGTAGATGTAATTTTCTTTTTTTTGCCCAGATGTAGAATCTTGCCCATTGTTCAAGCATATCTAGATCCTTCTGAATCCTTTCTCTGTCTTCGCTAGTATTAGCTATCCCTCTTAGCTTTGCATCGTCTTCAAATTTGATTAGTTTACCTTCAGTTGCCTTGTTTAGATAATTTAGAAAAATGTTGAACACCACTGGAGCCAGGAAAAAGCCTTGTGGTACCCCAGTTGAAACACTTTTCCCATTGGATGTGCAACCAATTATTACCACTCTTTGAGTATGATCACTGAGCCCGTTATGAATCCACCTAACCATAGCCTTGTCAATCAAGTTCTTGGTCATTTTTTTCAATAAGGGTAGTATGAGATACTTTACCAAATGCCTTGCTGAAATCAAGATATACTATATCTACCACATTTCCCTGATCTACCCAGTCAATGAAAACATTTTCGTGGGGAAAATGTGATTTTTATTTATTTTATTTTTTTTTTTTTTCACGGGTCAACGTTATAAACTTCTGTGATGCACCTGAGGGTTCAATGTGCTAATCACTCATCTATATCAGTTCCCTGAGTGGTCTAGTTTCCAAAATAGTGTCACTTGTGTGGGATTTTCACTGTTTAGGCACATCAGGGGCTCTGAAAACACGACATGGCGTCCACTAATTGTTCCAGAAAATTTTGCATTCAAAAAGTCAAATGTCGCTCCTTTCCTTCCGAGATCATTCGTGCACACAAACAGTAATTTTACCCCACATATGGGGTATCTGCATGCTCAGGAGAAACTGTGCAACAAATATTGGGGCCCATTTTGTCCTGTTACTCTTGTGAAAATAAAGAAATTGGGGTCTAAAGTAAATTTTGTTGTGACAAAAAAGTTAAATGTTAATTTTTTTTTTCACATTCCAAAAATTCCTGTGAAGCTCCTGAAGGGTTAATACACTTCTTGAATGTGGTTTTTAGCATCTTGAAGGGTGCAGTTTTTAGAATGGTGTCACTTTGGGGTATTTACTGTCATATAGACCCCTCAAAGTCACTTCAAATGTGAGGTGGTCTCTATAAAAATGGTTTTAAAAATTTTTGGAAAAAAGAGAAATCGCTGGTCAACTTTTAGCCCTTATAACTTCCTAACAAAAAAATGTTGTTTCAAAAATTGTGCTGATGTAAAGTAGACATATGGGAAATGTTATTTATTTTGTGTGACATAACTGTCTGACTAAAGAATAAGAATTCAAGTTTGAAAATTGCAACATTTTCACAATTTCCGATAAACTTCTGTTTTCTTTTATACAAATGAAAGTTATATGGAAAAACTTCACTATCATGAAGTACAATATGTCATAAAAAACAACCTCAGAATCACTGGGATCCGTTGAAGCGTTCCAGAGGTTTTACCTCATAAATTGACAGTGGTCAGAATTATAAAAATTGGCCTGGTCATTAATGTGCAAAACATCTTTGGGGTAAAGGGGTTAAAGATATAACATTACACGTTAAATAAACTAGATTACTGAACATGAATGTTTGACTGAGGGATAAATTATGATTAATATATATAATTAATATATATAATTTTTATGATATTATGTTATCATGAAGAAATGAGGTGATTAGCAACTACTATATGAAGTTTTGTTTTGCTTTCCCCTGGATTAATACTGCAGAATAGGACACTATCATGAGAAAATGACCTATTATTTAAATCCATTTTGTATTACTGCACCTAATGAATGTGTGCTAAGGTCAAAGTGAATGGAAGAGGAGCAGCAGTGACATTGCCTATTGTGATTGTCAGATCCTGTTATCAGCTGTGTATAGAGGTATTACCTGAGGTTGAAATCCTACCTCTGCTGATAAGGAGCCTTGCTGAAAACTCTTCCTGAAAGAACAGGAAGGAGTCTAAAGCAGAGGTCCCCAACTCCAGTCCTCAAGGCCCACCAATATGTCATGTTTTCAGGATTTCCTTAGTTTTGCCCAGGTAATAATTGCATCACCTGTGCAATGCAAAGGAAATCCTGAAAACATGACCTGTTGGTGGGCCTTGAGGACTGGAGTTGGGGACCTCTGGTCTAAAGGACCCCAATGGCCACTATAAAAATTGCAAGAGTACTAATTTTTTTTTTTATGTTTTTTTTCTTACTATGTCTTCCCTTTAAATTTGATAAACTAATATATTTTTGGCAACCTGACTCATGTTATATAACTTTCATCTGAGTACATCCGAGCATCCTACAATGGAAGGGATATGTGCAATGTTTTGCACTATAGACCTGTGCCCCAGAAAAATGTGACAATTTTTTTTTTCTTTTCGTCCATGTGCATTTATTAATTTACAAGGCCATTTACAGTTTCCTGTTACAGAATTGCAGTGTGTCCGTAAAAATCGGATGCTTAAGGCCCCTTTCACACATCAGGTTTTTGCTGTCAGGCACAATCCGGCGAATGTTGAAAAAAAACCGGATCTGTCGCAGATTGTGAAAAGCTGATGCGATGGACCCGTTTTTTCGACGGATCCGACTAGCTGATCCAGCTACTTGGATCCTAAAAACATTTGAGCATGTGCCGTTAAAAAAAAAAACAGAATCCGTCGCCGGAATCCATCATTTGGCGGATCCGGCGCCCATAGGCTTCCAGGCTAGCAAAAAGCTGGCGCTGTGCGGTTTTTCGCCGCAGACAAAAAACATAACTTTGTACGTTTTTTCCAAACGCCGGACAAACCCTTTTCGCCGGATACGGCGAAAGACGAACGAAACGTGAGGCCATCTGGCGCAATCAGTTTATGAAAAAAAAAAAACGGATTTTGCAGGATCCGTTTTTTTCAAAGTGCGCCGGATTGAGCCTGACGGCAAAAACTTGATGTGTGGAAGGGGCCTTGCTGTGGCATCCGTGGTTTTTTTCTCACACTCATAGACTTCCAGAGTAAAATAAAGCATGCTGGTATTTTTTTTTTCCCCGTAGTGATTAGGTCTCAGAAAAAATATGTTCATCTGCACTGCCTCATTAACATTGATCCAAGGACAATCCCCTTTTTATTGGATTGTTCTTGTCCGATTCATATGGTCAACTGCACTAACAGTGATTTTATCAAAAAAAGCCGGTAATTTATTACTATAGAGGCCACATACGGTATATTCATCTTTTGATTTCTTTTACAGGATTGTCCACTTGAACAGTACTAGTGAATTGGTGATCATTCATAGCAAACGTGTCACAAATTAACAAACAATCAAATCATTGTCCTTATTATCTTCCAGTTATGTTATTATCAAAAAGATCATTTTTCTTTCTATACTCTACCAAATCCACAAATAATTAGTATTCTGAAATATAGAAGTGTAAAGTATGGAAAAGTATAGTATAAAAGCAAGTTAAATAATATAAAAAAACAATATTATTAAACACTATAACAGAAGATACATGCACAGGTATTAATATTTCAGGATGATACCCGTATAGATTCCTGACATAAATGGATGTACTTGGATAAGAATGATTTATACTTAAGATCACTTATTTTTTTTGCACTACTCAACAAGAACACGTATGTGTCACATGGCAAACGTTTGTAGCTCATTCATAAAGTCTTGTTATTGTTGCCTTAGGGAGTGATTTCCTCATAGTTTACTACGCTCTCCTTGGAAGCGTCCCTACACGCCCGCACATACATAGGGCCCGGGGATCCCATGAAACAGCAGCATTTTCTCCTCTGGCTAATGTATTCTCCACTCGTTCTGTCTAGACGGAAATCGCACAGTATCGCTGACTGTTTTGTGACTTAATAAACAGTCCAGTTGTTTAAGGCTGACATCCCGCTTTGTCATATTCCCTGATCTGTTCTCCTTTATGCTTCTTTTGACACAATGCTGATTGAAGTCTTCAAAGCAGAGTTTGTAGGGGAAAAATAAATGAATCATTGGCCGGCAGTGGCTGCTTTTACCCATTACTCAGCTGTCTAGAAACAGGACCTATCAGGTTTCTGCAGAGTATTGTCTTCGTAGTGACATGCATGAAGAATAGCGGTTTTACTAGATAATCGGGGAAGAACTTTATTATAATGATTAAACCATATCCACTACTGTTAGACAGTTGCAATTGCTTTCCCCTAGTAATAGAAAAGTTCAGATTCTAAATTAAAGGCTGCGCTCTATTTAATGGCCTCCTTGTATGGCCCCAGGACTCTAGAAATGTGCTTGTCAGGCTTGTTAGGCAACTGATATCATCTAAAGTAGATAATTGCACTGTTAGGAGAAGCCTCTTTCATGGGGACTCTTACCTTCTGTTTATTGGTCAATTACTAACCTATAATGTATGGCCAGCTACTGTGCACAATTTTGGATTGCAAGAGCTTTTTTTTTATTAAATGATTATTCCCAACGTAGTTATGTCCTATCCATAACATAGGGGGTAAGTTACTGAACAATGGGGGTCAGACTGCTGTGACCCCTGGTAATCACGAGAACGGGTCTCTGGAACCCAGAATTGGACTCTGTAGAGCTTGAATGGAACGGCGATAGTCATACTTAGCCTCAACTCCATTTATTCTCTATAGGACTGTTGGAAATGGCTGTCAAACATATATTGTTCAGTAGGTTATCCTCTATACTATGGGTACAAAAATTGTATTGTGACATACTGATAGGGATTCTAGATTGTGAGCCCCATCAGGGACAGTGATGATAATGTGTGCAAAAACTGTAAAGCGCTGCGGAATATGTTAGCGCTATATAAAAATAAAGATTATTATTATTATTATATTATTATTATATAAATAACAAGAAGATGCTTCTTTACATGAGGGAATGTGCTGCCAAAAAAAGGTAATTTTTAGATATTTATAAACGACTAGATGGTGGCCCGATTCTAACGCATCGGGTATTCTAGAATATGTATGTCCATGTAGTATATTGCCCAACCACGTAGTATATTGCCCAGCCACGTAGTATATTGCCCAGCCACGTAATATATTGCCCAGCTTGCCCAGTCACATAGTATATTGCCCAGCCACGTAGTATATTGCCCAGCTTGCCCAGTCACATAGTATATTGCCCAGCCACGTAATATATTGCCCAGCCACGTAGTATATTGCCCAGCTATGTAGTTCACGTAGTATATTGCCCAGTGACATAGTATATTGCCCAGCTTGTCCAGTCACATAGTATACTGGCCAGCCAGATAGTATATTGCCCAGCCACTTACTATACAGCACAGAGCCACGTAGTATACAGCACAGAGCCACGTAGTATACAGCAGTCACGTAGTATATTGCCCAGAGCCACGTAGTATATTGCCCAGCCACTTACTATACAGCACAGAGTCACGTAGTATACAGCACAGAGCCACGTAGTATACAGCACAGAGCCACGTAGTATACAGCACATAGCCACGTAGTATACAGCACAGAGCCACGTAGTATATTGCCCAGCCACGTAGTTCACGTAGTATATTGCCCAGTGACATAGTATATTGCCCAGCTTGCCCAGTCACATAGTATACTGGCCAGCCAGATAGTATATTGCCCAGCCACTTACTATACAGCACAGAGCCACGTAGTATACAGCACATAGCCACGTAGTATACAGCACAGAGCCACGTAGTATATTGCCCAGCCACGTAGTATACAGCACAGAGCCACCTAGTATATTGCCCAGCCACGTAGTTCACGTAGTATATTGCCCACTGACATAGTATATTGCCCAGCTTGCCCAGTCACATAGTATATTGGCCAGCCACATAGTATATTGCCCAGCCACGTAGTATACAGCACAGAGCCACGTAGTAAACAGCACAGAGCCACGTAGTAAACAGCACAGAGCCATGTAGTATACAGCACAGAGCCACGTAGTATACAGCACAGTCACGTAGTATATTGCCCAGAGCCACGTAGTATATTGCCCAGCCGCGAAGTATATTGCCCAGTCACGTAGTATACAGCACAGTCACGTAGTATACAGCACAGAGCCACGTAGTATACAGCACAGAGCCACGTAGTATATTGGCCAGTCACGTAATATGCACCATATCCCTGTTAATAAAAAAAGAATTAAAATAAAAAATAGTTACATACTCCCCTCCTGGAACCTCCGGATCGAAGCGGCCGGTTCCTGATGCGTGTCGCGCGCTCTGGTCTGAAGATTGCTTTGCGGTCTCGCGAGATGATGATGTAGCGGTCTCGCGAGACCGCAATGCATGCAGCGGTCACCGGGGCGTCGCGCGGAGCGGGAAAGGCCGCTTCCTGATCCGGGGGGGCCACTGGAGGGTGAGTAACTGAGTATGTAACTATTTTTTAAAGCATAGGCAGCATGAATAGTAAAAAGTTGGTCACACAGGGTTAATAGCAGCGTTAACCGAGTGGGTTACACCGCGGTCAACGCGCCATTAACCCTGTGTGAGCGCTGACCGGAGGGGAGTATGCGGACGCCGGGCACTGACTGCGGGGAGGAAGGAGCGGCCATTTTCTTCTGGACTGTGGCCGTCGCTGATTGGTCGCGGCAGCCATGACAGGCAGCTGCCGAGACCAATCAGCGAATGAATAACCGTGACAGACAGACAGAAGGACAGATGGAAGTGACCCTTAGACAATTATATAGTAGATGCAATCAATGAAATAAAAAAAACAAAACCTGATTGCTGATGTTTCGCTCTTTGTACATTTTTACTGCAGTTTGGGACTTCGATCAATTTATAGATCCGATCCTTAACGGTTGAAACAGCCATTTGAGGTGTAGGCAGGGCTCAGCTACAGACACTTAGGCTAGGATTAGAGATATCATATCAACTCTTTTGTAATATGCTACCAAAAATACTGTGTAGCACTAGGCCTTATGGTCATCATGAGGTCAAAGGGAGGTTATGTAGCAACCCTTCTTAGATTCTACACCCTTAGGTCAAATTCAGATGTCCATGTATCACAGTCTTCTAACCCAAACTTGACAGTCTCATATACTCATATAGTGGCATGTAAACATTTGGCCTCCCCTGGTTAAAGTTACTATTATTGTGAACAGTTAAGCAAGTCTCTCTCTCTCCTTCTTTTTCTCTCTCTCTTTCTCTCTCTTTATCTCTCTTTCTTTCTCTTTCTCTCTCATATAAATTCCATATTTAGTGGCATGTAAACATTTGGCCTCCCCTGGTTAAAGTTACTATTATTGTGAACAGTTAAGCAAGTCTCTCTCTCTCTCCTTCTTTTTCTCTCTCTCTTTCTCTCCCTTTATCTCTCTTTCTTTCTCTTTCTCTCTCATATAAATTCCATATTTAGTGGCATGTAAACATTTGGCCTCCCCTGGTTAAAGTTACTATTATTGTGAACAGTTAAGCAAGTCTCTCTCTCTCCTTCTTTTTCTCTCTCTCTTTCTCTCTCTTTATCTCTCTTTCTTTCTCTTTCTCTCTCATATAAATTCCATATTTAGTGGCATGTAAACATTTGGCCTCCCCTGGTTAAAGTTACTATTATTGTGAACAGTTAAGCAAGTCTCTCTCTCTCCTTCTTTTTCTCTCTCTCTTTCTCTCTCTTTATCTCTCTTTCTTTCTCTTTCTCTCTCATATAAATTCCATATTTAGTGGCATGTAAACATTTGGCCTCCCCTGGTTAAAGTTACTATTATTGTGAACAGTTAAGCAAGTCTCTCTCTCTCCTTCTCTTTCTCTCTCTCTCTCTCTCTCTCTCTCTCGCTTTCTCTCTTTCTTTCTCTCTTTCTCTTTCACTCTTTCTCTTTCTTTCTTTCTCTCTCTTGCTCTTTCTCGCTCTATAATTTTTTTCATCTTTTACATTTTAAAAATTACAAAAAAAGGGCCAATGCAAAAGTTTCAGAACCCTACATGATTGGTACTGGTACCCCCTTTTGAAAGTATCACAGCTTGTGAACGCTTTTTATAGCCAGTCTTTCAATTTTTGTTTGAGAGATTTTCATCCATTCTTCCTTGGAAAACTCTTCCAGTTCTGTGAGATTTCTGGGGTGTCTTGCATCCTCTGCTATTTTGAGGTTTAGCCACAGATTTTTAATGATGTTCAGATCAGTGGACTGTGAGGGCCATTGTAAAACCTCCAGCTTGCGCCTTTTGAGATAGTGGATTGTGGATTTTGACATGTGTTTAGGATCATTATCCATTTGTAGAAGCCATCCTCTTTTCAACTCCAGCTTTTTTACAGATGATGTTATATTTGCATCAAGAATTTGTTGAAATTTCATTGAATCGATTGTTCTCTCTACCTGTGAAATGTTCCCTGTGTCTTTGGCTGCAACACAACCCCAAAGCATGATTGGTCCACCCCCATGCTTACTGGTTGGTGAAATGTTCTTTTCCTTAAATTCTGTACCCTTATTTCTCCACACATACCTTTGATCATTGTGGCCAAAGAGTTCTATTTTAACCTCATCGGTCCTCAGGACTTGTTTCGAAACTGCATCAGGCTTGTTTGGATTTTCTTTTACGTACTTCTGACCCTAAATTTTATGTTGAGGACGCAGGGGAGGTTTTCTTCTTATCACTCTTCCATGAAGGCCATATTTGTGCAGATGTCTCTGAACAGTAGAACAATGTACTACAACTCCAGTATCTGCCAAATCTTTCTGAAGGACATTAGCAGTCAAGAAGGGTTTCTAATTTGCCTCTCTAGCAATCCTATGAGCAGCTCTCACTGAAATTTTGCTTGGTCTTCCTTACCTTATCATGACCTCCACTGTTCTTGTTAACTGCCATTTCTTATTTACATTTTGAACTGGGAAAAGGGCAACTTGAAAATGCGTTGCTATCTTCTTTTAGCCTTCTCTTGCTTTGTGGGCCTTCACCGTTTTCATTTTCAGAGTGCTAAGCAGTTTCTTAGGTTTTTATAAAGCTGGGAAATTTGCATCACCTGGCCCTTCCTAATGATAATAGTGAACAAGCCATAACCCTAACAGGCTAATTAAGACCTGGAACCTTAGTCAAAGTTATCTGAGCACACAAATCTCCAAGGGTGCCCAAACGTTTGTATCTGCACATTTTCCTTTTTGTCATTTTTAAATAAAAAAATACACTTTTTTGTTTAAAATACAATAAAATACAAAGGAAACATGTCATCTTCAACTTTAGGACTTAGAGATCATTTCATCTTCAACTTGCTTAGCTGTTCACAGTAAGAGTAATTTTAACCAGGGGTGCCCAAACTGTTATATGCCACTGTATATTGTAGTGAGACCCATCACATTGTTTGGATAAGTGACTGGCATGAATCAGTCAGCAGTAAGTGACACCACATCTTGACAATAACACTTCTGCAACAGTTTAATGACATGTAATTCCGCTATGTGAACGGGAGATGTATTAACTGTAGTTGTGTAGAGAAAATTTGTTATTGGATGTATAGATAGAAACACATGGGCTGGAGACACATAGATTACATACTACGCATAGACTTCAAGAACTGCAAATGTCTTGTACCTATATTGTTATTATGGGGCAGAGACGTTAATAAATTCTGCCGAGCCAAATACTGCTGGGCATAAAATGGCAATGTATTAATAATGTCCTCGGAATTCGACGGTTACAAGGCTGACTCATTCCGAAATAACGAACAGTGGAAAAAGAAGGTAGAACCTGTATACTGTATATAATGGAGGAAGTGAGTATATAATGGAAGTCAAATTATTTATAGGACCGATTAGAATCTGTTTGCCAGGAAAGTAATTCAAAGACAAAATAAAGCACATTTGTCAGCAAAATCTTTCAAAAAGGGGTGTTATTAATCGGAATCGCAGCTGGCTAACCCTGACATGTATGAATGATTGTGCCATGTGGAAATGGTACAATGTATTTTCCATCTAGTCTGACTGACACGTATCAGAGTGCAAGCTTTGGGTAAAGTGATCGGAGTCCTCACAGCTATCATAAGGTAGTAACTGGTGCAAGAGAATGGATGTAACATGTGCTTTGTTCATTTTCCAGAGGAGATCTGTACACTGGTGATTGCAGAGACGTTCCCAGAAGACGCTGGTGTGTTCACGTGCACAGCAAGAAATGACTATGGCTCGGTGACCTGCAGCGCACAGCTGACAGTGCTTTCTGGTATGTTCTTATAACAGCCTACACTGATCCACAGGCAGAAACGCAGAATTATGGCCACATTGAAGACTTGGCGACATTATTCCGATTTGACTATGTATTGCATTGTGTGATATCATGTGAATTTTCTAAAATTTGATTTTTTTCTAATGTGCTACTTTTTAAAAGTCATGACACAAAAGCAAACTAAACTTTTTTTCCTACCAGTGGCAAAATAATTAGGAAGGTATCTAAAGCCAAGGAAAATACTTGACAGATTTGGTAACGTTAATGTAAATTCTGGGGGAGTCAGAAACATTCTGGGTTTGTTTTACTATCAGTATTACATTCTTTAGCATCCATGGTGATCCATCTTCTGCCCGTCCAAGCCATCTTCCCAAGGCTGAGCTATTCCCTAAGATTGATTATTTATTATCTAGTCATTCTAAACTATTTTGCGAAGATTGGAACTGGGAAAAAAATTGTGGAGTGACATTATGAAAAAAATCAATACTGCTATGGGTTATTTGGGTTTTGTTTGTTATGATTACATCAATACCAAATTTGCATACTTTTTTTTTTCTTTAAGTGTAAAAAAAAAAAAAAATAATTCAGTAATTTGTAGAATAAAATGTTGGATTGTGTTGCCATTTTCCGAGAACCATAATGTTTTAATTTTTCCATTGACAGATTTTTTGTTTTCTGCGTGATGAGCTGATTATTTTGATACCAATCTGAATACACAATATATACCACCTATGATGTACAAAACTGATAGAGACATACCCCAAGCGAATTACAGCTGTAATCGCAACAAAAGGTGGCGCAACCAAGTATTAAGTTAAAGGGGCCGAATAATATTGCACGCCCCACTTTTCAGTTATGGAATTACCACAAGAATTTAAAATAACCAATAAATTTCACAATTGTGTTCCCCTTGTTGATTCTTCACCAAAAATTTGCATTTGGTATCTTTATGTTTGAAGCATGATATGTGGGAAAAGGTTGAAAAGTTCCAGGGGGCCGAATACTTTCGCAAGGCACCGTATATTGCCAGATATATATCAGTGGGTCATTTTATATTAAATATGTTTGCTATTTTTGCTAAAGTCAATGTGAGGAATTTTCAAATGTTTTCCCACAGATTTCTGAAGTAAACACTTTGATGAATCCGGACATAAATATCATATGAAATTTAGAATAACGAAGAAATCCAAATTAACAGCACCATTTTTTAGCTTGGGACAGATCATTGTAGCAAATACAATAGTCAAGAAATTGTTCCATTGGTCCTATTTTTGGGATCTAACCTTTATAATCACCTTTTTGCAACAATCATTGCTACAGTGGGACATGAGTGATTGATAGATACTAAGTATTTGTGAAGTCCACCCTGTAATCTATTCTGATGTCCATCTTTGTGTTGTGTAGGGCTTAATTCATGTAACATTAATTTAGGAAGCTGATGAGTAAATACTGGCTGAATTAGACTTCAGATCAAGTTCTAGTTTGCTATAAGCTTTGTAAAGGCCCTTTGGAGTATTTTATTCTGTGGCTGAGAGAAGACTTGGCTACCACCAAAGAACATGGGCTACCACGGGAACCATTAGTGTTGGTAATCTTGCTAGTTCCAAATGACAGCGTGAACAATGCAGTAATACCACAAAGTTGCATCTGTAACTATATGATTATATCGTAAAGAATGAAAGACCTAAAATAACCAGCCTGAAGATTTACCAGCCTTTCCAATGATAAATGGACAGATTACACCAGAGATTTCCTTTTTCTGAATATACATTTGATATTGTTTTATTACTGGAACACTAGCAGACGTTCTGGAGTACTTCCATGTTATTTCAAGGTGAATCATTTTTTTTTTTCTTACTTTACAAACTTTTTTTCTCTTGTTCATAGCAAATAATGAGCGGACCAGAAGTGATGTGTCAAGTGGAGAGATTAGTGGTTATGATTTCCAGAAACATCCATTCTCTTCTCCAACAACAGCTAAAAGTAGTGGCCTTGAAATGTCATCAAAGAAAACATTGGAGTGTTTTCAGCCCAGTCATCCAGACTCCAAGCCTAATGTGGAAAGAAGTCATCTGCAACTTAATACCCTGGAGCGGAAAAGTAACGGCGTTCACAGTAATAATGGTGTAAATGGGAATCAAGAGAGCAAGTACTATACAGCCATATCGCCTACTACATTGACTTCCCCGACCAAAGAACCACCACCTGTGCCTTCCAAGCCTAAACTGTGAGTACTACCATGTATTTTCTGTCACTGATGAACCATGATGCTTTAGATTTGTTATCGTGTTGTAGTAGTTAGCAGATTTTTTTTGTATTGCTTAATTAATGGATTCAACATCTTCCTATTTTCCTCTTTCAAGAACAGGCAGATTTTCAAGTTTTTCGTTCACACACAGGATTTTAAGGGCTCCAAAATGTTTCCTCCATTGTATATTGAAATAATTTCTGCCTCTTTTTTTTTTGTGAAACATGGGGCCTAATATTTTGTTATGATATTCTTTTTTTTAATGCTGATATTTGGAACTATTTAATGAAAAGAAAGATATACATGCCTGTCTTTCACGTTTTTTGTATTGTATTGTTTTCTTTTTTTTTTTTTTTTTTTTATAGCTGAGAGGATTTCCCTTTCCCTAACAATTATTTTATATATTGGACACATGAGGTGTTTTCTTTACAGGGACAGTGTTAGAAGCAGTGATTCAAACTTGCTATGGCTATTTTTTCCTGTTTTTTTTATTTCTTCATTTATTTCACACATTGTGCTTTCATAATGTCAGAAAATATCTTTTTTGGGTGCATTGCAACACTAAAATACATCTATTTTATACCTTATTTCCTCTGTAACTCGGCCTATCTCCAGTCACAGGGCAAACTCTGCTTCCTGCCTGAATGATAGAACTGATCCAGGTCTGTTCGGATCCAGCAGCTCGTGTTCCGTTCCAGCACCCAACAAACATGATTGCTGATCTAGAGGAGGAAGTGCTTCCTGATCTGTAGACAGTGCTTATTTAGCATACAGCAATCCGTAAGGCAGAGATGGCAATCAACCATCTCTGCCTTCTATATGGGGAGTCAAGATTGTGCAGCTGCTTACTATGCAGCAACGTTTTACCACATCATATTAATATGCAGACCACCTTTACTTTTAAACTATATGGGTGGTTGAAAATGGTTATTAAAGCTTTGGTAAGTGGATTTTAATACAGCTCCAGTATGTAATCTTCACATTACCTGAAATATGCTATGGATAAGAAGAAACACCAATCATAAACATGCGTCATTGGGAGTAGACGCTGCTTATGTCCTAAGCTGTTAAAACTGGAGGAACCACCATTGTACTACTATTGGGTGAGGTGGTCACTGTGGGAGACACCTATAATGACTTGGTGTGTAACCAGGTACAATGTTATACTAGTAATGTATTGCTATCAACATTAGCAGAGTTGGATTAGACATGATAGTTTCCAAGTTTATGAACCTTGAGCCAAAATTAGCATTAAAAAACCCAACAAATGAATTCTCACAGGAAACAACAAATAATTCCAGCGGATCTGTCCTACTTGGCAATTAAAATCCATTTTATTATTTCATCTTAAAAATAATTCATTTTGCAGAAATCCTTGATGTACACAGGGGGATGAAAGAAAGGGCACATTGCTGCTTTATGCGTGCAGACAACGCGTTTCGACCTTCTTAGATCTTTTAGGTCTCTTCTAGGAGACCTAGAAGAAGACCTAAGAATGTCGAAACGAGTTGTCTGCACGCATAAAGCAGCAATTTGCCCTTTCTTTGATCCCCCTGTGTACATCAAGGATTTCTGCAAAATGAATTATTTTTAAGATGAAATAATAAAATGGATTTTAATTGCCAAGTAGGACAGATCCGCTGGAATTATTTGTTGTTTCCTGTGGCTATTGCATCATGGGTGTTCCTCTCCCATTTCAACTCCGTGCGGCTTCCAGGCAGTGAGCGGATCTCCTTAAGATGACAGACTGGGTAAGCTAGCTACAGTTTTTAATTTTTTGAACAAACGATTTCTAGTTCTCATCAAAATAGAACCCGTAAATTGAATATTAATGACAGAAATTTGAAAAATGTTGGTTAATCCAAATGAATGATTTTATTATTGTAAGCGGCTTTATTTTATAATTGTGTATTATTGTGCCTACATGTATTGTATTGAGCCATAAAATCCTAGTTAGTAAAATGAATCTATCATGGGAATTTGCTCTATTTAACAAATGCCATGATGGTATAAGGTGTAAAAAAAACAAACGTTTTCAAGCTGATAATTGTGTAAATCGAAGTTTTAAGTAGCTCTAAAGTCATCTGGGTGGAGCTTATACAGACAACATTTTTTTTTTTCTGTACACTTTAAAAAACAATAATAAATCCTAAAGGTTATCAGTAATACACTTCTACAGCTTTGAGTACTGATTTGATGCTCTAAATAGAATTTACCATAAAATAATAATAATTTCAGTCACAATGCACAAGCTTCTTCAGTTTCCTAAAATAATCACAGAAACATCATTTATTTACTCCGAGTGGAAACAGGGGCCCTAATATTCATTGTCCAGGAAAGTCCATACTGTTGACTGCCCTGAAGTTATTACTATTATTTATTATAGTGCCATTTATTCCATGGCACTTTACATGTGAGGAGGGGTATACATAATAAAAATAAGTACAATAATCTTGAACAATACAAGTCACAACTGGTACAGGAGGAGAGAGGACCCTGCCCATGAGGGCTCTCAATCTACAAGGGATGGGTGAGGATTAGTGTTGAGCGATACCTTCCGATATCGGAAAGTATCGGTATCGGTTTGGATCGGCCGATATTCAAAAAATATCGGATATCGCCGATACCGATACCCGATCCCAATGCAAGTCAATGGGACCAAAATATCGGAATTAAAATAAACCCTTTCTTTCCTTGTAGGTTCATTCTACATGAAGGAAAACAACTAAGAATAATGCCGGATGTATTTGGGGAGGTGGCGGAGACATTAAAGTCATAGAGGTTTATCCCAATCAAATAGAATAGCATGTTTTTTGTTTTTTTTTAAGACGTTCGGAGTGACAAAGATATTGACTATGTAAATTTTTTTTTTATTTTGTCAGATATTGATGTTTCACTATTCCACGCCCTTCCCCTTCTTTTTTTTCTTTTTTTTTTTCTTTTCCCACACTTTCATCTTCATCATCATCAGCATCTTTGACATCAACTTCTTCACCTTATTCATCTTCTTCTTCATCTTCTACCTATTTTTTTTTTTTTATTACATTCTTCATATTCATTTTATTCAACTATTATTATTCTTCTTATTCTACATATTCTTTTTATTCCACTGTTATTATTCTTCCTATTCTACTTCTTCATCATATTCTCATTTGTGACAGGCATTCCCGTAGTTGTTATCTATAAAAGTTTGAAGATTACACCTTCCGTTCTGCCAGTCACAAAAGTTACATTTGTCCGCGTTCAGTTTGGCCTGCAGCATCAGGCTTTATCCAGGGGCACCACGAGGAGGAACGGACTCACCCCCATACACTGCTTAGTCTTCTTCTGCATATAATTTAGATAATATCTTTTGCTCTGATATTAAGTCTTATGCTTAATGTTCTTCTGCTCTTTGTTCTGCAGCCTCTTGTTCTTCTGCTTCTCGGTCTTCCATGTTGTCGTCTCCAGGGTCGTCGTCTCCAGTGTCGTCATCTCCGCCGTCGTCGTCTCCGCCGTCGTCGTCGTCGTCATCGGGGTGGTCTTCCGTGTCGTCGTCATCGTGGTGGTCTTCCGGGTCGTCGACGTTAGGGTCTTCAACTTGGAAATGTAGCAGAAGGTACAAGAAGGCTGAGAAAATGCCAAGAACCAGCTGATGGAACTGGAACTCGGATGGCTACCCGAAGGTTCAAGAGCCTATGGAACTACCGAGGACCAGCTGACGTTACTGGAACCCGGTTACTAAGCAGGAGGTACCCGTGCTAAAAAGCACTACCAAGGACCGCCTGACGTTGACGGAACTCGGATACCCAGAAGGAGGCACCTAAGCCAAAGGCTCTGCCCGGAACCAGCTGACGTTACTGGAACCAGGATGGGGAGCAGAAGGTACAAGAGCAAAAGACACTGCCGAGAACCAGCTGACGGTACTGGAACCCGGATGGGTAGCCGAAGGTCCAAGAGCCAATGGAACTACCGAGGACCAGCTGACGTTACTGGAACCCGGTTACTAAGCAGGAGGTACCCGTGCCTGAAAGCACTACCAAGGACCACCTGACGTTGGTGGAACTTGGATACCCAGAAGGAGGCACCTAAGCCAAAGGCTCTGCCCGGAACCAGCTGACGGTACTGGAACCAGGATGGGGAGCAGAAGGTACAAGAGCAAAAGACACTGCCGAGAACCAGCTGACGGTGCTGGAACCAGGTGGTGGACCCGAAGGTCCACAGGAGAGGAGAGAACAGCTAGGCCGCGAGGCAGCCGCAGTTACCGAACCCCAACAGTCCTACAGGGGGAGCTGGGCCTACTGGCACTACAGAACCAGCCTTGACTACCAGTTCACGCAGCCCACATAGGAAGCTCCTAAACTGGAGGCACCCTGGAGTTGGCTAACCCGACCGCACCACGACGAGGCAAGCATAGGTGTCTCAGTGAGCTTGACACAACCCGGAAACAGCTGACGGTGCTGAAACCAGGCTTGGCACGAGGGAGTACCTGTGACAAAAACACTGCCGAGAACCAGCTGGCGGTGCTGGAACCCGGATGCGTTGCCCCAGTGTGCAAGAGCCAATGGCACGACCGAGGACCAGCTGACGGTGCTGGAACCCGGTTACTAAGCTGTAGGTGCCCGCGCTTAAAAGCACTACCAAGGACCGCCTGGCGTTGGCGGAACTCGGATACCCAGGAGGAGGCACCTAAGCCAAAGGCTCGGCCCGGAACCAGCTGACGGTGCTGGAACCAGGTGGTGGACCCGAAGGTCCACAGGAGAGGAGAGAACAGCTAGGCCGCGAGGCAGCCGCAGTTACCGAACCCCAACAGTCCTACAGGGGGAGCTGGGCCTACTGGCACTACAGAACCAGCCTTGACTACCAGTTCACGCAGCCCACATAGGAAGCTCCTAAACTGGAGGCACCCTGGAGTTGGCTAACCCGACCGCACCACGACGAGGCAAGCATAGGTGTCTCAGTGAGCTTGACACAACCCGGAAACAGCTGACGGTGCTGAAACCAGGCTTGGCACGAGGGAGTACCTGTGACAAAAACACTGCCGAGAACCAGCTGGCGGTGCTGGAACCCGGATGCGTTGCCCCAGTGTGCAAGAGCCAATGGCACGACCGAGGACCAGCTGACGGTGCTGGAACCCGGTTACTAAGCTGTAGGTGCCCGCGCTTAAAAGCACTACCAAGGACCGCCTGGCGTTGGCGGAACTCGGATACCCAGGAGGAGGCACCTAAGCCAAAGGCTCGGCCCGGAACCAGCTGACGGTGCTGGAACCAGGTGGTGGACCCGAAGGTCCACAGGAGAGGAGAGAACAGCTAGGCCGCGAGGCAGCCGCAGTTACCGAACCCCAACAGTCCTACAGGGGGAGCTGGGCCTACTGGCACTACAGAACCAGCCTTGACTACCAGTTCACGCAGCCCACATAGGAAGCTCCTAAACTGGAGGCACCCTGGAGTTGGCTAACCCGACCGCACCACGACGAGGCAAGCATAGGTGTCTCAGTGAGCTTGACACAACCCGGAAACAGCTGACGGTGCTGAAACCAGGCTTGGCACGAGGGAGTACCTGTGACAAAAACACTGCCGAGAACCAGCTGGCGGTGCTGGAACCCGGATGCGTTGCCCCAGTGTGCAAGAGCCAATGGCACGACCGAGGACCAGCTGACGGTGCTGGAACCCGGTTACTAAGCTGTAGGTGCCCGCGCTTAAAAGCACTACCAAGGACCGCCTGGCGTTGGCGGAACTCGGATACCCAGGAGGAGGCACCTAAGCCAAAGGCTCGGCCCGGAACCAGCTGACGGTGCTGGAACCAGGTGGTGGACCCGAAGGTCCACAGGAGAGGAGAGAACAGCTAGGCCGCGAGGCAGCCGCAGTTACCGAACCCCAACAGTCCTACAGGGGGAGCTGGGCCTACTGGCACTACAGAACCAGCCTTGACTACCAGTTCACGCAGCCCACATAGGAAGCTCCTAAACTGGAGGCACCCTGGAGTTGGCTAACCCGACCGCACCACGACGAGGCAAGCATAGGTGTCTCAGTGAGCTTGACACAACCCGGAAACAGCTGACGGTGCTGAAACCAGGCTTGGCACGAGGGAGTACCTGTGACAAAAACACTGCCGAGAACCAGCTGGCGGTGCTGGAACCCGGATGCGTTGCCCCAGTGTGCAAGAGCCAATGGCACGACCGAGGACCAGCTGACGGTGCTGGAACCCGGTTACTAAGCTGTAGGTGCCCGCGCTTAAAAGCACTACCAAGGACCGCCTGGCGTTGGCGGAACTCGGATACCCAGGAGGAGGCACCTAAGCCAAAGGCTCGGCCCGGAACCAGCTGACGGTGCTGGAACCAGGTGGTGGACCCGAAGGTCCACAGGAGAGGAGAGAACAGCTAGGCCGCGAGGCAGCCGCAGTTACCGAACCCCAACAGTCCTACAGGGGGAGCTGGGCCTACTGGCACTACAGAACCAGCCTTGACTACCAGTTCACGCAGCCCACATAGGAAGCTCCTAAACTGGAGGCACCCTGGAGTTGGCTAACCCGACCGCACCACGACGAGGCAAGCATAGGTGTCTCAGTGAGCTTGACACAACCCGGAAACAGCTGACGGTGCTGAAACCAGGCTTGGCACGAGGGAGTACCTGTGACAAAAACACTGCCGAGAACCAGCTGGCGGTGCTGGAACCCGGATGCGTTGCCCCAGTGTGCAAGAGCCAATGGCACGACCGAGGACCAGCTGACGGTGCTGGAACCCGGTTACTAAGCTGTAGGTGCCCGCGCTTAAAAGCACTACCAAGGACCGCCTGGCGTTGGCGGAACTCGGATACCCAGGAGGAGGCACCTAAGCCAAAGGCTCGGCCCGGAACCAGCTGACGGTGCTGGAACCAGGTGGTGGACCCGAAGGTCCACAGGAGAGGAGAGAACAGCTAGGCCGCGAGGCAGCCGCAGTTACCGAACCCCAACAGTCCTACAGGGGGAGCTGGGCCTACTGGCACTACAGAACCAGCCTTGACTACCAGTTCACGCAGCCCACATAGGAAGCTCCTAAACTGGAGGCACCCTGGAGTTGGCTAACCCGACCGCACCACGACGAGGCAAGCATAGGTGTCTCAGTGAGCTTGACACAACCCGGAAACAGCTGACGGTGCTGAAACCAGGCTTGGCACGAGGGAGTACCTGTGACAAAAACACTGCCGAGAACCAGCTGGCGGTGCTGGAACCCGGATGCGTTGCCCCAGTGTGCAAGAGCCAATGGCACGACCGAGGACCAGCTGACGGTGCTGGAACCCGGTTACTAAGCTGTAGGTGCCCGCGCTTAAAAGCACTACCAAGGACCGCCTGGCGTTGGCGGAACTCGGATACCCAGGAGGAGGCACCTAAGCCAAAGGCTCGGCCCGGAACCAGCTGACGGTGCTGGAACCAGGTGGTGGACCCGAAGGTCCACAGGAGAGGAGAGAACAGCTAGGCCGCGAGGCAGCCGCAGTTACCGAACCCCAACAGTCCTACAGGGGGAGCTGGGCCTACTGGCACTACAGAACCAGCCTTGACTACCAGTTCACGCAGCCCACATAGGAAGCTCCTAAACTGGAGGCACCCTGGAGTTGGCTAACCCGACCGCACCACGACGAGGCAAGCATAGGTGTCTCAGTGAGCTTGACACAACCCGGAAACAGCTGACGGTGCTGAAACCAGGCTTGGCACGAGGGAGTACCTGTGACAAAAACACTGCCGAGAACCAGCTGGCGGTGCTGGAACCCGGATGCGTTGCCCCAGTGTGCAAGAGCCAATGGCACGACCGAGGACCAGCTGACGGTGCTGGAACCCGGTTACTAAGCTGTAGGTGCCCGCGCTTAAAAGCACTACCAAGGACCGCCTGGCGTTGGCGGAACTCGGATACCCAGGAGGAGGCACCTAAGCCAAAGGCTCGGCCCGGAACCAGCTGACGGTGCTGGAACCAGGTGGTGGACCCGAAGGTCCACAGGAGAGGAGAGAACAGCTAGGCCGCGAGGCAGCCGCAGTTACCGAACCCCAACAGTCCTACAGGGGGAGCTGGGCCTACTGGCACTACAGAACCAGCCTTGACTACCAGTTCACGCAGCCCACATAGGAAGCTCCTAAACTGGAGGCACCCTGGAGTTGGCTAACCCGACCGCACCACGACGAGGCAAGCATAGGTGTCTCAGTGAGCTTGACACAACCCGGAAACAGCTGACGGTGCTGAAACCAGGCTTGGCACGAGGGAGTACCTGTGACAAAAACACTGCCGAGAACCAGCTGGCGGTGCTGGAACCCGGATGCGTTGCCCCAGTGTGCAAGAGCCAATGGCACGACCGAGGACCAGCTGACGGTGCTGGAACCCGGTTACTAAGCTGTAGGTGCCCGCGCTTAAAAGCACTACCAAGGACCGCCTGGCGTTGGCGGAACTCGGATACCCAGGAGGAGGCACCTAAGCCAAAGGCTCGGCCCGGAACCAGCTGACGGTGCTGGAACCAGGTGGTGGACCCCAAGGTCCACAGGAGAGGAGAGAACAGCTAGGCCGCGAGGCAGCCGCAGTTACCGAACCCCAACAGTCCTACAGGGGGAGCTGGGCCTACTGGCACTACAGAACCAGCCTTGACTACCAGTTCACGCAGCCCACATAGGAAGCTCCTAAACTGGAGGCACCCTGGAGTTGGCTAACCCGACCGCACCACGACGAGGCAAGCATAGGTGTCTCAGTGAGCTTGACACAACCCGGAAACAGCTGACGGTGCTGAAACCAGGCTTGGCACGAGGGAGTACCTGTGACAAAAACACTGCCGAGAACCAGCTGGCGGTGCTGGAACCCGGATGCGTTGCCCCAGTGTGCAAGAGCCAATGGCACGACCGAGGACCAGCTGACGGTGCTGGAACCCGGTTACTAAGCTGTAGGTGCCCGCGCTTAAAAGCACTACCAAGGACCGCCTGGCGTTGGCGGAACTCGGATACCCAGGAGGAGGCACCTAAGCCAAAGGCTCGGCCCGGAACCAGCTGACGGTGCTGGAACCAGGTGGTGGACCCCAAGGCCCACAGGAGAGGAGAGAACAGCTAGGCCGCGAGGCAGCCGCAGTTACCGAACCCCAACAGTCCTACAGGGGGAGCTGGGCCTACTGGCACTACAGAACCAGCCTTGACTACCAGTTCACGCAGCCCACATAGGAAGCTCCTAAACTGGAGGCACCCTGGAGTTGGCTAACTCGACCGCACCACGACGGGGCAAGCATAGGCGTCTCAGTGAAGTTGACACAACCCGGAAACAGCTGACGGTGCTGAAACCAGGCTTGGCACGAGGGAGTACCTGTGACAAGAACACTGCCGAGAACCAGCTGGCGGTGCTGGAACCCGGATGCGTTGCCTTGCCTATTAAAGATTGTCTTCCTAGAGCCCCAACTAGCGGTGTTGGAGCAAAGGGTAAGCAGGGGGAGATGAGTGTAGGCCGAAGCCTGCACTGGAGGCAGCTTTGTGTCTGCGTTGCGTTTGCAGGACACTTTGCCGGCTACACACTGGGGGAACAGCTGGCGTTGCTGAACCCCACTAACACAATGGCGTGTGTTTTTCTCTGTGCAGCTAGCACTTGCGGGCAAAAACTAGCGATGTTAGAGCCCGTGTTGAAGCAGGAGGAGGAGGAGAGGAGCAGAGTGTAGGCCGAAGCTTAGTTGAACCAATTTCAAAGGAAACCTTTAACCCCCCCCTCAGGTGTTACAAAGTACAAGAGACACACCTTGTGCAGTATTAATGCTGCACAAGTGAAAGGTTGCTCTATTAATTTGTCTACTTGCACACGCTGAATGAAAGACATACACAATTTACCCCATTCTACAGTCAAACTGTAGTGGATGCGTGACTTGGTTTTTTGATGAGACGCAGCACAGGTGTCCAAAATAACGCCTTGGTGCTTGGAGCAGCTTCCTGAGCGTTGTTATTTGCTGTACAGGAGTCTGCGCTCTTGTGTTATCCCTTGGCAATGCCCTGTTAGCGCTGCCCATCTTATGACATCATTTCATGTTGGCCGGTGCGGTTAACGATGGCCATAAATCCCAGACCCACAGTGTCTTTTCATAAAGCCACACTGCGGTGCTGGGATTCGTGGCCTTGAGCAGTAAATATTTTGGCCGCTCACACACGTCCTTACACCTGCTTCAGACTGGGCGGCCTCTGCTGATCCCTTCTCGCATGCCGCGGCCATGAGGCTGCACAGTCTGAAGAAGGCTGAAGGAGATGAGTTAAGACAGGCGAAGATATGCACTGCTCGTGCCCATCAATCACACCCTCGCAGTCAAAATAATTAAGACAACGAGGAGCATTTTATTCAGGCAGGGCGGACGAACAGGCGCAAGTAGCCAACCAATGATGTCAGAAGACGGGAAGCGCTACCAAGGGGGGTGCTGCGTATCATTAGAAAGGAAAGTCACACCTCAGGGACAGTGGAATGGTCTCAAAGAGACACATTTTGTACGTGTTGAGTTCCACGTGGGCAAGGAGAAAACATCAGCCACCTTGTACAAATGCAGCAGTACTGCTGTACAAGGTGGCTGTTATACATAGAAACACCTGGGGGTGGGGGCCAGGCTCCCTTCAATTTCAGTTCATGTGCCTGCGTGGCGTTTGCAGGTCACGTTGCAAGCTGCACAGCAGGGGAACAGCTGGCGGTGCTGAACCCCACTAACACATTGGCTGGTGTTTTTCTCTGTGCAGCTAGCATTTCCGGGCAAAAACTAGCGGTGTTTGAGCCCAGGGTCAGCAGGAGGAGGAGGAGAGGAGCAAAGTGTAGGCCGAAGCCTGCACTGGTGGCAGCTTTTGGTCGGTTGTGCCAGCGTGGCTTGTGCTGGACACGATGCCGGCTACACAGCGGGGGAACAGCTGGCGTTGCTGAACCCCACTAACACATTGGCTGGTGTTTTTCTCTGTGCAGCTAGCATTTCCGGGCAAAAACTAGCGTTGTTAGAGCCCAGGGTCAGCAGGAGGAGGAGAGGAGCAGAGTGTAGGCCGAAGCCTAGTTGAACCAATTTCAAAGGTTACCTTTAACCCCCCCTCAGGTGTTACAAAGAACAAGAGCCACTCCTTCTGCAGCATTAATGCTGCACAAGTAAAAGGTTGCTCTATTAATTTGTCTACTTGCACAAGCTGAATGCAACACGTAGACTATTTAGCCCATTATACTGTTTAACAGTAGTGGAGGCGTGACTTGTCTTTTTAAAGAAAAGCAGCACAGGTGTCGAAAACAACACCTTTTTGCATGGGCGCAGCTTCCTGAGCGTTGTTAGTTGCTGTACAGGAGTCTGCGCTCTTGTGATCCTTTGGCCATGCGCTGTGAGCGCTTCCTGTCTTATGACCTCATTTCATGTTGGCCGTTGCGGTTAGCGATGGACATGAATCCCAGACCCACAGTGTGTTTTTAAAAAATCACACAGCGGTGCTGGGATTCGTGCCCTGGTGCAGTAAATATGTTTGCCGCTCACACATGTCCTTACACCTGCTTCAGACTGGACGGCCTCATCTGATCCCTTATCGCCTGCCGAGGCCATGAGGACACCCAGTCTGAAGAAGGCGGAAGGAGATGAGTGAACACAGGCAAACATATGCACTGCACATGCCCATCAATCACACCCTCGCTGTCCAAAAAAATAAGACACCGAGGGCCGTTGTTTCGAGCAGGGGAGATGCACAGGCGCAGCCAGCTAACCAATGATGTCAAAAGACGGGCAGCGCTAACAAGGGTGGTGCTGCGTGTCATTACAAAGGAAAGTCACACCTCAGGGACATTGTAATGGTCTGTAATGAGACACATTTTGTACGTGTTGAGTTCCACGTGGGCAAGGAGAAAAAGTCAGCCACCTCGTACAAATGCAGCAGTACTGCTGTACAAGGTGGCTGTTATACATAGAAACACCTGTGGGTGGGGGGCAGGCTCCCTTCAATTTCAGTTCATGTGCCTGCGTGGCGTTTGCAGGTCACGTTGCAAGCTACACAGCAGGGGAACAGCTGGCGTTGCTGAACCCCACTGACACATTGACTGGTGTTTTTCTCTGTGCAGATTGCATGTCCGGGCAAAAACTAGCGGTGTTAGAGCCCAGGGTCAGCAGGAGGAGGAGGAGAGGAGCAAAGTGTAGGCCGAAGCCTGCACTGGTGGCAGCTTTTGGTCGGTTGTGCCAGCGTGGCTTGTGCTGGACACGATGCCGGCTACACAGCGGGGGAACAGCTGGCGGTGCTGAACCCCACTAACACATTGGCTGGTGTTTTTCTCTGTGCAGCTAGCATTTCCGGGCAAAAACTAGCGTTGTTTGAGCCCAGGGTCAGCAGGAGGAGTAGAGGAGCAGAGTGTAGGCCGAAGCCTAGTTGAACCAATTTCAAAGGTTACCTTTAACCCCCCCCCTCAGGTGTTGCAAGGTACAAGAGCCACACCTTGAACAGCATTAATGATGCACAAGTCAAAGGTTGCTCTATTTAATTTTGCTCCTTGCACACGCTGAATTAAACACGTACACTATTTAGCCCATTATACTGTCAAACAGTTGTGGAGGCGTGACTTGTCTTTTTAACGAGACGCAGCACAGGTGTCAAAATTTGCACCTAGGTACTGGGCGCAGATTCCTGAGCGTTGTTATTTGCTGTACAGGAGTCTGCGCTCTTGTGTTATCCCTTGGCAATACCCTGTTAGTGCAGGCCGTCTCATGACCTCATTTCATGTTGGCCGGTGCGGTTAACGATGGCCATAAATCCCAGACCCACAGTGGCTTTTCCTAAAGTCACACTGCGGTGCTGGGATTCGTGGCCTTGTGCAGTAAATATGATCGCCGCTCACACATGTCCTTACACCTGCTTCAGACTGGGCGGCCTCAGCTGATCCCTTATCGCATGCCGCGGCCATGAGGCCGCACAGTCAGAAGAAGGCGGAAGGAGGGGAGTGAAAACAGGGGAACATATGCACTGCTCGTGCCCATCAATCACACCCTCGCAGTCAAAATATATGAGACAACGGGGGGCGTTGTGTCGGGCAGGGGGGACGCACAGGCACAGCCAGCCAACCAATGATGTCAGGAGACGGGCAGCGCTAACAATGGGGGTGCTGCGTGTCATTACAAAGGAAAGTCACACCTCAGGGACATTGTAATGGTCTCTAATGAGACACATTTTGTACGTGTTGAGTTCCACGTGGGCAAGGAGAAAAAGTCAGCCACCTCGTACAAATGCAGCAGTACTGCTGTACAAGGTGGCTGATATACATAGAAACACCTGTGGGTGGGGGGCAGGCTCCCTTCAATTTCAGTTCATGTGCCTGCGTGGCGTTTGCAGGTCACGTTGCAAGCTACACAGCAGGGGAACAGCTGGCGTTGCTGAACCCCACTGACACATTGACTGGTGTTTTTCTCTGTGCAGATTGCATGTCCGGGCAAAAACTAGCGGTGTTAGAGCCCAGGGTCAGCAGGAGGAGGAGGAGAGGAGCAAAGTGTAGGCCGCAGCCTGCACTGGTGGCAGCTTTTGTTCTGTTGTGCCAGCGTGGCTTGTGCTGGACACGTTGCCGACTACACAGCAGGGGAACAGCTGGCGGTGCTGAACCCCACTAACACATTGGCTGGTGTTTTTCTCTGTGCAGCTAGCATTTCCGGGCAGAAACTGGCGTTGTTTGAGCCCAGGGTCAGCAGGAGGAGTAGAGGAGCAGAGTGTAGGCCGAAGCCTAGTTGAACCAATTTCAAAGGTTACCTTTAACCCCCCCCTCAGGTGTTGCAAGGTACAAGAGCCACACCTTGAACAGCATTAATGATGCACAAGTCAAAGGTTGCTCTATTTAATTTTGCTCCTTGCACACGCTGAATTAAACACGTACACTATTTAGCCCATTATACTGTCAAACAGTTGTGGAGGCGTGACTTGTCTTTTTAACGAGACGCAGCACAGGTGTCAAAATTTGCACCTAGGTACTGGGCGCAGATTCCTGAGCGTTGTTATTTGCTGTACAGGAGTCTGCGCTCTTGTGTTATCCCTTGGCAATACCCTGTTAGTGCAGGCCGTCTCATGACCTCATTTCATGTTGGCCGGTGCGGTTAACGATGGCCATAAATCCCAGACCCACAGTGGCTTTTCCTAAAGTCACACTGCGGTGCTGGGATTCGTGGCCTTGTGCAGTAAATATGATCGCCGCTCACACATGTCCTTACACCTGCTTCAGACTGGGCGGCCTCAGCTGATCCCTTATCGCATGCCGCGGCCATGAGGCCGCACAGTCAGAAGAAGGCGGAAGGAGGGGAGTGAAAACAGGGGAACATATGCACTGCTCGTGCCCATCAATCACACCCTCGCAGTCAAAATATATGAGACAACGGGGGGCGTTGTGTCGGGCAGGGGGGACGCACAGGCACAGCCAGCCAACCAATGATGTCAGGAGACGGGCAGCGCTAACAATGGGGGTGCTGCGTGTCATTACAAAGGAAAGTCACACCTCAGGGACATTGTAATGGTCTCTAATGAGACACATTTTGTACGTGTTGAGTTCCACGTGGGCAAGGAGAAAAAGTCAGCCACCTCGTACAAATGCAGCAGTACTGCTGTACAAGGTGGCTGATATACATAGAAACACCTGTGGGTGGGGGGCAGGCTCCCTTCAATTTCAGTTCATGTGCCTGCGTGGCGTTTGCAGGTCACGTTGCAAGCTACACAGCAGGGGAACAGCTGGCGTTGCTGAACCCCACTAACACATTGGCTGGTGTTTTTCTCTGTGCAGCTAGCATGTCCGGGCAGAAACTGGCGTTGTTTGAGCCCAGGGTCAGCAGGAGGAGGAGAGGAGCAAAGTGTAGGCCGAAGCCTGCACTGGTGGCAGCTTTTGGTCGGTTGTGCCAGCGTGGCTTGTGCTGGACACGTTGCCGACTACACAGCAGGGGAACAGCTGGCGGTGCTGAACCCCACTAACACATTGGCTGGTGTTTTTCTCTGTGCAGCTAGCATTTCCGGGCAAAAACTAGCGGTGTTTGAGCCCAGGGTCAGCAGGAGGAGTAGAGGAGCAGAGTGTAGGCCGAAGCCTAGTTGAACCAATTTCAAAGGTTACCTTTAACCCCCCCCTCAGGTGTTGCAAGGTACAAGAGCCACACCTTGTGCAGCATTAATGCTGCACAAGTAAAAGGTTGCTCTATTTGTTTTGCTCCTTGCACACGCTGACTAAAACACGTACACTATTTAGCCCATTATACTGTCAAACAGTTGTGGAGGCGTGACTTGTCTTTTTAACGAGACGGAGCACAGGTGTCAAAATTTGCACCTAGGTACTGGGCGCAGATTCCTGAGCGTTCTTATTTGCTGTACAGGAGTCTGCGCTATTGTGATCCCTTGGCCATGCGCTGTGAGCGCTTCCTGTCTTCTGACCTCATTTCATGTCGGCCGTTGCGGTTAGCGATGGACATGAATCCCAGACCCACAGTGTGTTTTTAAAAAATCACACTGCGGTGCTGGGATTCGTGCCCTGGTGCACTAAATATGTTTGCCGCTCACACATGTCCTTACACCTGCTTCAGACTGGGCGGCCTCATCTGATCCCTTATCGCCTGCCGCGGCCATGAGGACACCCAGTCTGAAGAAGGCGGAAGGAGATGAGTGAACACAGGCAAACATATGCACTGCACATGCCCATCAATCACACCCTCGCTGTCCAAAAAAATAAGACACCGAGGGCCGTTGTTTCGAGCAGGGGAGATGCACAGGCGCAGCCAGCTAACCAATGATGTCAAAAGACGGGCAGCGCTAACAAGGGTGGTGCTGCGTGTCATTACAAAGGAAAGTCACACCTCAGGGACATTGTAATGGTCTCTAATGAGACACATTTTGTACGTGTTGAGTTCCACGTGGGCAAGGAGAAACAGTCAGCCACCTCGTACAAATGCAGCAGTACTGCTGTACAAGGTGGCTGATATACATAGAAACACCTGTGGGTGGGGGGCAGGCTCCCTTCAATTTCAGTTCATGTGCCTGCGTGGCGTTTGCAGGTCACGTTGCAAGCTACACAGCAGGGGAACAGCTGGCGTTGCTGAACCCCACTGACACATTGACTGGTGTTTTTCTCTGTGCAGATTGCATGTCCGGGCAAAAACTAGCGGTGTTAGAGCCCAGGGTCAGCAGGAGGAGGAGGAGAGGAGCAAAGTGTAGGCCGAAGCCTGCACTGGTGGCAGCTTTTGGTCGGTTGTGCCAGCGTGGCTTGTGCTGGACACGATGCCGGCTACACAGCGGGGGAACAGCAGGCGGTGCTGAACCCCACTAACACATTGGCTGGTGTTTTTCTCTGTGCAGCTAGCATGTCCGGGCAGAAACTGGCGTTGTTTGAGCCCAGGGTCAGCAGGAGGAGGAGAGGAGCAAAGTGTAGGCCGAAGCCTGCACTGGTGGCAGCTTTTGGTCGGTTGTGCCAGCGTGGCTTGTGCTGGACACGTTGCCGACTACACAGCAGGGGAACAGCTGGCGGTGCTGAACCCCACTAACACATTGGCTGGTGTTTTTCTCTGTGCAGCTAGCATTTCCGGGCAAAAACTAGCGGTGTTTGAGCCCAGGGTCAGCAGGAGGAGTAGAGAAGCAGAGTGTAGGCCGAAGCCTAGTTGAACCAATTTCAAAGGTTACCTTTAACCCCCCCCTCAGGTGTTGCAAGGTACAAGAGCCACACCTTGTGCAGCATTAATGCTGCACAAGTAAAAGGTTGCTCTATTTGTTTTGCTCCTTGCACACGCTGACTAAAACACGTACACTATTTAGCCCATTATACTGTCAAACAGTTGTGGAGGCGTGACTTGTCTTTTTAACGAGACGCAGCACAGGTGTAAAAATTTGCACCTAGGTACTGGGCGCAGATTCCTGAGCGTTGTTATTTGCTGTACAGGAGTCTGCGCTATTGTGATCCCTTGGCCATGCGCTGTGAGCGCTTCCTGTCTTCTGACCTCATTTCATGTCGGCCGTTGCGGTTAGCGATGGACATGAATCCCAGACCCACAGTGTGTTTTCAAAAAATCACACTGCGTGGCTGGGATTCGTGGCCTTGTGCAGTAAATAGGTTGGCCGCTTACACATGTCCTTACACCTGCTCCAGACTGGGCGGCCTCAGCTGATCCCTTATCGCCTACCACGGCCAGGAGGCCGCACAGTCTGAAGAAGGCGGAAGGAGATGAGTTAAGACAGGCGAACATATGCACTGCTCGTGCCCATAAACCACACCCTCGCTGACAAAATAAATATGACAACGAGGGGCGTTGTTTCTAGCAGGGCGGATGCACAGGCGCAGCCAGCTAACCATGATGACAAAAGACGGGAAACGCTACCAAGGGGGGTGCTGCGTATCATTACAAAGGAAAGTCACACCTCAGGGACAGTGGAATGGTCTCAATGAGACACATTTTGTACGTGTTGAGTTCCACGTGGGCAAGGAGAAAAAGTCAGCCACCTTGTACAAATGCAGCAGTACTGCTGTACTAGGTGGCTGTTATACATAGAAACACCTGGGGGGGTGGGGCCAGGTTCCCTTTTAATTTCAGTTCCTGTGCCTGCATGGCGTTTGCAGGTCACGTTGCCGGCTACACAGCAGGGGAACAGCTGGCGTTGCTGAACCCCACTAACACATTGGCTGGTGTTTTTCTCTGTGCAGCTAGCACTTCCGGGCAAAAACTAGCGGTGTTTGAGCCCAGGGTCAGCAGGAGGAGGAGAGGAGCAGAGTGTAGGCCGAAGCCTGCACTGGTGGCAGCTTTTGTTCTGTTGTGCCAGCGTGGCTTGTGCTGGACACGTTGCCGACTACACAGCAGGGGAACAGCTGGCGGTGCTGAACCCCACTGACACATCACCTAGTGTTTTTTTCTGTGTAGACAACACTTCCAGGTGGCAACTGACAGTGTTGAAACCCAGGGAATCAAAGAGGAGCAGAGTGTAGGCCGAAGCCTGCAGTGGAGCAAGTTGAAAGGGAACCTTTAACCCCCCCCCCCAGGCATTTGTTGCTGAAAGAGCCATCTTGTACAGCAGTAATACTGCACATGGAAAATGGTGGCTCCGAAAATTATGCTCCTTGCAAACGCTGAAGTACACACTCATATAATGTGTCCCCTCACACCGTCAAACCATCCCGGAAGTGGGACTTTCCTTTGTAATGTGACACAGCACAGCCGTCATTCCAACCCCCTTGGTGCCGGGCACCACCTCCTCAACGTTGTTTGGTTCTGTCACGGAGCCCGCACTGTAATGTTATCCCTTGGCCATGCACAGTTAGCGGTGCCCGTCTTCTGACATCATGTAGGTGTCAGGCTGGCAGTGCCTGTGCGTCCAAGCTGCCCGAGATCCAACCTTGCAGTGTCATCTAATGTAGTCCCACTGCGGGCCAGGGATCCATGGGCATGCGCAGTGCATATCATCGCCTCTCACTCACCTCCTTCCTGCTTCTTCAGACTGTGCGGCGTCACGGCCGTGGCATGCTATTAGGGATCAGCTGACGCCGCCTAGTCTGAAGAAGCGTGAAGAAGGGGAGTGAGAGGCTAGTATATGCACTGCGCATGGCCATGGATACCAGGCCCACTGTGGGATCACATTAGACGACACTGCGAGGTGTGATTTCGGGCAGCGTGGACGCACAGGCGCAGCCAGGACGACAACAAATGATGTCAGAGGACGGGCAGCGCAAACTGTGCATGGCCAAGGGATAACATAACAGCGCAGGGTCCATGACGGAATCAAACAACGCTAAGGAGGCAGCGCACGGTGCCAAGGGGGTAGCAATGACGGCTGTGCTGTGTCACATTACAAAGGAAAGTCCCACCTCCGGGACGGTTGGACGGTGTGAGGGGACACATTACATGAGTGTGTAGTTCAGCGTTTGCAAGGAGCATAATTTCAAGAGCGACCTTTCCCTTGTGCAGTATTAGTGCTGCACATGGTGGCTCTTTCAGTAACAAACGCCTAGGGGGGGGGGGGGACAGGTCCCCTTACATTTTAGTTGTGCCAGCGTGGCGGTCGCATGACACGTTGCCGGATACACAGCTGGGGATCAGCTGACGTTACTGAACCCCAATAACAGAGGAGCGACTGTTGACTGTGCACACAGCACTTCCAGGCACCAACTGGCGGTGTTAGAGCCCAGGGACAGCAGGAGGAGCAGATTGGAGGTATTGCCGCACACACAGCTGGGGATCAGCTGACGTTACTGAACCCCAATAACAGAGGAGCGACTGTTGACTGTGCACACAGCACTTCCAGGCACCAACTGGCGGTGTTAGAGCCCAGGGACAGCAGGAGGAGCAGAGGAACAGAGTGTAGGCCGAAGCCTGATTGGAGCAAGTTGAAAGGAAACCTTTAACCCCCCCCCCCAAGACGTTTGTAGCTGAAAGAGCCATGTTGTGCAGCACTAAGGATGCAAAAGGAAAAGGTTGCTCTTTTAATTATGCTCCTTGCAAACACCGAAGTAAACACTAAAAATGTGTCCCTTTATACCGTTAAACCGTTCCGGAGGTGCGAATTTCCTTCGTAATGGGACACAGCACAGCTGTCATTCCTATCCCCTTGATGCCGTGCGCTGCCTCCTCAGCGTTGTTTTAAGCTGCCACGGAGCCTGCGCTGTTCTGTTAGCCCTTGGCCATGCCCAATTAGCGCTGCCTGTCTTCTGACATAATTTGGTGTCAGGCTGTCAGTGCCTGTGCGTCCACGCTGCTCCAGATCCCACCTCGCAGTCTCATCTAACGTAATCCCACTGCGGGCCTTGGAACCATGGGCATGCACAGTGCATAACCTCGACTCTCACTCCCCTCCTTCCCTCTTCTTCAGACTGTGCGGTGTCACGGCCGTGGCATGCTAGGGATCAGCTGACGGCGCACAGTCTAAAGAAGGCGGAGGGAAATGAGCGAGAGCCCGAGGGGAAGATATGCACTGCGCATGCCCATGGATCCCAGGCCCGCAGTGTGACTCAATCAGAAGACACTGCGAGGCGGGATCTCGGGCAGCGCGGCCGCACAGGCGCAGCCAGCCTGACACCAAATTATGTCAGAAGACAGGCAGCGCAAATAGGGCATGCCCAAGGGATAACAGAACAGCGCAGGCTCCGTGACAGCTTAAAACAACGCTGAGGAGGCAGCGCATGGCACCAAGGGGGTAGGAATGACGGCTGTGCTGCGTCACATTACGAAGGAAAGTCCCAGCTCCGGGACGGTATAACGGTATCAGTGAACACATTTTATAAGTGTTAAGTTCTGCGTGTGCAAAGAGCTAAAAAAAAAGAGCTACCTTTTCCTTGTGCAGCATTACTGCTGCACAAGATGGCTCTTTCAGTAACAAACGACGGGGGGGGGGGGGACAGGTTCCCTTACATTTAGGTTGTTGTGCCAGCGTGGCGGTCGCAGGACACATTGCCGGCTACACAGCTGGGGATCAGCTGACGTTACTGAAACCCAATAACACTGGGTCGTATGTTTTTACTGTGCAGCCTGCACTTCTGAGCCGCAACTGGCGGTGTTGGAGCCCAGGAATAGCAGTTCAGGTGGTAGAAAGATGAACACAGCAGGAGACCTGGATGACACCCAATTACTTAATCAGGCAGAGGAGTGGCAAATTCCTGCGAGATCCAGGCCTGGTTCATTTTCAGGAAAGTAAGCCGGTCAACGTTATCGGAGGATAGTCGCATGCGACGGTCTGTTAGTACACCACCTGCGGCACTAAAGACACGTTCCGATAAGACACTAGCCGCAGGGCAAGCCAGCACCTCCAATGCATACTGGCTTAGCTCTGGCCATGTATCCAGCTTAGAGACCCAAAACTTGAACGGGGAAGAGCCGTCTGGGAGTACAGTAAGAGGGCAAGCCATGTAGTCTGTCACCATCTGACGGAACCGTTGCCTCCTGCTGACTGGAGCCGCCGGTGATGGTGTAGACATTTGGGGCGGGCACACAAAAGTGTGCCAGAGTTGTGCCATACTGGGCTTGCCTTGGGCAGAGGCACTGCTTCTGCTCCCTCTTTGGGCAGAGCCTCCCCCACTGCCTCGACGCACTGAGCTGCTTTGTAAAGCACTAGCAGCACTCCTCTCAGTTGGACAGGAGAAGATGATGGAATTCACCAGTGTGTCGTGGTACTCCCGCAATTTACGCTCCCGGGTCAACGCAGGGATGAGGTTTTGGACGTTGTCCCGGTAGCGAGGATCGAGGAGGGTGAACACCCAATAATCAGGCATGTTGAGAATGTGGTCGATGCGGCGGTCGTTTCTCAGGCACTGCAGCATGAAATCCACCATGTGCTGCAGAGTGCCAACCGGCCCAGAAACGCTGTCCCCTGCTTGAGACATGATCTCTGCCCGCTCGTCATCACCCCACCCTCGCTGTACACACTGACCACTGGACAATTGTGTCGCTCCCTCCTCTGGACGGAGCTCTTCCTCCTCCATTGACTCCTCCTCATCCTCCTCACAAATTGGCCCCTGCGTACCCCTTTGTGAGGAACCACGTGGCGCTGACTCTCCAGAAGCTGATGGAAAAGGTGACTCCTCATCCTCCACCTCTTCCACCACATCATCCCTTAACCCTTGCAAAGTTTGCTGAAGCAGGCAGATAAGGGGGACAGTCATGCTGACTAGTGCATCATCTGCACTTGCCATCCGCGTGGAATAATCAAAAGGACGCAAAACCTGGCAGACGTCCTTCATAGTGGCCCACTCTGTGGTTGTGAAGTCTGATCGGCGCTGACTGCGACTTCTTTGCGCCTGATGCAGCTGGTACTCCATAACTGCTTGCTGCTGCTCACACAACCGCTCCAACATATGTAACGTGGAATTCCACCGGGTAGGTAGGTCACATATGATGCGGTGTTCCGGAAGGCGGAATCGGCGCTGCAGAGCAGCAATGCGGGATCTGGCCAAGCTGGAACGCCGCAAGTGAGCACACTCTAGGCGGACCTTGTGCAGCAGGGCATCAAGATCCGGATAGTCCCTCAGAAAACTCTGCACAACCAAATTGAGCACATGTGCCAGACATGGGATGTGAGTGAGGTTGCCAAGGGCCAAAGCTGCCACCAGATTTCGGCCATTGTCACACACTACCATGCCTGGCTGGAGATTCGCTGGCAGTAACCACACATCGCTCTCCTGCTTTATGGCATTCCAGAGCTCCTGCGCTGTGTGGCTTCGATGCCCCAATGAAACTAGTTTCAAGACGGCCTGCTGACGTTTGGCCACGGCTGTGCTCATGTCGGTCATAGGTAAACGTTCACGGGTCCATGTGGGGGTGGACTGTGACGGATCCTGCAGAGAGGAATCAGAGGAACTGGTGTAAGAGGAGGAGTCGATGCGTACAGACTGGATTCCTGCAATCCTTGGAGTGGGCAGGACACGTCCTGCGCCACTCGCACGATCTGTACCTGGCTCAACAACATTAACCCAATGGGCAGTGAGGGAAACATATCGCCCCTGTCCATGCTGACTGGTCCACGCATCGGTGGTGAGGTGGACCTTGCTACTGACGGCGTTCAGTAGCGCATGTTTTATGTTTGCCTCAACATGCCTGTGCAGGGCAGGGACAGCCTGCCTGCTGAAGTAAAAGCGGCTGGGCACCTTGTACTGTGGGACTGCCAATGCCATCAAGTCACGGAAGCTGTCAGTCTCCACCAGCCTGAACGAGAGCATTTCCAGGGACAACAGTTTGGCAATGCCTGCATTCAGAGCCTGTGCTCGGGGGTGGTTGGCCGAGAATGCCCGCCTTTTCTCCCATGCCTGTACTACCGATGGCTGTAGAGTAGACTGGGAGTGTGAGGATGACTGGGAAGGTGGTGCTGTGGGTGGAATTACACAAGGTCTCTGGGAGGAAGCCAAACCAGCTGTGCGTGAGCTGGAGGAAGAGGCAACACGAGCTGAAGAGGTGGTAGCTGCCGCTGTTGGTTGGCCTACATCTTCAGTGTGTTTCTGTAACTCCACCGCGTGCCTGGTCCGCACATGTTTCCACATATTTGTGGTATTGAGGTTGCTGACATTTTTCCCTCTTTTTACTTTATGATGACACAGCTTGCATTTGACAAAACAAATGTCATCTGCAACTGTGTCAAAAAAGGACCAGGCACTGCAAGTCTTGGGAGCGCCCTTTTTGGCTTTGGAAAGAGACAGGCTCCTAACGGGTGCCAAAGTGGAGGCTACAGGCTCCGCAGTCTTCCCCCTCCCTCTCCCTCTTTGGCCCGTAAGAGGAAGCTCTTCCTCTGAGCTGCTCCCACCACCTTCCTGTTCCTCACGCCACGATGGGTCAAGGACCTCATCATCTCCACTACCCTCTGCCACCAACTGCTCCTCCTGGGTAGTCTCAGCAGCACAGTACGCACGAGAAAGCGGCACCTGAGTTTCATCATCAGATGCGTACTGCGCTGTGGTCACCGGAGGCACTGGCCCACCTGCCTCTTCAGAGTCAGAGAGATAAAGCTTTTGGGCATCACTGCACACTGCCTCTTCTTCCATTTCTCCAATGCTGCTTGGCTGGCCCCCTGTTTCCAAGCCAAGAGATTCAGAGAACAGAAGTAGAGACGGCTCCTGTCCTGGGCTCTCTGACTGCCTGGCCAATTTGGCAGGTGGTGAAGAGACAGATGGCTGCTCTCCAGTGCTCTGTGCCTGAGAGGATGTGGCACTAACTGAAGTCGATGCCGAGGCGTTAGCTGCCATCCACCCGACAACGGCTTCAATTTGGTCTTCACGCAGCAGCGGTGCACGGCGCTCTCCGACAAAGCTGCGCATGAAGGACTGTTCCCTGCTGAAACTGAGTGACGACGAGTCACCGGCGCCCGCAGCAGGCACAGAATCACCACGTCCTCTCCCTGCTCCTCTCCCTGCTCCGCGCCCACGCCCACGTGCCTTACTCCCTGCCCTCTTCATCTTGGTTGACAGATAAAGATAAGCAGAAAAGTACTAAGGCCTTAGTGTGCTTATTCCTGTAATGCTCCTCCTAACAGGTGTAAGAAACACTAATGTTGTAAATTGTGGACTAAACTTTATTATTTTTCAAATGTGGCCTACACAAGTGTAAGTTGTGTTTGGTGAACTTAACCTTTTTTTTGGTGCAGATCGGGCTACAGAGCTAGTTTAAATCACACGGAGACCGTGCAGACAGCCGTAAACGGCGCTGCAAGGCCAAGAAACCCTCCTCTAGGTTATCCTATATAGTGTTTTTCCACTATTTAGCTGGATACAAGTGGAAAGACACTAATAGGAATTTTTTTTTTCAAATTTTAAACTGGCTGCACTATTTGAAAAAAAGGAAATTGTTTTTCAAGGTATGAGGCAGTAACGCACCCTGAGCTGAATCCAACCGGCTATGGCTGCACACAGACTACAGGGCGAGCTGGGCTCACACGGAGACCGTGCAGACAGCCGTAAACGGCGCTGCAAGGCCAAAAAACCCTCCTCTAGGTTATCCTATATAGTGTTTTTCCACTATTTAGCTGGATACGAGTGGAAAGACACTAATAGGAATTTTTTTTTTCAAATTTTAAACAGGCTGCACTATTTGAAAAAAAGGAAAATTTTTCTCAAGGTATGAGCCAGTAACGAACCCTGAGCTGAATCCAACCGGCTATGGCTGCACACAGACTACAGGGCGAGCTGGGCTCACACGGAGACCGTGCAGACAGCCGTAAACGGCGCTGCAAGGCCAAAAAACCCTCCTCTAGGTTATCCTATATAGTGTTTTTCCACTATTTAGCTGGATACGAGTGGAAAGACACTAATAGGAATTTTTTTTTTCAAATTTTAAACAGGCTGCACTATTTGAAAAAAAGGAAAATTTTTCTCAAGGTATGAGCCAGTAACGAACCCTGAGCTGAATCCAACCGGCTATGGCTGCACACAGACTACAGGGCGAGCTGGGCTCACACGGAGACCGTGCAGACAGCCGTAAACGGCGCTGCAAGGCCAAAAAACCCTCCTCTAGGTTATCCTATATAGTGTTTTTCCACTATTTAGCTGGATACGAGTGGAAAGACACTAATAGGAATTTTTTTTTTCAAATTTTAAACAGGCTGCACTATTTGAAAAAAAGGAAAATTTTTCTCAAGGTATGAGCCAGTAACGAACCCTGAGCTGAATCCAACCGGCTATGGCTGCACACAGACTACAGGGCGAGCTGGGCTCACACGGAGACCGTGCAGACAGCCGTAAACGGCGCTGCAAGGCCAAAAAACCCTCCTCTAGGTTATCCTATATAGTGTTTTTCCACTATTTAGCTGGATACGAGTGGAAAGACACTAATAGGAATTTTTTTTTTCAAATTTTAAACAGGCTGCACTATTTGAAAAAAAGGAAAATTTTTCTCAAGGTATGAGCCAGTAACGAACCCTGAGCTGAATCCAACCGGCTATGGCTGCACACAGACTACAGGGCGAGCTGGGCTCACACGGAGACCGTGCAGACAGCCGTAAACGGCGCTGCAAGGCCCAAAAACCCCCCTCTAGGTTATCCTATGTAGTGTTTTTCCACAATAGAGCTGGAGACTGGTGGAAAAACACTAATAGGAAATTTGAGAAAAAATGTGCAGCAGGCTGCACTAAGAGCAAAAAAGAACAACTGTGTGAGGCAGTGTGAACCCCCCCTGAGCTGAATACAACCGGGTATATGGCTGCACACAGACTACAGAGTGAGCTGCACACACACACACACACAGAGACCTTGCAGAACGCTGTTAAAACAGCGCTGCAAGGCAAGAGCAAGGTGAACAGTGAAGAACACACAGCGTTTTGCTAAATTAGCCTTTGGAAAGGAAAATAAAGCAATTAGCTAGCTCAACTGGCCCTCAGTTAGAACACAGCGTCCTGTCCCTAACTGAAATCACAGCAGAGTGAGCGCAAAATGGCGGCAGCGCTTTTTTATAGTGCAGAGTGACATCATTTCAGCAGCCAATCCAAGCCTTGCCAGTACTTACATGCCCACCATGCTAAACAGGATGTGCCCACACTTTCATTCATTCCTCATTGGCTGCTGCGTTCAATTTGAATTCTGGGAACTTCCGATTCCGGTATCCGATACGCGGGAAGTATCGGAATTCGGTATCGGAATTCCGATACCGCAAATATCGGCCGATACCCGATACTTGCGGTATCGGAATGCTCAACACTAGTGAGGATACAGTATATGAGGATAGAGCTGGTCGTGCAGTGGTTTGGTCGATCGGTGGTTACTGCAGGTTGTAGGCTTGTCAGAAGAGGTGGGTCTTCAGGTTCTTTTTGAAGGTTTCGATGGTAGGCGAGAGTCTGATATAGGTAGAGAGTTCCAGAGTAGGGGTGATGCGCGAGAGAAATCTTGGATGCGGTTGTGGGAAGAGGAGATAAGAGGGGAGTAAAGAAGGAGGTCTTGTGAGGATCGGAGGTTGCATGCAGGAAAGTAGCGGGAGACAAGGTCACAGATGTATGGAGGAGACAGGTTGTGGATGGCTTTGTATGTCATGGTTAGGGTTTTGTACTGGAGTCTCTGGGTAATGGGGAGTCAGTGAAGGGATTGACAGAGGGGAGAGGCCGGGGAATAGCGGGAGGACAGGTGGATTAGTCGGGCATCTGAGTTTAGAATAGATTGGAGGGGTGCGAGAGTGTTAGAGGGGAGGCCACAGAGCAGGAGGTTACAGTAGTCGAGGCGGGAGATGATGAGGGCATGGACTAGTGTTTTTGAAGATTCTTGGTTTAAGAATGTACGGATCCGTGAAATATTTTTGAGTTGAAGTCGGCAGGAAGTGGAAAGGGCTTGGATATGTGGTATGAAGGAGAGATCAGCGTCAAGGATTACCCCGAGACAGCAAGCTTGTGGGACTGGGGAGAGTGGGCAGCCATGTACTGTAATGGATAGGTTCGTTGGGGGGTCACGTGAGATGGGGGTAAAGACGATGAATTCTGTTTTGTCCATGTTAAGTTTTAGAAATCTACTAGAGAAGAACCTTGTACCTGTAGACAACTTCTACTGTTGGCTTTTCCTGCAGTTAAACAATATTGTGTTCTTCAGCGTCTATCTATAGTACAGTTCACTTGCTTTTTATACATTGTTTTTATATCTTTATTACACTTCTCGGGGTGAATATTTGTATTATGTGGAACAATCTTTGTGGTTGCGTTGTTCTGTTTGAAACAGACATTACTCAGGCTGTGATATAAATCACATTGTACATGAGGAGACCATAGAATGATCAGTCCAGGTCTTATTTCTAACCACATTGCTAAACCTCAAGCCAAAAAAGCTGCCAATAAAATGGACAAACTTGACGGCTCAGGATACATCATCCCAGACTTGGCTAATTATACAAGAATACAAATTCTGATGTTTTTAAAGAAGAATGTGCTTACTCTTAAGGAACTATTGTCCGTGCTCCTCACACCGCTGAAGTATTACCTGACCTGATGGGTGCTTATGGATCCGCTGCTGGGCCACTGTTACTTATTCACTTACTAGAAAAAGATTGAGGGTAGAGGTCTTTGTAGGAATACTAACGGGAATATGGCATCAGGATTTTATGTTTTGTTTTTTTTAGTAAATGCTCACACTTGACATTAGACTCAGTTCCTCCTCCTTTCAGCAGCCACATGGACATACGGACTCAGACCCTATTGACTTACATAGAAGGATTTACTGATTAGTGCAAATGTCAGTGTGAGTGGATGGGGAGAATGGAAGCAGTGATCATCACCTATTGTGAGAGGTGGATCCTGTATGATCTACTGTATACACAGGTGCTGCCTGTCATTTTACTCTTGTAAAAGATAAAAAGTAATCTGAAGTAATATCTGAAGGAAGAGAGAAGAGCGCAATAGGGTCTTATCCAGTTAAATTATTATTTTTTTTAAATTAAAGGTTATGCTATGCTAACCTGATTGTGTTGTGATTACACAACATTGAAAGTCAGACCGTGAATGCTGTCATTAAACACAATTAAAACATTTTATTTATTTTACTCATTTATACAGCAGCATTAATCCCATGGTGCTTTACACTAACTTCACTGTCCCCATGGGGCTCACAATCTAAATTCTATATCAGTATGTCTTTGGAGTGTGGGAGCTAACCGGAGCACACGGAGTTTGTGTGTAACATATGTTGTATGTTCTCCCCGTACAAACACGAGGAGAACATACAAACTCCTTACAGATTTTGTCCTTAGTGGGATTTGAACCCTTGGACTCCAGCGTTGCAAAGTAACAGCGCTAACCACTGGAATATTTGAGACTGCATCTGCCTAGAACAATCTGTACCTTCAGATCCGGGTTTGCTCTTAGTCTTGCTTATCGTAAAAGTAATTATTAGAGCACAAAGCCAGAGCACAACGGTTTCAAACAACCTTCATTGCTAATCAAAAGACTGACTCGTAGCTCATTAAAGGGAATCTGTCAGCAAGATCAATCCTTCTAAATTGTCTGTATGAGCATGCAGGTCATAGGAAGCGGAATAAAATGATACCTTGTCTTATTCCAGAGAAATCCACGTTTTTCTTATATGCAATTGAGCTGTTAAGATCTATGGGTCGGACACTGATCTGCATGAGAATCTGTCTCCAGAGATTATTGTATACTAGATGGCAGCCCAATTCTAAAGAATCGGGAGTCTAGAATCCATATATACTTGAAATTCGGCAGGAGCTTGAAGAGCAACGTCACTGGGCCCGCCTCCACGCAGTAGAAACTTGCTGTGAGGTAAAAATTCAAAAATCACACCAAAATGGCGGGCGGAGTGTGTCACAGTACGGCACGTTTCTGATTGGTCGCTCGCAGCAGGCGGCAACCAATCAGACACTGGACACTGTTGACGTCACTTAGCTCCGGACATTAGCTCCGGACATTAGCTCCGGACATTAGCTCCGGACAAAGCCACGGAAGTTGGCACAATTGCAGGAAGTAGTATTCTAGGCAATTATATTATTGTATATGAAAGGGCCGTTACCAGTGTGATATGTGTAATGACTAACGGTCTCCTCTCCGGATCTATATGTCTCACACAGGTAACACCATCTGTCGTTTATCATAACTAGTGTTGAGCGATACCTTCCGATATCGGAAAGTATCGGTATCGGTTTGGATCGGCCGATATTCAAAAAATATCGGATATCGCCGATACCGATACCCGATCCCAATGCAAGTCAATGGGACCAAAATATCGGAATTAAAATAAACCCTTTCTTTCCTTGTAGGTTCATTCTACATGAAGGAAAACAACTAAGAATAATGCCGGATGTATTTGGGGAGGTGGCGGAGACATTAAAGTCATAGAGGTTTATCCCAATCAAATAGAATAGCATGTTTTTTGTTTTTTTTTAAGACGTTCGGAGTGACAAAGATATTGACTATGTAAATTTTTTTTTTATTTTGTCAGATATTGATGTTTCACTATTCCACGCCCTTCCCCTTCTTTTTTTTCTTTTTTTTTTTCTTTTCCCACACTTTCATCTTCATCATCATCAGCATCTTTGACATCAACTTCTTCACCTTATTCATCTTCTTCTTCATCTTCTACCTATTTTTTTTTTTTTATTACATTCTTCATATTCATTTTATTCAACTATTATTATTCTTCTTATTCTACATATTCTTTTTATTCCACTGTTATTATTCTTCCTATTCTACTTCTTCATCATATTCTCATTTGTGACAGGCATTCCCGTAGTTGTTATCTATAAAAGTTTGAAGATTACACCTTCCGTTCTGCCAGTCACAAAAGTTACATTTGTCCGCGTTCAGTTTGGCCTGCAGCATCAGGCTTTATCCAGGGGCACCACGAGGAGGAACGGACTCACCCCCATACACTGCTTAGTCTTCTTCTGCATATAATTTAGATAATATCTTTTGCTCTGATATTAAGTCTTATGCTTAATGTTCTTCTGCTCTTTGTTCTGCAGCCTCTTGTTCTTCTGCTTCTCGGTCTTCCATGTTGTCGTCTCCAGGGTCGTCGTCTCCAGTGTCGTCATCTCCGCCGTCGTCGTCTCCGCCGTCGTCGTCGTCGTCATCGGGGTGGTCTTCCGTGTCGTCGTCATCGTGGTGGTCTTCCGGGTCGTCGACGTTAGGGTCTTCAACTTGGAAATGTAGCAGAAGGTACAAGAAGGCTGAGAAAATGCCAAGAACCAGCTGATGGAACTGGAACTCGGATGGCTACCCGAAGGTTCAAGAGCCTATGGAACTACCGAGGACCAGCTGACGTTACTGGAACCCGGTTACTAAGCAGGAGGTACCCGTGCTAAAAAGCACTACCAAGGACCGCCTGACGTTGACGGAACTCGGATACCCAGAAGGAGGCACCTAAGCCAAAGGCTCTGCCCGGAACCAGCTGACGTTACTGGAACCAGGATGGGGAGCAGAAGGTACAAGAGCAAAAGACACTGCCGAGAACCAGCTGACGGTACTGGAACCCGGATGGGTAGCCGAAGGTCCAAGAGCCAATGGAACTACCGAGGACCAGCTGACGTTACTGGAACCCGGTTACTAAGCAGGAGGTACCCGTGCCTGAAAGCACTACCAAGGACCACCTGACGTTGGTGGAACTTGGATACCCAGAAGGAGGCACCTAAGCCAAAGGCTCTGCCCGGAACCAGCTGACGGTACTGGAACCAGGATGGGGAGCAGAAGGTACAAGAGCAAAAGACACTGCCGAGAACCAGCTGACGGTGCTGGAACCAGGTGGTGGACCCGAAGGTCCACAGGAGAGGAGAGAACAGCTAGGCCGCGAGGCAGCCGCAGTTACCGAACCCCAACAGTCCTACAGGGGGAGCTGGGCCTACTGGCACTACAGAACCAGCCTTGACTACCAGTTCACGCAGCCCACATAGGAAGCTCCTAAACTGGAGGCACCCTGGAGTTGGCTAACCCGACCGCACCACGACGAGGCAAGCATAGGTGTCTCAGTGAGCTTGACACAACCCGGAAACAGCTGACGGTGCTGAAACCAGGCTTGGCACGAGGGAGTACCTGTGACAAAAACACTGCCGAGAACCAGCTGGCGGTGCTGGAACCCGGATGCGTTGCCCCAGTGTGCAAGAGCCAATGGCACGACCGAGGACCAGCTGACGGTGCTGGAACCCGGTTACTAAGCTGTAGGTGCCCGCGCTTAAAAGCACTACCAAGGACCGCCTGGCGTTGGCGGAACTCGGATACCCAGGAGGAGGCACCTAAGCCAAAGGCTCGGCCCGGAACCAGCTGACGGTGCTGGAACCAGGTGGTGGACCCGAAGGTCCACAGGAGAGGAGAGAACAGCTAGGCCGCGAGGCAGCCGCAGTTACCGAACCCCAACAGTCCTACAGGGGGAGCTGGGCCTACTGGCACTACAGAACCAGCCTTGACTACCAGTTCACGCAGCCCACATAGGAAGCTCCTAAACTGGAGGCACCCTGGAGTTGGCTAACCCGACCGCACCACGACGAGGCAAGCATAGGTGTCTCAGTGAGCTTGACACAACCCGGAAACAGCTGACGGTGCTGAAACCAGGCTTGGCACGAGGGAGTACCTGTGACAAAAACACTGCCGAGAACCAGCTGGCGGTGCTGGAACCCGGATGCGTTGCCCCAGTGTGCAAGAGCCAATGGCACGACCGAGGACCAGCTGACGGTGCTGGAACCCGGTTACTAAGCTGTAGGTGCCCGCGCTTAAAAGCACTACCAAGGACCGCCTGGCGTTGGCGGAACTCGGATACCCAGGAGGAGGCACCTAAGCCAAAGGCTCGGCCCGGAACCAGCTGACGGTGCTGGAACCAGGTGGTGGACCCGAAGGTCCACAGGAGAGGAGAGAACAGCTAGGCCGCGAGGCAGCCGCAGTTACCGAACCCCAACAGTCCTACAGGGGGAGCTGGGCCTACTGGCACTACAGAACCAGCCTTGACTACCAGTTCACGCAGCCCACATAGGAAGCTCCTAAACTGGAGGCACCCTGGAGTTGGCTAACCCGACCGCACCACGACGAGGCAAGCATAGGTGTCTCAGTGAGCTTGACACAACCCGGAAACAGCTGACGGTGCTGAAACCAGGCTTGGCACGAGGGAGTACCTGTGACAAAAACACTGCCGAGAACCAGCTGGCGGTGCTGGAACCCGGATGCGTTGCCCCAGTGTGCAAGAGCCAATGGCACGACCGAGGACCAGCTGACGGTGCTGGAACCCGGTTACTAAGCTGTAGGTGCCCGCGCTTAAAAGCACTACCAAGGACCGCCTGGCGTTGGCGGAACTCGGATACCCAGGAGGAGGCACCTAAGCCAAAGGCTCGGCCCGGAACCAGCTGACGGTGCTGGAACCAGGTGGTGGACCCGAAGGTCCACAGGAGAGGAGAGAACAGCTAGGCCGCGAGGCAGCCGCAGTTACCGAACCCCAACAGTCCTACAGGGGGAGCTGGGCCTACTGGCACTACAGAACCAGCCTTGACTACCAGTTCACGCAGCCCACATAGGAAGCTCCTAAACTGGAGGCACCCTGGAGTTGGCTAACCCGACCGCACCACGACGAGGCAAGCATAGGTGTCTCAGTGAGCTTGACACAACCCGGAAACAGCTGACGGTGCTGAAACCAGGCTTGGCACGAGGGAGTACCTGTGACAAAAACACTGCCGAGAACCAGCTGGCGGTGCTGGAACCCGGATGCGTTGCCCCAGTGTGCAAGAGCCAATGGCACGACCGAGGACCAGCTGACGGTGCTGGAACCCGGTTACTAAGCTGTAGGTGCCCGCGCTTAAAAGCACTACCAAGGACCGCCTGGCGTTGGCGGAACTCGGATACCCAGGAGGAGGCACCTAAGCCAAAGGCTCGGCCCGGAACCAGCTGACGGTGCTGGAACCAGGTGGTGGACCCGAAGGTCCACAGGAGAGGAGAGAACAGCTAGGCCGCGAGGCAGCCGCAGTTACCGAACCCCAACAGTCCTACAGGGGGAGCTGGGCCTACTGGCACTACAGAACCAGCCTTGACTACCAGTTCACGCAGCCCACATAGGAAGCTCCTAAACTGGAGGCACCCTGGAGTTGGCTAACCCGACCGCACCACGACGAGGCAAGCATAGGTGTCTCAGTGAGCTTGACACAACCCGGAAACAGCTGACGGTGCTGAAACCAGGCTTGGCACGAGGGAGTACCTGTGACAAAAACACTGCCGAGAACCAGCTGGCGGTGCTGGAACCCGGATGCGTTGCCCCAGTGTGCAAGAGCCAATGGCACGACCGAGGACCAGCTGACGGTGCTGGAACCCGGTTACTAAGCTGTAGGTGCCCGCGCTTAAAAGCACTACCAAGGACCGCCTGGCGTTGGCGGAACTCGGATACCCAGGAGGAGGCACCTAAGCCAAAGGCTCGGCCCGGAACCAGCTGACGGTGCTGGAACCAGGTGGTGGACCCGAAGGTCCACAGGAGAGGAGAGAACAGCTAGGCCGCGAGGCAGCCGCAGTTACCGAACCCCAACAGTCCTACAGGGGGAGCTGGCACTACAGAACCAGCCTTGACTACCAGTTCACGCAGCCCACATAGGAAGCTCCTAAACTGGAGGCACCCTGGAGTTGGCTAACCCGACCGCACCACGACGAGGCAAGCATAGGTGTCTCAGTGAGCTTGACACAACCCGGAAACAGCTGACGGTGCTGAAACCAGGCTTGGCACGAGGGAGTACCTGTGACAAAAACACTGCCGAGAACCAGCTGGCGGTGCTGGAACCCGGATGCGTTGCCCCAGTGTGCAAGAGCCAATGGCACGACCGAGGACCAGCTGACGGTGCTGGAACCCGGTTACTAAGCTGTAGGTGCCCGCGCTTAAAAGCACTACCAAGGACCGCCTGGCGTTGGCGGAACTCGGATACCCAGGAGGAGGCACCTAAGCCAAAGGCTCGGCCCGGAACCAGCTGACGGTGCTGGAACCAGGTGGTGGACCCGAAGGTCCACAGGAGAGGAGAGAACAGCTAGGCCGCGAGGCAGCCGCAGTTACCGAACCCCAACAGTCCTACAGGGGGAGCTGGGCCTACTGGCACTACAGAACCAGCCTTGACTACCAGTTCACGCAGCCCACATAGGAAGCTCCTAAACTGGAGGCACCCTGGAGTTGGCTAACCCGACCGCACCACGACGAGGCAAGCATAGGTGTCTCAGTGAGCTTGACACAACCCGGAAACAGCTGACGGTGCTGAAACCAGGCTTGGCACGAGGGAGTACCTGTGACAAAAACACTGCCGAGAACCAGCTGGCGGTGCTGGAACCCGGATGCGTTGCCCCAGTGTGCAAGAGCCAATGGCACGACCGAGGACCAGCTGGCGGTGCTGGAACCCGGATGCGTTGCCTTGCCTATTAAAGATTGTCTTCCTAGAGCCCCAACTAGCGGTGTTGGAGCAAAGGGTAAGCAGGGGGAGATGAGTGTAGGCCGAAGCCTGCACTGGAGGCAGCTTTGTGTCTGCGTTGCGTTTGCAGGACACTTTGCCGGCTACACACTGGGGGAACAGCTGGCGTTGCTGAACCCCACTAACACAATGGCGTGTGTTTTTCTCTGTGCAGCTAGCACTTGCGGGCAAAAACTAGCGATGTTAGAGCCCGTGTTGAAGCAGGAGGAGGAGGAGAGGAGCAGAGTGTAGGCCGAAGCTTAGTTGAACCAATTTCAAAGGAAACCTTTAACCCCCCCCTCAGGTGTTACAAAGTACAAGAGACACACCTTGTGCAGTATTAATGCTGCACAAGTGAAAGGTTGCTCTATTAATTTGTCTACTTGCACACGCTGAATGAAAGACATACACAATTTACCCCATTCTACAGTCAAACTGTAGTGGATGCGTGACTTGGTTTTTTGATGAGACGCAGCACAGGTGTCCAAAATAACGCCTTGGTGCTTGGAGCAGCTTCCTGAGCGTTGTTATTTGCTGTACAGGAGTCTGCGCTCTTGTGTTATCCCTTGGCAATGCCCTGTTAGCGCTGCCCATCTTATGACATCATTTCATGTTGGCCGGTGCGGTTAACGATGGCCATAAATCCCAGACCCACAGTGTCTTTTCATAAAGCCACACTGCGGTGCTGGGATTCGTGGCCTTGAGCAGTAAATATTTTGGCCGCTCACACACGTCCTTACACCTGCTTCAGACTGGGCGGCCTCTGCTGATCCCTTCTCGCATGCCGCGGCCATGAGGCTGCACAGTCTGAAGAAGGCTGAAGGAGATGAGTTAAGACAGGCGAAGATATGCACTGCTCGTGCCCATCAATCACACCCTCGCAGTCAAAATAATTAAGACAACGAGGAGCATTTTATTCAGGCAGGGCGGACGAACAGGCGCAAGTAGCCAACCAATGATGTCAGAAGACGGGAAGCGCTACCAAGGGGGGTGCTGCGTATCATTAGAAAGGAAAGTCACACCTCAGGGACAGTGGAATGGTCTCAAAGAGACACATTTTGTACGTGTTGAGTTCCACGTGGGCAAGGAGAAAACATCAGCCACCTTGTACAAATGCAGCAGTACTGCTGTACAAGGTGGCTGTTATACATAGAAACACCTGGGGGTGGGGGCCAGGCTCCCTTCAATTTCAGTTCATGTGCCTGCGTGGCGTTTGCAGGTCACGTTGCAAGCTGCACAGCAGGGGAACAGCTGGCGGTGCTGAACCCCACTAACACATTGGCTGGTGTTTTTCTCTGTGCAGCTAGCATTTCCGGGCAAAAACTAGCGGTGTTTGAGCCCAGGGTCAGCAGGAGGAGGAGGAGAGGAGCAAAGTGTAGGCCGAAGCCTGCACTGGTGGCAGCTTTTGGTCGGTTGTGCCAGCGTGGCTTGTGCTGGACACGATGCCGGCTACACAGCGGGGGAACAGCTGGCGTTGCTGAACCCCACTAACACATTGGCTGGTGTTTTTCTCTGTGCAGCTAGCATTTCCGGGCAAAAACTAGCGTTGTTAGAGCCCAGGGTCAGCAGGAGGAGGAGAGGAGCAGAGTGTAGGCCGAAGCCTAGTTGAACCAATTTCAAAGGTTACCTTTAACCCCCCCTCAGGTGTTACAAAGAACAAGAGCCACTCCTTCTGCAGCATTAATGCTGCACAAGTAAAAGGTTGCTCTATTAATTTGTCTACTTGCACAAGCTGAATGCAACACGTAGACTATTTAGCCCATTATACTGTTTAACAGTAGTGGAGGCGTGACTTGTCTTTTTAAAGAAAAGCAGCACAGGTGTCGAAAACAACACCTTTTTGCATGGGCGCAGCTTCCTGAGCGTTGTTAGTTGCTGTACAGGAGTCTGCGCTCTTGTGATCCTTTGGCCATGCGCTGTGAGCGCTTCCTGTCTTATGACCTCATTTCATGTTGGCCGTTGCGGTTAGCGATGGACATGAATCCCAGACCCACAGTGTGTTTTTAAAAAATCACACTGCGGTGCTGGGATTCGTGCCCTGGTGCAGTAAATATGTTTGCCGCTCACACATGTCCTTACACCTGCTTCAGACTGGACGGCCTCATCTGATCCCTTATCGCCTGCCGAGGCCATGAGGACACCCAGTCTGAAGAAGGCGGAAGGAGATGAGTGAACACAGGCAAACATATGCACTGCACATGCCCATCAATCACACCCTCGCTGTCCAAAAAAATAAGACACCGAGGGCCGTTGTTTCGAGCAGGGGAGATGCACAGGCGCAGCCAGCTAACCAATGATGTCAAAAGACGGGCAGCGCTAACAAGGGTGGTGCTGCGTGTCATTACAAAGGAAAGTCACACCTCAGGGACATTGTAATGGTCTGTAATGAGACACATTTTGTACGTGTTGAGTTCCACGTGGGCAAGGAGAAAAAGTCAGCCACCTCGTACAAATGCAGCAGTACTGCTGTACAAGGTGGCTGTTATACATAGAAACACCTGTGGGTGGGGGGCAGGCTCCCTTCAATTTCAGTTCATGTGCCTGCGTGGCGTTTGCAGGTCACGTTGCAAGCTACACAGCAGGGGAACAGCTGGCGTTGCTGAACCCCACTGACACATTGACTGGTGTTTTTCTCTGTGCAGATTGCATGTCCGGGCAAAAACTAGCGGTGTTAGAGCCCAGGGTCAGCAGGAGGAGGAGGAGAGGAGCAAAGTGTAGGCCGAAGCCTGCACTGGTGGCAGCTTTTGGTCGGTTGTGCCAGCGTGGCTTGTGCTGGACACGATGCCGGCTACACAGCGGGGGAACAGCTGGCGGTGCTGAACCCCACTAACACATTGGCTGGTGTTTTTCTCTGTGCAGCTAGCATTTCCGGGCAAAAACTAGCGTTGTTTGAGCCCAGGGTCAGCAGGAGGAGTAGAGGAGCAGAGTGTAGGCCGAAGCCTAGTTGAACCAATTTCAAAGGTTACCTTTAACCCCCCCCCTCAGGTGTTGCAAGGTACAAGAGCCACACCTTGAACAGCATTAATGATGCACAAGTCAAAGGTTGCTCTATTTAATTTTGCTCCTTGCACACGCTGAATTAAACACGTACACTATTTAGCCCATTATACTGTCAAACAGTTGTGGAGGCGTGACTTGTCTTTTTAACGAGACGCAGCACAGGTGTCAAAATTTGCACCTAGGTACTGGGCGCAGATTCCTGAGCGTTGTTATTTGCTGTACAGGAGTCTGCGCTCTTGTGTTATCCCTTGGCAATACCCTGTTAGTGCAGGCCGTCTCATGACCTCATTTCATGTTGGCCGGTGCGGTTAACGATGGCCATAAATCCCAGACCCACAGTGGCTTTTCCTAAAGTCACACTGCGGTGCTGGGATTCGTGGCCTTGTGCAGTAAATATGATCGCCGCTCACACATGTCCTTACACCTGCTTCAGACTGGGCGGCCTCAGCTGATCCCTTATCGCATGCCGCGGCCATGAGGCCGCACAGTCAGAAGAAGGCGGAAGGAGGGGAGTGAAAACAGGGGAACATATGCACTGCTCGTGCCCATCAATCACACCCTCGCAGTCAAAATATATGAGACAACGGGGGGCGTTGTGTCGGGCAGGGGGGACGCACAGGCACAGCCAGCCAACCAATGATGTCAGGAGACGGGCAGCGCTAACAATGGGGGTGCTGCGTGTCATTACAAAGGAAAGTCACACCTCAGGGACATTGTAATGGTCTCTAATGAGACACATTTTGTACGTGTTGAGTTCCACGTGGGCAAGGAGAAAAAGTCAGCCACCTCGTACAAATGCAGCAGTACTGCTGTACAAGGTGGCTGATATACATAGAAACACCTGTGGGTGGGGGGCAGGCTCCCTTCAATTTCAGTTCATGTGCCTGCGTGGCGTTTGCAGGTCACGTTGCAAGCTACACAGCAGGGGAACAGCTGGCGTTGCTGAACCCCACTGACACATTGACTGGTGTTTTTCTCTGTGCAGATTGCATGTCCGGGCAAAAACTAGCGGTGTTAGAGCCCAGGGTCAGCAGGAGGAGGAGGAGAGGAGCAAAGTGTAGGCCGCAGCCTGCACTGGTGGCAGCTTTTGTTCTGTTGTGCCAGCGTGGCTTGTGCTGGACACGTTGCCGACTACACAGCAGGGGAACAGCTGGCGGTGCTGAACCCCACTAACACATTGGCTGGTGTTTTTCTCTGTGCAGCTAGCATTTCCGGGCAGAAACTGGCATTGTTTGAGCCCAGGGTCAGCAGGAGGAGTAGAGGAGCAGAGTGTAGGCCGAAGCCTAGTTGAACCAATTTCAAAGGTTACCTTTAACCCCCCCCTCAGGTGTTGCAAGGTACAAGAGCCACACCTTGAACAGCATTAATGATGCACAAGTCAAAGGTTGCTCTATTTAATTTTGCTCCTTGCACACGCTGAATTAAACACGTACACTATTTAGCCCATTATACTGTCAAACAGTTGTGGAGGCGTGACTTGTCTTTTTAACGAGACGCAGCACAGGTGTCAAAATTTGCACCTAGGTACTGGGCGCAGATTCCTGAGCGTTGTTATTTGCTGTACAGGAGTCTGCGCTCTTGTGTTATCCCTTGGCAATACCCTGTTAGTGCAGGCCGTCTCATGACCTCATTTCATGTTGGCCGGTGCGGTTAACGATGGCCATAAATCCCAGACCCACAGTGGCTTTTCCTAAAGTCACACTGCGGTGCTGGGATTCGTGGCCTTGTGCAGTAAATATGATCGCCGCTCACACATGTCCTTACACCTGCTTCAGACTGGGCGGCCTCAGCTGATCCCTTATCGCATGCCGCGGCCATGAGGCCGCACAGTCAGAAGAAGGCGGAAGGAGGGGAGTGAAAACAGGGGAACATATGCACTGCTCGTGCCCATCAATCACACCCTCGCAGTCAAAATATATGAGACAACGGGGGGCGTTGTGTCGGGCAGGGGGGACGCACAGGCACAGCCAGCCAACCAATGATGTCAGGAGACGGGCAGCGCTAACAATGGGGGTGCTGCGTGTCATTACAAAGGAAAGTCACACCTCAGGGACATTGTAATGGTCTCTAATGAGACACATTTTGTACGTGTTGAGTTCCACGTGGGCAAGGAGAAAAAGTCAGCCACCTCGTACAAATGCAGCAGTACTGCTGTACAAGGTGGCTGATATACATAGAAACACCTGTGGGTGGGGGGCAGGCTCCCTTCAATTTCAGTTCATGTGCCTGCGTGGCGTTTGCAGGTCACGTTGCAAGCTACACAGCAGGGGAACAGCTGGCGTTGCTGAACCCCACTAACACATTGGCTGGTGTTTTTCTCTGTGCAGCTAGCATGTCCGGGCAGAAACTGGCGTTGTTTGAGCCCAGGGTCAGCAGGAGGAGGAGAGGAGCAAAGTGTAGGCCGAAGCCTGCACTGGTGGCAGCTTTTGGTCGGTTGTGCCAGCGTGGCTTGTGCTGGACACGTTGCCGACTACACAGCAGGGGAACAGCTGGCGGTGCTGAACCCCACTAACACATTGGCTGGTGTTTTTCTCTGTGCAGCTAGCATTTCCGGGCAAAAACTAGCGGTGTTTGAGCCCAGGGTCAGCAGGAGGAGTAGAGGAGCAGAGTGTAGGCCGAAGCCTAGTTGAACCAATTTCAAAGGTTACCTTTAACCCCCCCCTCAGGTGTTGCAAGGTACAAGAGCCACACCTTGTGCAGCATTAATGCTGCACAAGTAAAAGGTTGCTCTATTTGTTTTGCTCCTTGCACACGCTGACTAAAACACGTACACTATTTAGCCCATTATACTGTCAAACAGTTGTGGAGGCGTGACTTGTCTTTTTAACGAGACGGAGCACAGGTGTCAAAATTTGCACCTAGGTACTGGGCGCAGATTCCTGAGCGTTCTTATTTGCTGTACAGGAGTCTGCGCTATTGTGATCCCTTGGCCATGCGCTGTGAGCGCTTCCTGTCTTCTGACCTCATTTCATGTCGGCCGTTGCGGTTAGCGATGGACATGAATCCCAGACCCACAGTGTGTTTTTAAAAAATCACACTGCGGTGCTGGGATTCGTGCCCTGGTGCACTAAATATGTTTGCCGCTCACACATGTCCTTACACCTGCTTCAGACTGGGCGGCCTCATCTGATCCCTTATCGCCTGCCGCGGCCATGAGGACACCCAGTCTGAAGAAGGCGGAAGGAGATGAGTGAACACAGGCAAACATATGCACTGCACATGCCCATCAATCACACCCTCGCTGTCCAAAAAAATAAGACACCGAGGGCCGTTGTTTCGAGCAGGGGAGATGCACAGGCGCAGCCAGCTAACCAATGATGTCAAAAGACGGGCAGCGCTAACAAGGGTGGTGCTGCGTGTCATTACAAAGGAAAGTCACACCTCAGGGACATTGTAATGGTCTCTAATGAGACACATTTTGTACGTGTTGAGTTCCACGTGGGCAAGGAGAAACAGTCAGCCACCTCGTACAAATGCAGCAGTACTGCTGTACAAGGTGGCTGATATACATAGAAACACCTGTGGGTGGGGGGCAGGCTCCCTTCAATTTCAGTTCATGTGCCTGCGTGGCGTTTGCAGGTCACGTTGCAAGCTACACAGCAGGGGAACAGCTGGCGTTGCTGAACCCCACTGACACATTGACTGGTGTTTTTCTCTGTGCAGATTGCATGTCCGGGCAAAAACTAGCGGTGTTAGAGCCCAGGGTCAGCAGGAGGAGGAGGAGAGGAGCAAAGTGTAGGCCGAAGCCTGCACTGGTGGCAGCTTTTGGTCGGTTGTGCCAGCGTGGCTTGTGCTGGACACGATGCCGGCTACACAGCGGGGGAACAGCAGGCGGTGCTGAACCCCACTAACACATTGGCTGGTGTTTTTCTCTGTGCAGCTAGCATGTCCGGGCAGAAACTGGCGTTGTTTGAGCCCAGGGTCAGCAGGAGGAGGAGAGGAGCAAAGTGTAGGCCGAAGCCTGCACTGGTGGCAGCTTTTGGTCGGTTGTGCCAGCGTGGCTTGTGCTGGACACGTTGCCGACTACACAGCAGGGGAACAGCTGGCGGTGCTGAACCCCACTAACACATTGGCTGGTGTTTTTCTCTGTGCAGCTAGCATTTCCGGGCAAAAACTAGCGGTGTTTGAGCCCAGGGTCAGCAGGAGGAGTAGAGAAGCAGAGTGTAGGCCGAAGCCTAGTTGAACCAATTTCAAAGGTTACCTTTAACCCCCCCCTCAGGTGTTGCAAGGTACAAGAGCCACACCTTGTGCAGCATTAATGCTGCACAAGTAAAAGGTTGCTCTATTTGTTTTGCTCCTTGCACACGCTGACTAAAACACGTACACTATTTAGCCCATTATACTGTCAAACAGTTGTGGAGGCGTGACTTGTCTTTTTAACGAGACGCAGCACAGGTGTAAAAATTTGCACCTAGGTACTGGGCGCAGATTCCTGAGCGTTGTTATTTGCTGTACAGGAGTCTGCGCTATTGTGATCCCTTGGCCATGCGCTGTGAGCGCTTCCTGTCTTCTGACCTCATTTCATGTCGGCCGTTGCGGTTAGCGATGGACATGAATCCCAGACCCACAGTGTGTTTTCAAAAAATCACACTGCGTGGCTGGGATTCGTGGCCTTGTGCAGTAAATAGGTTGGCCGCTTACACATGTCCTTACACCTGCTCCAGACTGGGCGGCCTCAGCTGATCCCTTATCGCCTACCACGGCCAGGAGGCCGCACAGTCTGAAGAAGGCGGAAGGAGATGAGTTAAGACAGGCGAACATATGCACTGCTCGTGCCCATAAACCACACCCTCGCTGACAAAATAAATATGACAACGAGGGGCGTTGTTTCTAGCAGGGCGGATGCACAGGCGCAGCCAGCTAACCATGATGACAAAAGACGGGAAACGCTACCAAGGGGGGTGCTGCGTATCATTACAAAGGAAAGTCACACCTCAGGGACAGTGGAATGGTCTCAATGAGACACATTTTGTACGTGTTGAGTTCCACGTGGGCAAGGAGAAAAAGTCAGCCACCTTGTACAAATGCAGCAGTACTGCTGTACTAGGTGGCTGTTATACATAGAAACACCTGGGGGGGTGGGGCCAGGTTCCCTTTTAATTTCAGTTCCTGTGCCTGCATGGCGTTTGCAGGTCACGTTGCCGGCTACACAGCAGGGGAACAGCTGGCGTTGCTGAACCCCACTAACACATTGGCTGGTGTTTTTCTCTGTGCAGCTAGCACTTCCGGGCAAAAACTAGCGGTGTTTGAGCCCAGGGTCAGCAGGAGGAGGAGAGGAGCAGAGTGTAGGCCGAAGCCTGCACTGGTGGCAGCTTTTGTTCTGTTGTGCCAGCGTGGCTTGTGCTGGACACGTTGCCGACTACACAGCAGGGGAACAGCTGGCGGTGCTGAACCCCACTGACACATCACCTAGTGTTTTTTTCTGTGTAGACAACACTTCCAGGTGGCAACTGACAGTGTTGAAACCCAGGGAATCAAAGAGGAGCAGAGTGTAGGCCGAAGCCTGCAGTGGAGCAAGTTGAAAGGGAACCTTTAACCCCCCCCCCCAGGCATTTGTTGCTGAAAGAGCCATCTTGTACAGCAGTAATACTGCACATGGAAAATGGTGGCTCCGAAAATTATGCTCCTTGCAAACGCTGAAGTACACACTCATATAATGTGTCCCCTCACACCGTCAAACCATCCCGGAAGTGGGACTTTCCTTTGTAATGTGACACAGCACAGCCGTCATTCCAACCCCCTTGGTGCCGGGCACCACCTCCTCAACGTTGTTTGGTTCTGTCACGGAGCCCGCACTGTAATGTTATCCCTTGGCCATGCACAGTTAGCGGTGCCCGTCTTCTGACATCATGTAGGTGTCAGGCTGGCAGTGCCTGTGCGTCCAAGCTGCCCGAGATCCAACCTTGCAGTGTCATCTAATGTAGTCCCACTGCGGGCCAGGGATCCATGGGCATGCGCAGTGCATATCATCGCCTCTCACTCACCTCCTTCCTGCTTCTTCAGACTGTGCGGCGTCACGGCCGTGGCATGCTATTAGGGATCAGCTGACGCCGCCTAGTCTGAAGAAGCGTGAAGAAGGGGAGTGAGAGGCTAGTATATGCACTGCGCATGGCCATGGATACCAGGCCCACTGTGGGATCACATTAGACGACACTGCGAGGTGTGATTTCGGGCAGCGTGGACGCACAGGCGCAGCCAGGACGACAACAAATGATGTCAGAGGACGGGCAGCGCAAACTGTGCATGGCCAAGGGATAACATAACAGCGCAGGGTCCATGACGGAATCAAACAACGCTAAGGAGGCAGCGCACGGTGCCAAGGGGGTAGCAATGACGGCTGTGCTGTGTCACATTACAAAGGAAAGTCCCACCTCCGGGACGGTTGGACGGTGTGAGGGGACACATTACATGAGTGTGTAGTTCAGCGTTTGCAAGGAGCATAATTTCAAGAGCGACCTTTCCCTTGTGCAGTATTAGTGCTGCACATGGTGGCTCTTTCAGTAACAAACGCCTAGGGGGGGGGGGGGGACAGGTCCCCTTACATTTTAGTTGTGCCAGCGTGGCGGTCGCATGACACGTTGCCGGATACACAGCTGGGGATCAGCTGACGTTACTGAACCCCAATAACAGAGGAGCGACTGTTGACTGTGCACACAGCACTTCCAGGCACCAACTGGCGGTGTTAGAGCCCAGGGACAGCAGGAGGAGCAGATTGGAGGTATTGCCGCACACACAGCTGGGGATCAGCTGACGTTACTGAACCCCAATAACAGAGGAGCGACTGTTGACTGTGCACACAGCACTTCCAGGCACCAACTGGCGGTGTTAGAGCCCAGGGACAGCAGGAGGAGCAGAGGAACAGAGTGTAGGCCGAAGCCTGATTGGAGCAAGTTGAAAGGAAACCTTTAACCCCCCCCCCCAAGACGTTTGTAGCTGAAAGAGCCATGTTGTGCAGCACTAAGGATGCAAAAGGAAAAGGTTGCTCTTTTAATTATGCTCCTTGCAAACACCGAAGTAAACACTAAAAATGTGTCCCTTTATACCGTTAAACCGTTCCGGAGGTGCGAATTTCCTTCGTAATGGGACACAGCACAGCTGTCATTCCTATCCCCTTGATGCCGTGCGCTGCCTCCTCAGCGTTGTTTTAAGCTGCCACGGAGCCTGCGCTGTTCTGTTAGCCCTTGGCCATGCCCAATTAGCGCTGCCTGTCTTCTGACATAATTTGGTGTCAGGCTGTCAGTGCCTGTGCGTCCACGCTGCTCCAGATCCCACCTCGCAGTCTCATCTAACGTAATCCCACTGCGGGCCTTGGAACCATGGGCATGCACAGTGCATAACCTCGACTCTCACTCCCCTCCTTCCCTCTTCTTCAGACTGTGCGGTGTCACGGCCGTGGCATGCTAGGGATCAGCTGACGGCGCACAGTCTAAAGAAGGCGGAGGGAAATGAGCGAGAGCCCGAGGGGAAGATATGCACTGCGCATGCCCATGGATCCCAGGCCCGCAGTGTGACTCAATCAGAAGACACTGCGAGGCGGGATCTCGGGCAGCGCGGCCGCACAGGCGCAGCCAGCCTGACACCAAATTATGTCAGAAGACAGGCAGCGCAAATAGGGCATGCCCAAGGGATAACAGAACAGCGCAGGCTCCGTGACAGCTTAAAACAACGCTGAGGAGGCAGCGCATGGCACCAAGGGGGTAGGAATGACGGCTGTGCTGCGTCACATTACGAAGGAAAGTCCCAGCTCCGGGACGGTATAACGGTATCAGTGAACACATTTTATAAGTGTTAAGTTCTGCGTGTGCAAAGAGCTAAAAAAAAAGAGCTACCTTTTCCTTGTGCAGCATTACTGCTGCACAAGATGGCTCTTTCAGTAACAAACGACGGGGGGGGGGGGGACAGGTTCCCTTACATTTAGGTTGTTGTGCCAGCGTGGCGGTCGCAGGACACATTGCCGGCTACACAGCTGGGGATCAGCTGACGTTACTGAAACCCAATAACACTGGGTCGTATGTTTTTACTGTGCAGCCTGCACTTCTGAGCCGCAACTGGCGGTGTTGGAGCCCAGGAATAGCAGTTCAGGTGGTAGAAAGATGAACACAGCAGGAGACCTGGATGACACCCAATTACTTAATCAGGCAGAGGAGTGGCAAATTCCTGCGAGATCCAGGCCTGGTTCATTTTCAGGAAAGTAAGCCGGTCAACGTTATCGGAGGATAGTCGCATGCGACGGTCTGTTAGTACACCACCTGCGGCACTAAAGACACGTTCCGATAAGACACTAGCCGCAGGGCAAGCCAGCACCTCCAATGCATACTGGCTTAGCTCTGGCCATGTATCCAGCTTAGAGACCCAAAACTTGAACGGGGAAGAGCCGTCTGGGAGTACAGTAAGAGGGCAAGCCATGTAGTCTGTCACCATCTGACGGAACCGTTGCCTCCTGCTGACTGGAGCCGCCGGTGATGGTGTAGACATTTGGGGCGGGCACACAAAAGTGTGCCAGAGTTGTGCCATACTGGGCTTGCCTTGGGCAGAGGCACTGCTTCTGCTCCCTCTTTGGGCAGAGCCTCCCCCACTGCCTCGACGCACTGAGCTGCTTTGTAAAGCACTAGCAGCACTCCTCTCAGTTGGACAGGAGAAGATGATGGAATTCACCAGTGTGTCGTGGTACTCCCGCAATTTACGCTCCCGGGTCAACGCAGGGATGAGGTTTTGGACGTTGTCCCGGTAGCGAGGATCGAGGAGGGTGAACACCCAATAATCAGGCATGTTGAGAATGTGGTCGATGCGGCGGTCGTTTCTCAGGCACTGCAGCATGAAATCCACCATGTGCTGCAGAGTGCCAACCGGCCCAGAAACGCTGTCCCCTGCTTGAGACATGATCTCTGCCCGCTCGTCATCACCCCACCCTCGCTGTACACACTGACCACTGGACAATTGTGTCGCTCCCTCCTCTGGACGGAGCTCTTCCTCCTCCATTGACTCCTCCTCATCCTCCTCACAAATTGGCCCCTGCGTACCCCTTTGTGAGGAACCACGTGGCGCTGACTCTCCAGAAGCTGATGGAAAAGGTGACTCCTCATCCTCCACCTCTTCCACCACATCATCCCTTAACCCTTGCAAAGTTTGCTGAAGCAGGCAGATAAGGGGGACAGTCATGCTGACTAGTGCATCATCTGCACTTGCCATCCGCGTGGAATAATCAAAAGGACGCAAAACCTGGCAGACGTCCTTCATAGTGGCCCACTCTGTGGTTGTGAAGTCTGATCGGCGCTGACTGCGACTTCTTTGCGCCTGATGCAGCTGGTACTCCATAACTGCTTGCTGCTGCTCACACAACCGCTCCAACATATGTAACGTGGAATTCCACCGGGTAGGTAGGTCACATATGATGCGGTGTTCCGGAAGGCGGAATCGGCGCTGCAGAGCAGCAATGCGGGATCTGGCCAAGCTGGAACGCCGCAAGTGAGCACACTCTAGGCGGACCTTGTGCAGCAGGGCATCAAGATCCGGATAGTCCCTCAGAAAACTCTGCACAACCAAATTGAGCACATGTGCCAGACATGGGATGTGAGTGAGGTTGCCAAGGGCCAAAGCTGCCACCAGATTTCGGCCATTGTCACACACTACCATGCCTGGCTGGAGATTCGCTGGCAGTAACCACACATCGCTCTCCTGCTTTATGGCATTCCAGAGCTCCTGCGCTGTGTGGCTTCGATGCCCCAATGAAACTAGTTTCAAGACGGCCTGCTGACGTTTGGCCACGGCTGTGCTCATGTCGGTCATAGGTAAACGTTCACGGGTCCATGTGGGGGTGGACTGTGACGGATCCTGCAGAGAGGAATCAGAGGAACTGGTGTAAGAGGAGGAGTCGATGCGTACAGACTGGATTCCTGCAATCCTTGGAGTGGGCAGGACACGTCCTGCGCCACTCGCACGATCTGTACCTGGCTCAACAACATTAACCCAATGGGCAGTGAGGGAAACATATCGCCCCTGTCCATGCTGACTGGTCCACGCATCGGTGGTGAGGTGGACCTTGCTACTGACGGCGTTCAGTAGCGCATGTTTTATGTTTGCCTCAACATGCCTGTGCAGGGCAGGGACAGCCTGCCTGCTGAAGTAAAAGCGGCTGGGCACCTTGTACTGTGGGACTGCCAATGCCATCAAGTCACGGAAGCTGTCAGTCTCCACCAGCCTGAACGAGAGCATTTCCAGGGACAACAGTTTGGCAATGCCTGCATTCAGAGCCTGTGCTCGGGGGTGGTTGGCCGAGAATGCCCGCCTTTTCTCCCATGCCTGTACTACCGATGGCTGTAGAGTAGACTGGGAGTGTGAGGATGACTGGGAAGGTGGTGCTGTGGGTGGAATTACACAAGGTCTCTGGGAGGAAGCCAAACCAGCTGTGCGTGAGCTGGAGGAAGAGGCAACACGAGCTGAAGAGGTGGTAGCTGCCGCTGTTGGTTGGCCTACATCTTCAGTGTGTTTCTGTAACTCCACCGCGTGCCTGGTCCGCACATGTTTCCACATATTTGTGGTATTGAGGTTGCTGACATTTTTCCCTCTTTTTACTTTATGATGACACAGCTTGCATTTGACAAAACAAATGTCATCTGCAACTGTGTCAAAAAAGGACCAGGCACTGCAAGTCTTGGGAGCGCCCTTTTTGGCTTTGGAAAGAGACAGGCTCCTAACGGGTGCCAAAGTGGAGGCTACAGGCTCCGCAGTCTTCCCCCTCCCTCTCCCTCTTTGGCCCGTAAGAGGAAGCTCTTCCTCTGAGCTGCTCCCACCACCTTCCTGTTCCTCACGCCACGATGGGTCAAGGACCTCATCATCTCCACTACCCTCTGCCACCAACTGCTCCTCCTGGGTAGTCTCAGCAGCACAGTACGCACGAGAAAGCGGCACCTGAGTTTCATCATCAGATGCGTACTGCGCTGTGGTCACCGGAGGCACTGGCCCACCTGCCTCTTCAGAGTCAGAGAGATAAAGCTTTTGGGCATCACTGCACACTGCCTCTTCTTCCATTTCTCCAATGCTGCTTGGCTGGCCCCCTGTTTCCAAGCCAAGAGATTCAGAGAACAGAAGTAGAGACGGCTCCTGTCCTGGGCTCTCTGACTGCCTGGCCAATTTGGCAGGTGGTGAAGAGACAGATGGCTGCTCTCCAGTGCTCTGTGCCTGAGAGGATGTGGCACTAACTGAAGTCGATGCCGAGGCGTTAGCTGCCATCCACCCGACAACGGCTTCAATTTGGTCTTCACGCAGCAGCGGTGCACGGCGCTCTCCGACAAAGCTGCGCATGAAGGACTGTTCCCTGCTGAAACTGAGTGACGACGAGTCACCGGCGCCCGCAGCAGGCACAGAATCACCACGTCCTCTCCCTGCTCCTCTCCCTGCTCCGCGCCCACGCCCACGTGCCTTACTCCCTGCCCTCTTCATCTTGGTTGACAGATAAAGATAAGCAGAAAAGTACTAAGGCCTTAGTGTGCTTATTCCTGTAATGCTCCTCCTAACAGGTGTAAGAAACACTAATGTTGTAAATTGTGGACTAAACTTTATTATTTTTCAAATGTGGCCTACACAAGTGTAAGTTGTGTTTGGTGAACTTAACCTTTTTTTTGGTGCAGATCGGGCTACAGAGCTAGTTTAAATCACACGGAGACCGTGCAGACAGCCGTAAACGGCGCTGCAAGGCCAAGAAACCCTCCTCTAGGTTATCCTATATAGTGTTTTTCCACTATTTAGCTGGATACAAGTGGAAAGACACTAATAGGAATTTTTTTTTTCAAATTTTAAACTGGCTGCACTATTTGAAAAAAAGGAAATTGTTTTTCAAGGTATGAGGCAGTAACGCACCCTGAGCTGAATCCAACCGGCTATGGCTGCACACAGACTACAGGGCGAGCTGGGCTCACACGGAGACCGTGCAGACAGCCGTAAACGGCGCTGCAAGGCCAAAAAACCCTCCTCTAGGTTATCCTATATAGTGTTTTTCCACTATTTAGCTGGATACGAGTGGAAAGACACTAATAGGAATTTTTTTTTTCAAATTTTAAACAGGCTGCACTATTTGAAAAAAAGGAAAATTTTTCTCAAGGTATGAGCCAGTAACGAACCCTGAGCTGAATCCAACCGGCTATGGCTGCACACAGACTACAGGGCGAGCTGGGCTCACACGGAGACCGTGCAGACAGCCGTAAACGGCGCTGCAAGGCCAAAAAACCCTCCTCTAGGTTATCCTATATAGTGTTTTTCCACTATTTAGCTGGATACGAGTGGAAAGACACTAATAGGAATTTTTTTTTTCAAATTTTAAACAGGCTGCACTATTTGAAAAAAAGGAAAATTTTTCTCAAGGTATGAGCCAGTAACGAACCCTGAGCTGAATCCAACCGGCTATGGCTGCACACAGACTACAGGGCGAGCTGGGCTCACACGGAGACCGTGCAGACAGCCGTAAACGGCGCTGCAAGGCCAAAAAACCCTCCTCTAGGTTATCCTATATAGTGTTTTTCCACTATTTAGCTGGATACGAGTGGAAAGACACTAATAGGAATTTTTTTTTTCAAATTTTAAACAGGCTGCACTATTTGAAAAAAAGGAAAATTTTTCTCAAGGTATGAGCCAGTAACGAACCCTGAGCTGAATCCAACCGGCTATGGCTGCACACAGACTACAGGGCGAGCTGGGCTCACACGGAGACCGTGCAGACAGCCGTAAACGGCGCTGCAAGGCCAAAAAACCCTCCTCTAGGTTATCCTATATAGTGTTTTTCCACTATTTAGCTGGATACGAGTGGAAAGACACTAATAGGAATTTTTTTTTTCAAATTTTAAACAGGCTGCACTATTTGAAAAAAAGGAAAATTTTTCTCAAGGTATGAGCCAGTAACGAACCCTGAGCTGAATCCAACCGGCTATGGCTGCACACAGACTACAGGGCGAGCTGGGCTCACACGGAGACCGTGCAGACAGCCGTAAACGGCGCTGCAAGGCCCAAAAACCCCCCTCTAGGTTATCCTATGTAGTGTTTTTCCACAATAGAGCTGGAGACTGGTGGAAAAACACTAATAGGAAATTTGAGAAAAAATGTGCAGCAGGCTGCACTAAGAGCAAAAAAGAACAACTGTGTGAGGCAGTGTGAACCCCCCCTGAGCTGAATACAACCGGGTATATGGCTGCACACAGACTACAGAGTGAGCTGCACACACACACACACACAGAGACCTTGCAGAACGCTGTTAAAACAGCGCTGCAAGGCAAGAGCAAGGTGAACAGTGAAGAACACACAGCGTTTTGCTAAATTAGCCTTTGGAAAGGAAAATAAAGCAATTAGCTAGCTCAACTGGCCCTCAGTTAGAACACAGCGTCCTGTCCCTAACTGAAATCACAGCAGAGTGAGCGCAAAATGGCGGCAGCGCTTTTTTATAGTGCAGAGTGACATCATTTCAGCAGCCAATCCAAGCCTTGCCAGTACTTACATGCCCACCATGCTAAACAGGATGTGCCCACACTTTCATTCATTCCTCATTGGCTGCTGCGTTCAATTTGAATTCTGGGAACTTCCGATTCCGGTATCCGATACGCGGGAAGTATCGGAATTCGGTATCGGAATTCCGATACCGCAAATATCGGCCGATACCCGATACTTGCGGTATCGGAATGCTCAACACTAATCATAACCCATGGAGGCAAATTCTCTCTCCATCAGGGCTCATGTCTGAGTTCTGGTCGGTAAGCAGTTTTTTGGGGATTCTGACACATACCTTATGTAGTGCTTGGCACAGAGCACTATACAAGAAATTATCCTAACCTAAAAGTGTTGGCCAGTAGGATAAATTGTAGATAAGTGGTTGGAAAATTGAAAGTTACATAGTTTACCAGTATTCTTCATGTCTGGAGTATCCTGCCTTCATGATCTTCAGCTACAAGGTTCGTTCCAGAGTCCCACCAGGTCCTATTCCAGGATGTTTATAACACAGGGCAACATTTTTTATGTCCACCAGCCTGTGTAGGGGGCTTTCTGACTTCTCATTTTAATAGGTAAGCCAGCCCTCTTCTCTGTCTCAGCTGATGTTTAGCCAGAGAAGAAAAGTGACTTTAATGAAGCATCAACATGCTCAGACGTTGCTTCTCTAATTCAACTGATGCAACAGTTGCTCCTCTGTTACTCTTAAAGGGGCTCCCTTTCAGAAAACGCTCCTTCATAGCTTGCGGTAGGTATAAAAAATAACACACTGCACCAGTTCTTCATCTTGGTGTCTGCTGTTTGTGTACAGAACTGACGTCATGTCGACAGTGCTACAACCAATCAATGAGCTCAATGTCTTGTGCCAGCTACACAGGCAGAGCCACTAATTGGCTGCAGTGCTGTAGATATGATGCCATCACTGCAGACTAACAATTACAGACAGGGGTGGTGAACTGGACCCTCAAGGTTTTTTTTTTTATAGCTACTGTAGACTACAAAGGAAAGTTTTCTGATATAACAGTGAGTGGGGGAAAACTGTTGTTCTACTGTATCTAGCGATTTATTTTATACTCCAATAGAAATGAATGGGGGAAAATTGCACAATTTCCATGACCATTGTTCTTCCTTTACAATCTTTGGAACAGAATATAGTTAAGTGACAAATCTTGTGCAGCAGTTTCCTCATCTAATTTTAGTTGTCACCTGACTGTAGTTTGTGTGTATTGGTGTTAGGCCTCCTAATGTGCAATGATTGACTGGAAGGGTCCTGCTATGGCCACGGTGTACGTGCGTCCATGATTTCCTCTAGTTTATATGATTGACATAACTACCAAATAAACAGAAAATAACATTCCGCTTGCTGCAATCTGCAGCTTGTAACAGTTATCATTTGTGTTTCCATGAATTACATTTCTGTTTCTGGAAGAAACTCTGCAGAATGAAGTAATTTGAATCGGAGAAGACTTGTGACAGTAATAATGGACCTGTGTATATTGCAGATTGGAATCAAGTTGTAAAATGAGAAGAATGTGTTTTGTCCTCACTTATATAAATCAATTGACTATAAATATTTAGTTTGTAGATTGATGAGGCTGAAAACATAAAGCTAAAGATTTCTACTGAATATATGGCACCATCATACACCATGCAAATCACAAACTCCGTGGCACCACACATGGCATCCGATACTTGACAAGTTTACACGATTTTGCGATCACTTATTTGCAGGAGGCTAGAGATGTATGCTGCCTTTATAGGGTCGAACCATTTGTTATTTCAGCCTCCAAACAGGCTTTTTAATCTTCAATACGCTCAACATACATGGCCACAATTCACAAAAATAACCTTTTTTTGAGGCGCAGAAGGAACCTTCTCATGTCAAACTCCAACTGGCATGAAGCAGCCAGCAGATGCAAAACAGTGCAAGGGTTTGTAGAGGTTCTGCAGCAGTTGGGACAATGTATTGTATGAAATAACCCAAAGCTTATAAAGATCTTTTTCCTTTTATTGACCGCCAATACGTCTTTTTACTGACCTGAGATATAAGGCCTCTTTCACACTTCCGTCTTTTGTCTCACGTCGAAATCCGTTGAGTTTTGAAAAAACAGGATCCTGCAAATTTTTCTGCAGGATCCTGTTTTTTCCCATAGACTTGTATTAGCGACGGATTGTGACGGATGGTCATCCGTTTCATCCATCGTGCACTGGATCCGTCAGAAAATAGCGGTCTGTCGTGGCGACAAAACGTTCAGAGGAACGTTTTTTCTGCACGTCATAAAATCTGTCAGTGGCGGGTCCTGAGCTGTCTGTTGTCGGCTATAATGGAAGCCTATGGATGCAGGATCCGTCGCTGACCGTCACACACAGGAATCCAGCGACATAACACGTTTTTTTCCTCTGAGCATGCCCGGAAAGATTTTCAAGGCAGGGAAAATATTCTCTCTCTCTCTCTCTCTCTCTCGTCACCGGAATACCAAGCCCCATATCTACACCAGAAAACCTCAACCGACGCATCCGTAATAACACTGGATGCATTGCCTCCGTTGTATCACTATTTTATCGTCATCCGTCGGCACGTCTTCCCGACACATTAGGACGGGACCCTGCCAACGGAAGTCTGAAAGAAGCCTAAGAGACTGGCATCCCTATACAGGTGACAATCCAGCAGCTGTTGGCTGTGCATTATAGCTGACAACTTGCTACATTAGTCAGGATCAGTGTTTGCACTGTCCATATCTGTGTAACCCCTTAGGGTGTAGTCACTATTGACAGCAGCATCTGAGATCGTGATCATGTGGTCCTGATGTTTGCCATGGCAATTCACGATCAAATAGTGGCTTTTAAGTCTGCTGGCTTTAGTAACTTGTTCAGAAGTTAGTGACATTTTGGCGGTGAAAATAAAGTTTTTAATTCCTGTCATGTCACTTTGCATTATTTCATGAAAATCACCTGAAGGGTTAATAAACTACCTGATAGCAGTTTTCAATATGTTAGGGGGTGCGGTTTTTAAAATGGTATCACCTTTGGGGGTTTACCGATATATAGGACCCCCATAAGTCACTTCAAACCTGGACAGGTCCCTAAAAAAATAATTTTGTAAATTTCTGTGAAAAAATGAAAAATTGCTGCTTACATTTTTAAACCTCCTAAAATGCTAACAAAATAAAATAACATTTTACAAATGGTGCTGATGTAAAGCAAACAGGAGGTAAATGTTATTTATCAATGTTTTTCTGTGGTATGACTATCTGGATTAAAGGGATAATCATTCAAAGTTTGAAAATTGCTAATTTTTTTCCATTTTTCCCAAATTTTTTATATTTTTTATAAATAAACACAAAACATCTTGACCTAAATTTACCATTATCATAAATTATAATGTGCCACGAAAAAACATTCTCAATATCAGTGGGATCTGTTGAAGCGTTCCAGAGTTACCACATAAAGTATCACTGGTCAGATTTCAAAAATTTGTCCCGGTCACTAAGGAGTTAAAGGGAACCTGTCACCCCGGTTTTTCAGTACGAGATAAAAATACTGTTAAATAGGGCCTGAGCTGTGCGTTACTATAGTGTATTTTGTGTACCCTGATTCCCCACCTATGCTGCCGAAATAACTTACCAAAGTCGCCGTTTTCGCCTGTCAATCAGGCTCGTCAGGTCAGATGGGCGTGGCGACATCGCTGTATCTTCCCCCAGATCTTGCATATATTTCCGTTGGTGGAGTAGTGGTTTGCGCATGCCCATCTTCTGAATCCACTGGGCAGGAGAAGAAAAAATGTGCGATCGGCGCTATTTCCCTGGTGATCTGTGGGGGCGGCCATCTTCCTGAGGCGGCGCATGCGCATATGGACTCCTCTGCTGCCCGGGGCTTCAGGAAAATGGCCGCGGTATGCCGCGCGTGCGCAGATGGAGATCGCGGCGGCCATTTTCCTGAAGCCGAGTTCGCATCTCAACTTCAGGAAAATGGCCACCGCGATCTCCATCTGCGCACGCGCGGCATCCCGCGGCCATTTTCCTGAAGCCCCGGGCAGCAGAGGACTCCATATGCGTACGCGCGGCCTCAGGAAGATGGCCGCCCCCACAGATCACCAGCGAAATAGCGCCGATCGCGCATTTTTTCTTCTCCTGACCAGTGGATTCAGAAGATGGGCATGCGCAAACCACTACGCCACCAACGGAAATATATGCAAGATCTGGGGGAAGAACCAGCGATGTCGCCATGCCCATCTGACCTGACCAGCCTGATTGACAGGCGAAAACGGCGACTTTGGTAAGTTATTTCGGCAGCTTAGGGGTGGAATCAGGGTACACAAAATACACTATAGTAACGCACAGCTCAGGCCCTATTTAACAGTATTTTTATCTCGTACTGAAAACCCGGGGTGACAGGTTCCCTTTAAAGGATATTCCAACAAATTACGTTTATGGCACATACATATAATATGCCTTGAATGTTTAATATTCGAGTTACCACATATGTATTAAACACCTATTTAGGCCTTTTTCAGACCTCCATCATAGGTAATTAGGTCCGTGATAGTTGGGTTCTGCAGCAGTTGAGGTGCGTGTGGCGTGCCATGTCCAGCAGTCATCCCGTGGATGTACGCCGAGATACAAGTGGCATGGATTGCTCAGCTCTATTGTAGCAATGACAACTTTTGGGGGAATGGAGAGGGACACCTTAGAGGGGTAGGTTTGGCCTCCCAACCTTCATTACGCTTTGTATGCAGCTAAAACAGATAATTGTGCAGAACTTTATGGATAAAAGCTTGTCACAAAATCCTGTACATGTCACAAAGCTCTGCCACATCAGAGGCAATAAAAAGAGGCACAGATAGATGGTGAATAAATGAGATCTGCTTCCATTTAGTGCTAAACCCCCATCTGAAACCAATCTTCATTTAGTGGCTTGCTTACTGTAATCTCCTTCATGTGTTAATAATCTGTAATGAATTTCAATTTGCACAATGAGCTAAACAAACACAAGCAAATGAATTTCTTATCCTATTTAGTCATTTCTGATGATTTCTATATAATGTATAATTATCTATCTATACTTAAAAAATGGAATCAGCACATCTAAATTAGAAAAATATGCAAAATGTAATGGCCCATAGTGACGGCATCGTTTCGGTCAGGTTGAGGACCTTTTCTCATCTGGACCGAAATGTTGCCGTCACTATGGGCCATTACATTTTGCATATTTTTCTTATTTGGATGTGCTACCTTCATCTTCTACAGTCTGTATATTGGAGGATTAGAGTATGGCTGGGAGGCTTTTGCATCCCTACTTGTTTGCTGGTGGTGGCTTGATTTTTTTTCTAACTAAAAATAATGAAAAAGGTAGCACCATACAGCAGGAGTACAAAGTGCCAACACTCTAAAAATATTCTGTAAAGTAGAATAATATATTTTTTACACCTGTGTGTAAATAGATGTTTTCAGTGCCACCACTCTGTGTCTATCATAAGAAAAAGGAGCTGGCACTTCACAAACTGTTAAAATATGGACTTTTTATTAGCCCATGTGACAACATTTTGCTTCCATTACACAACCTGCCTCAAGCCAAGAGATTTTCTGTAATAAAAGCGTAATGTTGGAGTGCTATCTCCTTTTCCTTACTAAACTGTGCTGGACAGTTTGAGTATATGTCCGAGAGACTTTGCACCCCCATTTGACATTTTATATATATTTTCTGTCTATCATTTCAAATATATAGTAGCACCAATTCAATAAATTGCAATTTCAGTCTTTAATTTCTGGACAAGTTTACAATAATATACATCAAATCAAAATAGACAGTACTTCTATCTATACATTGGCGCAGTGAGAAGGCTGTTAAATTGGACCGAAATTGGGACACAGTGCACGGTCTTTCCATCTGGTCTCCCAACCTGAATATGACAGCTGCGTAGAAGTACATAAAAGTGTCACGCTTGGGTTGAGAAAGCCACTGGTCAATCTGTGAACTTCGTTCCGATCTTGATCCGATTTATACAGCCATCTGACTCTACCCTATTTCTTATCAATATGGTGCTCATCAATCTAGCAAAACTAGATAACCCTTGTAACAACAGCCATATGGCAGACTCATGACATATAGAGCATTTACAGCAATTTTCCTAAGTTATTTCCCAGTATTCTCCACCCAAGGCAGAATGTGCTCCATTCTGCCATTTAGATATTGTAGTGCAGCGGTATCCACACTGTGCAGTGATGAGGCAGTGACCCATCAAAGTTCAAAGCAAAATGTCTCTTTAATGTTCAACTCACATCACTACACAGTGCACAATATCCTCCGGATCGCAGCCGGGAACCATATCCTCCAGATTGTAGCCAATAAACACCCCAGTCCACCTCCGAGACCATTTACCGTGGGTGACTGCACCACCGTGTATGCTGTGGGTGCCAGGCCTCTCAGCTCCCTTGGCTGTTTGGCTCCATTTGCCTGTGTTGCCCCACATAGGTAGAGCTCTGCAGAGCCTTCTGCTCTACACTCTAGCAAACATCAACCTGACACCGAACCTGACACACCCAAACCCTTTACTGCAGGATTTTTAACTGGAATCTGTGGCCATGGGGCACATGGACATCCCGGGCCAGGAAGGAAATGGACTGCACCACTACCATCCTGTAGTCTGTTTAAAAAATAAAAGCCCAGCAGGTTTTCTTAAATCTGCCCTGGACAAATATCTTTTCCAAGGCTAACACTTACTTTTATTCTGCATTGCAATCACAGCTATGCCTGTGACTACAATGCATTCCTATGGCCTCAATATGCCTCTGTGCGCATCCTGGGGGGAACATACAGTGACCCTCACATTTGACACCGGTCACTGCCTCACAATGTGTTGAAGAATATGTGCAAATTTAAAAACTTCTGTAAGTGCAATTCTCATGTATATTCACGTTGAGCATCACAAGTCCTTAAATGCTGCAGTAGAATATACAGCGGGTGAAGTGTTGAACACGTCACTAGTTTTGAATTGAAGTATTGAACACATTTAATGAAATTTATTTTGTACAAAAGCCTTTTTTTTTGGTGATGACTGCTTCAAGACACCTCCTGTATGGAGAAACTAGTCACATGCATTGCTCAGGTGTGATTTTAGCCCATTCTTCTACTCAAACATTCCTCAAATCCTGAATGTCCTGTGGGCTCCTTCTATGGACTCTGAACTTTAGGTCCTTCCATTAATTTTCTATTGTAATCATGTCAGGAGATTGGCTGGGCCATTCTAGAAGCTTTATTTCTTTCTCTGAAACAAATTGGCCGTGTGTTTGGGATAATGGTCTGCTATAGGTCTTTCTGTAGCTCTCCACAGGTGGTCTTTGGCTCTTGGACAACTTTTCTCATAATTCTTTTCACTCTTCTGTCTGGAATCTTTGGGAGGAGCGCCTGGTCGCGGCCGGTTTATGGTAAAGCAATGTTCTTACCACTTCCAGATTAATGCCCTAACAGTGCTCACTGGAAACTTCAGTAGTTTAGAAATTCTTCTGTAACCAATGCCGTCAGTATATTTTGCAATAAGGTTGTGAAAGTCTTCAGACACCTCATTGGTTTTGTCCATCATGAGATGGGCACCTTGGTAATCAGCCAACTTTGCTTTCTAATTACTGATTTAATCTGGTGTCATAATTTCCAGGGCATTTTTCACCTCTTTCTTCATGTGTTCAATACGTTTTCCCTGTGTCATTTCACCTTAATAACTTAACTTAATTTGTGGATATCTATGGTTTGATTTCTTTTCCTGTGTGGATTGGATGGGTTGTTACCAACATCTGGTGAGAATTTCATGCCAATAGCATCCTTAGACATATATTTACTTAGAAGATTGGTGTCTTGTTCAAAACTTGTATCTGGGTTGATGTATGTAATACAGTATTCGACAAATAATGGGGGAGACACAGCTCTACAGTACCTGCCACTCCAATCTGGTTACCATTTTTGCACAGCATGTGTTTTCCATCTTGCTTTGTTGTTTAATTAGCATCAATCCTTCAGAATCAATCAAATCTTCTCAGAGTAAAATAATATCTTGAAGCAAATATCCTTTGTGATACACATGCCAATAGCAGCAACGTGGGTTTGATTATGTATAGTCTCTGCTTGATTTCACGTCAGTTTAGTCTTATAGTGCAGCAGACGATACACAAATTAAAGTAACTCAAATTAAACTCCAGATGTTAAGAGTTTGACATTTTAATCTTATCCAAGACCAGAGTTGGATGAAAACTCTAAAAAATCTAACTGACCAAATTTTCAGATCAACTATGAGAACATACAGTACTTAACATATTTAAAGAAGATATCTGGTTGCCATCATACTAGATACTTCTCTGAACAGGCCCCTTTTTTAGATCATCGTATAAGGGCTTGTTAACACCTTTTTGTTGCATTTTATGTGCTTTTTTGTATAGAAATAATTCAGTGTAGAAATCTCATTCACACGGTGTTTTCTTTTTATCACATTTTTTTGAGCTGAGGTGCATATTTTTTATTTATTTTTAAACTGAAGCATGTTACTTTTTTAACCCCTTTAGTGACAGAGCCAATTTTGTACTTAACGACCAGGCCAATTTTTACAATTCTGATCACTGTCACTTTATGTGGTTATAACTCTGGAACGCTTCAACGGATCCCACTGATTCCCAGAAAGTTTTTTCATGACTTATTGTACTTCATGTTAGTGATAAAACTTTCTTTGATATGACTTGCGTTTATTTATGAACAACGGAAATATGGCGAAAATTTAGCAATTTTCAAACTTTGAATTTTTATGCCCTTAAATCAGAGAGGGGTGTCACACAAACTACTTACTAAATAACATATCCCACATGTCTACTTTACACCAGCCCAATTTTGGAAACAACATTTTTTTTTAGGAAGTTATAAGGGTTAAAAGTTGACCAGCAATTTCTCATTTTTCTAACAAAATTTACAAAACCATATTTTTAAAGACCACCTCACATTTGAAGTGAGTTTGGTTGATTAATATAACAGAAAATTCCCAAAAGTGACACAATTCTAAAAACTGCACCCCTCAAGCTGCGCAAAACCACATTCAATGAGTTTATTAACCCTTCAGGTGCTTCATGAGAACTACAGCAATGTGGAAGGAAAAAATTAACATTTTACTTTTTTTCATAAAAAAATTACATTGTAACCATTTTTTTTTTATTTTCACAAGGGTATCAGAAGAAAATGGACCACAAAATTTGTTGTGCAATTTCTCCTGAGTACGCCAATACCCCATATGTGGGGAAAAGCCACTGTTTGGGTGCATGGTAGGGCTCAGAAGGGAGGGAGCACCGTTTGACTTTTTGAACGCAAAATTGGCTGGAATCAATGGTGGTGCCATGTCGCGTTTGGAGACCTCCTGATGTACCTAAACAGTGGAAACCCCCCAATTCTAACTCCAACCCTAACCCCAAAACACCCCTAACCTTAACCCTAACCACAAACCTAACCCTAACACACCCCTAATCCCAATCCTAACCCTAGCCCTAACCCTAACGCTAGCCATAACCCTAACTTTAGTCCAACTCGCTTTAGCCCAACTCGCTTTCACACAACTCTAACACTAATGGAAAAATAGAAATAAACTTATTTTTTTATTTCATTATTTTTCCCTAACTAAGGGGGTGATAAAATAGGGTTTTATTTACTATTTTTTGTATTTTGATCACTCTGATAGGGTCTATCACAGTGATCAAAATGAACCAATAAAAAAAATTTCCTATTGTTGCCGGGTGCCGGCCGACGATCTCGGCGGGCGCACTGCGCCCTCCATTTTCTCCCATTAGAAGACGCCGGCCACCCTGGGGACTTCACGGGGGGGGATGCTGAAGGAACCAGGGACAACGGAGGTATCAGGGGGTGATCGGGGACCCTGTTTCTCTCTCCTCTGATGTGCAATCACATCAGAGAAGAGAGAAATGAAATGGAAAATCTGACTTGGCGGCCACCGTTCTACCATTAATAACGGCGATCGCAACACCGAGGTCGGTAGAAACCGACCCAAATATAATACCTATAATCGCTATCGGTTGCAATGGGAAAAAGGCTAATTAAAGGGAATCTGTTAGCAGAATTTCACATCCCAGACTACTTTATATATGCATGTATCGCTTTCACAGACGAGTCCAGCAAGACATTTACTTGGCCAGTCCATTCCTCCGTTGCTGAGAAATAATCATTCAAATTGATAAGCAAATGGCGATGGTAGATCTGGAGCCTCTGTCACTCCAGCTCTGTTTACGCCCAGTGATGCCTCCTCTTGCTTAACTGGAAGCCTCTATGCTGTATCTTCAAGCAAAGGAGCCATCAGTCAAGCAGAAGAAGGGCAGAGAATAGAGCTGGAGTGACAGAAACTTAAAAACTTCAGATCTACAACTGTTCTTCAGCCTCATTTGCATATCAATTCAAATGCTGATTTTTCAGTAAAGATATTTCAGCCATGTAATGGCATTGATGGACTTGTCTTTGAATGAACTAAATGTATATATATAGTTTGGAGCTTGAAATCATGGTGATAGATTCCCTTTAAGTATACCAGGAACATGTGCTAATCAAGTCCATCAAGTTTCTATATGGAGATGTAATAGAGTTGGTATGGCATGGAAATCTTGGTCAGAAGGGTAGTCACGGAAGCAAGGGTCCAGCAATGGTTTGGCGTAAGAGCAGTGAAGAAAATGATGAGGAATCCAGCTCAACGAGATAGTGAGAAAACTCTTTTCTTTATTCACTTAAAAAATGTGTTCAGTGGAGGATAAAAACATCAGCAATTACAGAAAATAAAATGCGATATCAACGCGTTTCTGGTGACCAAGCAGCCTTAGTCATGATGAGCAAGATGATGATAAGAGCAGTGAACCAGAAGGATTGTCTGGGACAGATACACGCCACAAGAATAAAGGTTCACGAACAAGGTATAGAAAATCAGAAACCAAATTAATACTATAACCTGCACTGAGGCAAATTTAAAAAGTCTGTCTAGCATGTTGTTGCTCTACACCAGCATTACCCAAATCTATGCTAGTCCCCTCCCAAGATACTAACTGCTTTGGGGGATGGCACTGAAGAACCACAACAAGGTAAATATACCACAACTGGTGTAAGATGGCCTTTAGGCTCAAGGATACTTTTCAATGTTGGGAGATCATTTATATCATGGCCCTAAGAGTTGACACACCATTGGTACTGTCTGTGCAGCCGCATAGCGGCCCATGCAGTTAGGGGGCCATCTTCTACCTCTAAATCGGCAAGCAAGTTCCATCAAAGACAAAGGAGGTGCAGTATGATGAGTTATTGGGCTGAGACCAAATATTGTTCTTGCTCTTGGGGCCCTGTTCTGTCTGTGTATGCCACAGTGCTGCATTATCCTAAGGACCCCTTATCTGCTGTAAGTCACATATACTGAATGTGAGGACAGAATTCACGTGGCCCCATGTCAGTATGAGGCCATGTAGGAAATGGTGCTAGGGACTAATTAAAATAATACAGTAGTCTTCAGAGGAAGTAACCCTGAGATCTGTAGCCCATCTAACAGCTACTTGACCCTGGCGTCACAGCACGTCGGGTCCATTCGGGTACTGGAATATTTGATAGCAAGAAAAGTTTTGCAGAAAAATCTAAAAAAGCAGAGTGTCATGGGTTTATAATTTAGGATACCTATGGAGGAGGCACAATATTGGCACAGGGCATGAGTCACTTTTAAAAATTAATATTGGTAATTACATTTGTTTTAATTGTTTTAATAACCCTGTGAGGCTGCCCGAGTGGTTGGAGAATACTACATCACTTTTAGCAACTTGTATTTAATGCCAACACAGGCTGGCACAGCACAGTACCAGCGTGTCTCTGATAGAAATGTACAGCACATATCTGTGCTGCTGCCTGAAGGTGGCAGGACAGACATAGAATTCAGATCAGCAGATATATGTATTGCGACATTTCTCATTGTACGTTTCCTCATCTACTGTCAGGGCGCTGGTACAGGGATGAAACTATGAAGCCTCAACTTTTATGTTTTTTATTTAGCTCTCCACAACCATAATGGAATATTCACAGGGGAAACCGTCTGGTATTTTTTTTTATGTTTTAGTACAGTATATGATTCTCTCATTGTGAAGCCTGCCCTTGAGCACCAGAGTTGTATAATGTACTAACTTAGTGTCTCTACTGTTAGTAGATGGAAATGTTCTGTTACTACAGTAGGTAATCTGCAGAGAACATTATTGTCCTCTATTCCGCTAACATGTGTCTGCTTTATAATCCATACAGGGTTAGTTTATGGCGTGTCTTCTCATTGCTTCCTATAGTATAAGGTATCTTAGCTCCTTACAGAAAAATATATTATTTTTTTTTTACAATTGCAGTGCTATCTAATTATGTGATGTTTTATCCTCTACTAAAGATCTGTGAGAGATCAGATATTAGATGCACAGAGAGTAAGGGTGCACTGGTCGAAGGCAGCCATGAAACAACCGCCAATCAGCTACATAGAAGCCAATCAAACAGCGTTCAAAAAACTGCGTCAACAAACTGCACACACCCTGCACACAGAACGATTATAATTTCACCACTGTAAAAGGAGACATTGTTCTATGGACAGCATCGATGGCCATGAAGATCCCATGTTGATGATCTACACTAGTTGGATTACATAAAAAAACAGTTTGGAGGGGTTACTGATTCTAACTAAAGAGTATACGTTGTGCATGGAGACCATCTAAGGTCCCCATAGATGTAGATGGGCTGATAAATAACTGTTCATTGGTTGGTCGCATCTTGATGACCTTCTAAAACATCACAAATTATGTTGCTCAATATTAAATTTTTCCTGTTGCTGATGCAGCCATAAAAATCCAACATGTCAGACCAGTGTCTTGAAAAATTCTGAACATTGTTTTTTGGTCATCAGTCAAAACGATTGATAGTTGGTTTTATTTGAAGCAGCCAACGATTGGTCATTATGGCTGGAAATTAATTTTATTCGGGTTTTCTCTCTTGTGTATTGGCTCCCTTGCAGGCATAGCTTCATGGAAGAAAAGTATGCAAATTAACCTTCCTCCAGAAGAGTCTCAAACAACTATAGGTATAAGGCCGGGGTGTCACAGGTGTGTCAGAGGCTGCAGAAGGTTTCAGTGGTTGGCCTCCCTGTTGGGAGGTGTGGGTATTATTTTCTATTTGCACTTCTCTGTTGAGGCTTGGAGCTGTAGCCGTCTGCTAGTGTCCTCTTTGGAGTTTGGAGGGCGTCGGTGTTTTTCTCTGAGTCTACTTAAGCTAAGTGTCTCCCTTGTTTCATTTATCCTAGCTGTCTTTAGTGTTAGTGGGGTTTGACCTGCGTGAACCCCTTTCTTCCCTAAGCAGGGTTTACCGCTAGGGTCTGGCAGGGATTAGATATCCTGCTCAGGTGTGGAACCTATTTAGGGTCTCTTAGGGCAGACAGGGTGACTTTAGATCTGCCTAGGGGTCTCCACTCCCTGCTTCCCTAGTGTTGGGCCCCCTTCTCCTCATCCCCTTGGGTTGCACTTAGTATGTCCTACACTGTGCGTGACACGGTGTCACACAATCATATGTTTGCATGAGAGAATCGCAGCACAGGTGCAGAGGAAATAATTTCTCAATCTCGTCCTTTGCTAGCATCCGCTGTAACCGAACTGCACTTGGATGAGTGAAGTCCAATATTTCACACGCATCTATAGACATGTATGGGTGCTTCTCGCAGCATGCTGAAATTGTTTTCTCATGCCGAATTGGCATGCGAAAATGACAGATCTGCATTGCTCCATAGTATAAAATTGGGTGAAGTGCTATGCGATAAAATATTGGATAGCAGTCGGCCATGTTATTCGATTGCGAGCCCCTACTTGCACTTTTTCTTCCAAAGTTAAATTTTGTAATGCTTCATCTCCCATGTCATGGTGCTGCAGAAGTGCCTGGATGCTTTTGTTGAAAAATATAATATTACAGGTTATGGCTTGTAGATTCTGTAAAGGGACATTGATCCAGTAAACTGTTCTGATTGTCATATGTGGAGTCAGAAGGGAATTTTTCTCCTAATATAGAGCAATCAGCATCTGCCTCTGGGGTTTTTGTCTTCCTCTAGAGTCTAGATCAACATGTTAGGTTACAGGATGAACTTGATGAATTGTTTCGTCTTTCAATCTTAAACTATGAAAATATGTGCTGTTGGGTTCCTCCACATATCACTTGTCAATATGTTTCTTCATAGGGCCACCCATTATCGGATTATGAAAAAATGTAAAAGTACACTGTGTGCACAATTAGGCCATTTGTATTATTGATAATTAATTTTATTATTGAACAACTACAGTGTTCTGGCTCAGTCCAAAAAGTTATGAAACCTGAAACTTTAATATTTAAAAAAAAAAGTTATAAGTGAGGTTTTGCCTTTTTTAAGAGATTATCTACAGGTGCTTCTCACAAAATTAGAATATCATCAAAAAGTTAATTTATTTCAGTTCTTCAATACAAAAAGTGAAACTCATGTATTAGATAGTCATTACAAACAGAATGATGTATTTCAAGTGTTTATTTCTGTTAAAGGGAACCTGTCACCCCCCTAAGGCATTTGTTACTAAAAGAGCCACCTTGTGCAGCACAAATGCTGTATTCTGACAAGGTGGCTCTTTTAGTTATGATGCCTGCACACGCTGGAATAAACGTTTATAAAATGTGCCCCCTCATACCCTGAAATCGCCAGGGATGCGGGACTTTCCTTCCTAATCAGACGCAGCACAGCCGTCCCTCCGGGCCTGTGCGCGCCGGGCGCCGCCTCCTCTTGCAGTATTATCGTCCCCGACGCCTGCGCATTAAGTTTTTTTTTCGGACGTGCGCAGTTGCGCTGCCCTTTGTACTTACAGTGCAAGCGCCGGGGACGATAATGCAGCAAGAGGCGGCGCACATCGCGCACAGGCCCGGAGTGACGGCTGTGCTGCGTCTGATTAGGAAGGAAAGTCCCGCCTCCCTCGCGATTTCAGGGTATGAGGGGGCACATTTTATAAACGTTTATTTCAGCGTGTGCAGGCATCATAACTAAAAGAGCCACCTTGTCAGAATGCAGCATTTGTGCTGCACAAGGTTGCTCTTTTAGTTACAAACGCCTGGGGGAGGGGTGACAGGTTCCCTTTAATGTTGATGATTATGGCTTACAGCCAATGAAAACCCAAAAGTCATTATCTCAGTAAATTCAAATACTTTATAACACCAGCTTGAAAAAATGATTTTAAAGTCCGAAATGTTGGCCTACTGAAATGTATGTTCAGTAAATGCACTCAGTACTTGGTCGGTGCTCATTTTGTATCAATTACTGCATCAATGTGGTGTGGCATGGAGGCGATCAGCCTGTGGCACTGCTGAGGTGTTATGGAAGCCCAGGTTGCTTTGATAGCAGCCTTCATCTCGTGTGCATTGTGGGGTTGGGTGTCTCTCATCTTCCTCCTTATAATACCCCATAGAGTCTGCTGGCCAATCAAGCACAGTGATACTGTTATTTTTAAACCAGGTATTGGTACTTTTGGCAGTGTGGACAGATGCCAAGTCCTGCTGGAGAATGAAGTTTCCAATTCCAAAAAGCTTGTCGACAGAGGGGAGCATGAAGTGCTCTAAAATTTCGTAGTAGACTGCTATGCTTACTTTGGTCTTGATAAAATACAGTGGACCTACACCAGCAGATGACATGGCTTTCCAAACCATCACTGATTGTTTAAACTTTTCGTGTTTTTTTTTATAGATGTAGACTTTTTCCTGTACCATTGCTTGAAGAAAAAATTGGTAGTAGGTTTGGTAGTTGATTTTGAGTAGATTTTTTAGCTCAAAAAGGTCAAACTAGCTCATCTTTATAATATCAGCCCATAGCAGCACCCCACTTTTGCCTGCTTGGCATCTGAATTGAAGTGGAGGTCTGTGCCCATTACTGATTAAGCCATTGGCCCAGCCATCTGGTCCATCAAGAGTCACTGTCATCGCATCAGTCCATAAAACCCTTGAAAATTCTGTCTTCAAATAGCTCTTGGCCCAGTCTTGGCGTTTCGATTTCTGTGTCTTATTCAGTGGTGGTCAGGTTTCAGCCTCTGTTACCTCGGCCATGTCTCTGAGCACTTTATACTTTGTACTTCTGGGCACTCCAGGGAGGATGTATTTCTGGAATAAGATAACCCTGGAGGATAATGGCTTAATGGCCGCTTCAAGTATGATTCTTCTCTGATCTTTGGCAGTTAATGTGTTGTTTTTTACTCAGGATCCAAGGGGTAACGTTTCTCCTTGCTGAGAGTGACATGTCAAGCCTGACATGCCTAGGTGAGAAGACTTTTTTTATAAATTTTTATTGAATTTTACAAATAGGGTGAAGAAAACCTCAATACAGACATATGTTTACAGCATACGTACAAGAGGGCATAGAAACATTTAACAAACAAACAACAGGGTAGAAGGCAAGGGAGGGGGGGGGGAGAGAAGCCCAAGGTGGGGGGTATATTATGTCCAGTTCTAGTTAAGTAATTCAATCAGAATCCTGAGGATCTGAATTAGTTAGACAAAATGCAGGTGTGGCAAAGGGGGTGTGATTGGCATACTCCGCCCAGGGAAGCCATATTTTCTCAAATTTACTAATTCTGTCTGTAAGTATGGCAGATCATTTTTCATTGATCATATACCAAGAAAGGCAGATGACTCTAGACTTGGTTTTTTCCAAGCTAATGCTATGGTTTGTTTGGCTGCCAGGAATACAGTTAGGTCCATATATATTTGGACAGAGACAACATTTTTCTAATTTTGGTTATAGACATTACCACAATGAATTTTAAACAAAACAATTCAGATGCAGTTGAAGTTCAGACTTTCAACTTTCATTTGAGGGTATCCACATTAAAATTAGATGAAGGGTTTAGGAGTTTCAGCTCCTTAACATGTGCCATACTGCTTTTAAAGGGACCAAAAGTAATTGGACAATTGACTCCAAGGCTATTTCATGGACAGGTGTGGGCAATCCCTTCATTATTTCATTCTCAATTAAGCAGATAAAAGGCCTGGAGTTGATTTGAGGTGTGGTGCTTGCATTTGAAAGGTTTTGCTGTGAAGTAAACATGAGGTCAAAGGAGCTCTCCATGCAGGTGAAACAAGCCATCCTTAAGCTGCGAAAACAGAAAAAACCCATCCGAGAAATTGCTACAATATTAAGAGTGGCAAAATCTACAGTTTGGTACATCCTGAGAAAGAAAGAAAGCACTGGTGAACTCATCAATGCAAAAAGACCTGGGCGCCCACGGAAGGCAACAGTGGTGGATGATGGCAGAATAATGTCCATGGTGAAGAGAAACCCCTTCACAACAGCCAACCAAGTGATCAACACTCTCCAGGCGGTCGGCGTTTCAATATCCAAATCTACCATAAAGAGAAGACTGCATGAAAGTAAATACAGAGGGTTCACTGCACGGTGCAAGCCACTAATAAGCATCAAGAATAAAAAGGCTAGACTGGACTTTGCTAAAAACATCTAAAAAAGCCAGCACAGTTCTGGAACAACATACTTTGGACAGATGAAAGCAAGATCAACCTGTACCAGAATTATGGAAAGAGAAAAGTATGGCGAATGCGTGGTACAGCTCATCATCCAAAGCATACCACATCATCTGTAAAACACGGCGGAGGCAGTGTGATGGCTTGGGCATGCATGGCTGCCAGTGGCACTGGGTCACTAGTGTTTATTGATGATGTGACACAGGACAGAAGCAGCCGAATGAATTCTGAGGTATTCAGAGACATACTGTGTGCTCAGATAAAGCCAAATGCAGCCAAACTGATTGGTCGTCGTTTCACACTACAGATGGACAATCACCCAAAACATAAAGCCAAAGCAACACAGGAGTTTATTAAAGCAAAGAAGTGGAATATTCTTGATTGGCCAAGTTAGTCACCTGATCTCAACCCAATTGAGCATGCATTTCACTTGTTAAAGACTAAACTTCAGACAGAAAGGCCCACAAACAAACAGCAACTGAAAACCACCGCAGTGAAGGCCTGGCAGAGCATTAAAAAGGAGGAAACACAGCGTCTGGTGATGTCCATGAGTTCAAGACTTCAGGCAGTCATTGCCAACAAAGGGTTTTCAAACAAGTACTAGAAATGAACATTTTATTTAAAATTATTGAATCTGTCCAATTACTTTTGGTCCCTTTAAAAACAGGGTGGCACATGTTAAGGAGCTGAAACTCCTAAACCTGTTGTGAATTCCACTCTTGGGCTCCCTCCGGTGGTTGTAAGTAGCATTTTTGTGAGTTCTGCTCTTTGGCTCCCCCTGTGGTTTTGAGTGGTATGGCTGCTTCTTGGAATTAGCTTCAGCAGCTGTTTTCACTGATCGTCTTTCTGGCTCGGCTATATTAGTCTGGCCTTATCCCTCATTCAGTTCCAGTTGTCAATTGTTCCTGCCTGGAGTCATTGCTCTTAGGACTTTCCTGACACTCTGACCAGTTCATCAAAGCTAAGTCCTTGCTTGTCCTTTTGCGGTTCTCTTGTTGTGGACTTTGTTGTTCAGCACTTTCTTTGTTTTTGTTCATTTGTCCAGCTTTTCAGTATGGATCTATTCAGCTGAGCTGGAAGCTCTGGGCAGCAGAGTTTTCCCTCCACACCTTTAGTCAGGTGTGGAGATTTTTGCATTTCTCTGCGGTGGACTTTTTCTAGTTTTTATTACTGACCGCACAGCGTTCTGTCCTGTACTATTTTCTATCTAGCTAGAAGTGGCCTCCTGTGCTAAATCTTGTTTCATACTACGTATGTCATTTCCTTCTCCTCTCACAGTCATTATTTGTGGGGGCTAATCTATCCTTTGGGGATTTTCTCTGAGGCAAGATAGTTTTCCTGCTTCTATCTTTAGGGGTAGTTAGCTCTTAGGCTGTGATGAGATGCCTAGGCAGAGTTAGGAGCATTCCACGGCTACTTCTAGTGTTGTGTTGAGCTTAGGGACTGCGGTCAGTATAGTTGCCACCTGCTCAGAGCTAGACGCATGTCGCTCCTTAATCACCAGATCATAACATAAACCCTCCATTCAATTTTAATTTGGATACCCTCAAATGAAAGCTGAAAGTCTGAACTTCAACTGCATCTGAACTGTTTTGTTTAAAATTCATTGTGGTGATGTCTACAACCAAAATTAGAAAAATGTTGTCTCTGTCCAAATATATATGGACCTAACTGTATAAATGTAATGAGGGCTTGAGTGTGTTTAGGGATGTTGGGGATACGTTTGTTTAGTAAAGCCTCCATAGCATAGCCACCATATATGGAACATATCTCCTGTTGAATTACACCCTCCAAAGCAATTTGGAGAGTAGTTAGCGACTGCGTTAGCCACTCTGGCTGGGGTCAGGTACCACCTGGTCAACACCTTATAATTAGTTTCCAGCATAAGGGTATTTAATATTCCTCCAGTAGAGGAGGGCCAAATTTGGGACCATTCTGAATCAGTTGGAGTGGGACCAATATCAGACTCCGAGCGAAAAGTGTAGTTTAAACAGCACCTATGTGAGGGGGAGTTGATATATGAGTAGAGAAGTGATATAATGCCTGGTGCATGTGGATTTTGACGGCATTTTTGTTCAAAGGGAGTAAAGGTATAGGGAGGGGTAGAATTTTTTTAGTAATTAATAGACGTTTTTAAGTTGCAAATAACGAAACCGGGGGGGGGGGGGAATGGTATTTTTCTCTCAGGACCGAGAATGGAATAATCCCATCAACATTGAAGAGATGGTGGACTCTGGTTATCCCTGCAGTGACCCATAAACGGAAGTTCCTAAGGGACTCTATACCTGGGGGGAACTGAAGATTGCCCAAAGGGGGGCGAGGGGCAAAAATGGTGAGATTAGCTGCGAAGAATATTTCAACGAATCCCAAATCGTAAGAGAGAGCGCTAGAATAGGATTCGAGATATGCCTACGCTGAGCTGGGAGAATCCATAATAATGCATCGAAAGTACCCGAGTGACATTCAGGGGCCTCTAGAGAAAGCCACAGTGGAGGTTCAGAATAGGCATGGTATAGGGTCAATTGACCTAATTGGGCTGCTTGGTAATATTTAGAAAGGTTGGGAACCCCCAAAACCCCCTTTAAACGATGACGATAGAGGGTAGCTCTATTAACCCTGGGGAGGCCACCCCTCCAGACAAAAGTATCGACTAGTCGTTGGGCTATTTTGAGGTAGTATGAAGGGACAGGGACTGGCAAAACTCGAAATAAAGTAATTTGGGGAGATTAGTCATCTTCAGAGCGCGCACACGGCCGAGCCAGGAGAGATGTAACTTCTCCCATGACTGGAGTAGCAAACGAAGTTTGCGGAGCATGTGGGGATAATTGGCTGTCTAAATTGGCTGTCAATTTCACTCCTAGGTAATCCAGGTGGTTAGTAGCCCATTGAAATGGAAAGTCATGTTGGAGCTGTGAAAAAATAGTTGAAGGAAGGGATATATTCATGGCGTATGATTTTAAATGATTAACCTGTAAAACAGAGATATGTTCAAAATTACTAAGGACTTGAAGTAGGGCCGGCAAGGAGTGAGGAGACTTTTAAACTACAATGCTGCTCTGAGAATTATACAAGTTGTCTCTTCAGGGAGGAAGATGACTAGAACTCTAATGCCACCTATAGGAAATTGCAATCCTAAAAGTCAACATTGACTCTCTAACGAAACTTGTCACTTAGATAAAAGCCAAAAAACAAAATCTCCATTTGGGACACTTTGTTTCAGAGTACTGCCCATCGTCAGTGAAAAGTGTGAGATCTGGTTTGGCTGGGTGTGAGGCGTTTGACTAGGATCCAAGAGGTAACATTTCTCCTTCCAGAGAGTGACTTGTCAAGCCTGAAGCGCTCTAGTTCTCTTCCCCTCTGAAGAGACAATTTGTATATTTCACAAAGGAGCATTGTGGCTTAAGACTCCTCACCTTGGCATGTCAAGCTTAACATGTTACTCTTTGAAAGAAGAAACATTACCCCTTGGATGCCAGTCAGAAGCCTCTCACCCAGCCAAACCAGATCTCACACTTTGCTCCGACGAGGGGCAGTACTTCGAAACACAGGCTTTTATACTAAGTCATGTGACAAGGCTCCTTAGAGAGTCAATATTGACTTTTAGGATTGCTACTTTCTATAGGTGGCACTGGAGTTCTAGTCCTCCTTCCTCTCTGAAGAGACAACTTTCTTTTTTACTCAACACATTTTTGCGACGTTGCTGACTATTTACAAAAAAAATGATGATGTTCTGGGATCAAGTCTCAATATCTTAGCAATTTCAAGAGTGCTGTATGACTCTGTAAGCTACCTAATAATTCAGCACACCATGATAAAGGGTATTGGTATCCTTAGGCCTCACCCTCCCTCATTGCACATATACACATCAGCTGATCTGTTTCATCCAATAAGGATTCAAGGTTATACAGCTTGGCGTTGGAAAGTCTGCATTAAAAATACTTGCCTAATAATTCTGCACACGGTGTATCTGACTCGGCTGCTATGTTCCTTCTTTCCCACTTACATCTGAAAAACATAATCTCTAATATGAATAATAACTAGTCTAAACCTCAAACATACAAAGCACTAGCTGATAGAAAAAAAAGTCTACTTCTGACATTTGCATGCTGAAAACTAATCTGCGACCTTTAGCTGTGATGTTCAAAAGGTTCCAGCCTTAGTGATCTTTCGACTGACATGTGGCCTATATCTCCCTGTATGTCAGTAAATCCTCATCTAAATACTCACTGAAGTGTCATATAAGACTTCGGACACTTAAAAACGTAGTTTGTCGTCAGGGACAGGCACTGTACTTGTCTCAGTACTTACAGGTCTTTAATGGATGTAATATTCTTCAATACTCCCCTTTTATAGGCTTGTACAGGAACAATTTGGCAAGTGCTATGTTTAGTTGCCTTGGTAATTTTTTGCTTATAGCACATGTTCAGCAGACAGGGAAAGGACTGCTCGATATTCTCTCCTTTCAGAAAGTCTTCTTGGCTTTCAGATTCTCTATGATCTATTGTTTGACTGATTTTCCTGATTAAAACTGTTTTTGATAGCATGCTGCCCCTCAAATATTCCAGGGTGTTCCCTCACTATCCTCCTAATGTTGCCTAGCCCACATAGAGATCATTCTTAGACAATGAATGTGGTAGAATTAACCTCCTCACCTGTCATTTGGCTCCAGAAGATATATATAATGTAACCAGTGGAAGTGATTTCCTTTAGAAATAGTAATTAGGAGAACATTTCCGGCAGGAATTCCGCTTAGGGCCGGTCCATTAGCCCGAGTGACAAATCATCCCAGGTCAGAGTTTGCACTTGTCGCATGGTGTTTTAAAAGAGTATAAGCGATGTCATTATGGGAAGCTCTCACTGTTCAGTGGTCTTACTACAGAAAGGGGTAGTCACAGCTAGAAGATCCCCCTTTTTAAAATGGTGACAAATTTGTCCATGGGTTGTACTTAGTTGTAAGGTCTGGATTTACTCAGAGTGTATATCCCAATACGAACTGTATACATTATTATAATCTGATGAGGCTGATGTATTTACTTTGCAATCCCATTGCTGAATAGCTTTATATTCCATCCATCTAGCCTGATTGACCGCTCCTCAGTGTCCCTGCTGAGATGTAACATTGCTCTGTATAAGCTGCAGCTGTCAGTCAGGCTGTGTGGACAGAGACTGAATACACTTGGACTAATGAGCTCTCTTCTATCTAGTTTGACTCATAAAATGCTACTTTTAAAATCAATACTATCAATATTATACAACCATTCTGACATTGACCTACGTTCTCCAGGTCTAAAAGCTCTATTTAATAATGTGTACAGTTTGTACTGTCAAATCTGGAGAGAGATTCTCTTTAAATAGGGCTCAGTTTCAATGTGAGGAACAACTTATAAACAAGTGTTTCTAGGAAAAAAGCAGACTTTTTTTTTTCTCAATCTCAACTATCCCATTAAAGGGAATCTGTCACAAAATCTCTCCCATCAAAATTATCCTCTTAATATATTGCAGTCATCATATCATCATATTCTATAGCACTGTGTACATACAATTGCACATTTTGCTTTTCTACCCAGCTAATTCTTCTCTTTTCCATTAGGTCTATGACATCACATGATTAAAAACTGACTAGCTGAATCTTCTAAGCTCTATGTAGAAACAGGAGGTCAGTTTTGTTTGCACAAGTCATGAGTCACTGCAAAAGTCTATGGCAAGAGGGAGGAGTGCAGCAGCTGGGTAGAAAGTTGAAGAGGGGAATGATAAATGCAGGGACAAGAGACTTCCTGTTTCGACATACAGAGAAAAGAGAATAACTGGGTAGAAAAGCAAAATGAGCAATTGTAAGTACACAGTGCTATATAATATGATGACTGTAATATATTAAGAGCATAAAAACTTTGATTGGAGGAGTGCTTCTTTTAAAAATGAAAATCAAACTGGCAAAGTAGCTTGTTATAAAGCAACAGAACAGATTGATATATAATTTTGGTGAAAAGAGTCAGTAGAACTTGGAATTTTCTTTTCCCATTTTTATTTCCTGCTTATTCAGGAAAGTTTCTTGTCTTTTTATACAAGGAAAGTTGTCAATCACCAAAAGAACCACCCACTGGACTCCTATCCCCATAGTGAACAGGCATTAGGCCACATTCACACTATCAGTATTTGGTCAGTATTTTACATCAGTATTTGTAAGCCAAAATCAGGAGTGGAGAAATCAGAGGAAAAGTATAATAAAAACAAGTCACCACTTCTGTATTTATCACCCACTCCTGGTTTTGGCTTACAGATACTGATGTAAAATACTGACCAAATACTGATAGTGTGAACGTGGCCTTAAAAATAAAAAACAAAAACAAGTTAAACTGAATCTTTACAAAACACATCTATATAGCCACATATTTATCATGCTGCCCAAATGTTAAAATGTAATTTCCTTTCGGCAGACATTTGAACAATAAGAATTTGTTAGTGTCCCACAATGGTCACTGATAGCACCACAGCTCTCCATTAAGGTCTCACTGGACATATAGGCCCTTTATTGCCAATCAAAAGCTGCATTTATATAAATCCAGTCTAGAAGTTGCCATGACCATTAGACAAATGTAGGCTGCATCCACGTACATTTGTGAGACCGGACAACTATCAAATGTGGAAGAGGTTTTCTTGACTTTCACACCAACAATAGATGTTGGGAGAAAGAAGGATCAGGTTGCTGGATTTCAACAAATCCAATCCTTTTGTTCTGAGGGGAGATTACTTAACCCTTGAAGTCTCAGCCAGTGGCATACTCATCTCTATCTGTATGCAGGGGCGCAACTACCACGGTTGCAGCCGTCGCCACTGAGCGGGCCTGGCGGATCAGAGGCCCGATGGGTCAGATGTACGCCAACACCAGCAAAAAGATTCCTCCCGCACGGCAACAGACAGACCTGCCCTCCAAGCAGTAGCGTAGCTACCGGGGGCCTGGGGGGGCAGTGGCCCAGGGCCCCGTGCTCTGAAGGGGTCCAGGGCCCCGTGCTCTGAAGGGGTCCACCCGGAGCTACACTACTGTAACTGTATTGGGGTGCACAGCGCGCCGATACAATTACATTCTGCGGCAGAGCAGGGAGACACGATCTCCCTGCTCAGCCGCCCGGCTGCTGTACAGCCCCTGAGGAGGCGGTGGGGGCCCTGTGCTAGCAGAGGGCCCCCCACCCGTCATTGCAGGGTTAGCTTGATGAGAGAGGGAGCGTTACGGTCCTTCTCCCATCATCCCCCTGTCAGCGTCTGACGTCACCGATGCCAACACTGACAGGGGTTAGCGATGATGTCAGTACCCGGCGCCTGCTGTCAGGAGATGAGCGGGCGCTCAGAGCAACGCAGGAGCAAGGAGGAAGAAAGGTGAGTATTGTTTTTGCTTTTTTTATCTGGTGCATTCTACTATATAGGCTGCCTAATGGGGGTGCATTATATTGTACTGGCTGCCTAATGGGGGTGAATTATATTGTACAGGCTGCCTAATGGGGGTGCATTTTACTATACAGACTGCATAATGGGGGTGCATTATACTTTACAGACTGCCTAATGGGGGTACATTATACTATACAGACTGCCTCATGGGGGCGCATTACATTGTACTGGCTGCCTAATGGGGTGAATTATATTGTACTGGCTGCCTATGGGGGTGCATTATACTGGACTGGCTGCCTATGGGGAGTGCATTATACTATACAGACTTATGTGGAATGTATTATACTATACAGGCCTATGGGGGTGCATTATACTGTACTGGCAGCCTATGGGGAGTGCATTATACTATACAGGCCTATGGGGAGTGCATTATACTATACAGACTTATGTGGAATGTATTATACTATACAGGCCTATGGGGGTGCATTATACTGTACTGGCAGCCTATGGGGAGTGCATTATACTGTACAGGACTATGGGGAGTGCATTATACTATACAGGCCTATGGGGAGTGCATTATACTATACAGGCTTATGGGGAGTGCATTATACTATACAGGCCTATGGGGAGTGCATTATACTATACAGGCTTATGGGGAGTGCATTATACTATACAGGCCTATGGGGAGTGCATTATACTATACAGGCCTATGGGGAGTGCATTATACTATACAAGCTTATGGGGAATGTGTTATACTATACAGGCCTATGGGGAATGTATCTATATATAATCGTCCAAGGGTCACTTCTGTCTGTCTGTCACGGAAATCCCACGTCGCTGATTGGTCGCGGCCACCAGGCGATGGGCACAGTCTGGCCGCAAATTCCCCCCTTCCTACTCTGTCAGTGCCCCCTCCAATCAGTGCTCACACAGGGTTAATGGCTGCGTTACACCGCGTTATAACGCAGTCCGTTAATGCTGCTATTAACCCTGTGAGACCAACTTTTTACTATTGATGCTGCCTATGCATCATCAATAGTAAAAAGGTCTAATGTTAAAAATAGTAAACAAAATAAAAAATCATTATATTCTGGCGCCTTTCCAGCTGCTCCTCGCAACGCTCTGTTCCATGCATTGCGGTCTTGCGAGATGATGACGTAGCGGTCTTGCGAGACCCTACGTCATCATCTCGCGAGACCACAATTCATTCTTAGGACCGGAGCGTCGCGAGGAGCATCGGTAAACGCCTGGGCTGGATCCGGGGGCCGACGGAAGGTGAGTATATAGCTACTGTATGTTTTATTTTAATTCTTTTTTTTAAGAGGGATATGGTGCCCACATTGCTATATACTACGTGGGCTGTGTTAGATACTGCATGAGCTGTTATATACTACGTCTCTGTGTTATATACTACGTGGCTGTGCTATATCCTACGTGGCTGTGCAATATATTATGTGGCTGTGCAATATATTATGTGGCTGTGCAATATATTACGTGGCTGGGCAATATACTACATGGGCTGTGTTATATACTGCGTGGGCTGTTATATACTGCGTGGGCTGTTATATACTGTGTGGGCTGTGTTATATACTACGTCTCTGTGCTATATACTATGTGACTGTGGTATATATTACATGGCTGGGCAATATATTACGTGGCTGGGCAATATACTACGTGTCTGTGCTATATACAACGGGGGCTGTGCTATATACTACGTGGCTGGGCAATATACTACGTGGGCTGTGTTATATACTACGTGAGCTGTATGCTACTTGGCTGTGCTATATTTCTCTGCTGTATCTGTGCATCATGAATTGTGGTATGTGTTAAAGAGGGGGGCCCACTGAGACTCTTTCGCCCGGGGCCCTCAAAAACCTGGAGCAGGCCCTGGCTTCACTGATTGTTCGCGGCTGGGCGTGACCAATCAACGACAGGCGCAGTCTGGCCGCGAATTGGCACGGAATTTGAACCATGCTTCGCTAATTGGTCGCGCCTGGCCGGCCAAAATCTGTGTATAAATTGTGTTATTCTGAAAACTTCATAAATAAACTGCATACATATTCTAGAATACCCGATGCGTTAGAATCAGGCCACCATCTAGTTATACCATACAGGCCTATGGGGAGAGGATTATACTATACAGGATTATGGGGAATGTATTATACTATACAGGCCGATGGGGAGTGCATTATACTGTACTGGCCTATGGGAAGTGCATTATACTTCTTGTATCGATCCCCATGACTTCTATGTTAGCCCCTGATGAGTATAATGGTTTATTTTCTTTTATACATTACAGAACAACGGCAGTACGGGAGATAAATATATACCATTATAGGGCACCGGATAGTTACGCCACTGAGGTCAGACTATACAACATTGCAACAAAGCTATAGTGTGCAAAATGAATAGGGAAAATGTGAATTTGGGTAACCAGGGTAAATATTATTAAGCACAGGGCCGCGCTTAGTAACCCGATATTTACCCTGGTTACCATTGTAAAAGTAAAAAAAAAAAAAAAACAGTACATACTCACATTCCTGTCACGTCCCCCGGCGTCAGCTTCCCGCACTGACTGTGTCAGCGCCGGCCGGCCGTAAAGCAGAGCACAGCGGTGACGTCACCTCTCTGCTTTACGGCCGGCGCTTACACAGTGCAGGGAAGCTGACGCTGGGGGACGTGACAGGAATGTGAGTATGTACTTTTTTTTTTTTACTTTTACAATGATAACCAGGGTAAATATCGGGTTGCTAAGCACGGCCCTGCACTTAGTAACCCGATGTTTACCCTGGTTACCCGGGGACTTTGGCATCGTTGAAGACAGTTTCAACGATGCCGAAGTCGTTCCCCTGATCGTTGGTCACTGGAGAGAGCTGTCTGTGTGACAGCTCCCCAGCGACCACACAACGACTTACCAACGATCACGGCCAGGTCGTATCGCTGGTCGTGATCGTTGGTAAATCATTTAGTGTAACGGTACCTTTAGCGCTGTAAGCAAGGGCTATCTAAAGTGTATGGAGAGATGAATGATCCTTATCTGGTTAATTTGCAATGAAGTTGAGTGAGGTCCTTACATTGGATTTCCTTATCTTTATGCATGGTTTTAACATGGTCAGTGGTGAAATTCTTTTCTTGCTTAAAATTGATGCTACTCGGTAAAAAATATATGTATACTAGATGGTGGCCCGATTCTAACGCATCGGGTATTCTAGAATATGCATGTCCACGTAGTATATTGCACAGCCCACGCAGTATATTGCCCAGTCATGTAGTATATTGCCCAGACACGTAGTAGATTGCCCAGACACGTACTATATTGCCCAGCTACATAGCATATTGCCCAGTGACATAGTATATTGCCCAGCCACGTAGTATATTGCCCAGCCACGTCGTACACTGCACAGCCACGTAGTATATTGCCCAGCCACGTAGTATATTGCCCAGCCACGTAGTATATTGCCGTCACGTAGTATATTGCCCAGCCACATCGTATACTGCAGTCACGTAGTATATTGCACAGCGACGTAGTATACAGCACAGAGCCACGTAGTATATTGCCCAGTCACGTAGTATATTGCACAGCCACGTAGCATATTGCACAGCCACGTAGTATACAGCACAGAGCCACGTAGTATATTGCCCAGCCACGTAGTATATTGCACAGCGACGTAGTATACAGCACAGAGCCACGTAGTATATTGCCCAGTCACGTAGTATATTGCCCAGCCACGTAGTATATTGCCCAGCCACGTAGTATATTAGCCAGTCACGTAGTATATTGGCCAGTCACATAGTATATTGCCCAGCCATGTAGTATATTGCCCAGCCATGTAGTATATTGCCCAGCCATGTATGTAACAGGTTAAAAATAGACTTAAAAAAAAAAAAACATATACTCACATTCCGAGGGCCCATTGTAGTCCTGCCGCTTGTGTGCGGTGCACGCTGCAGCTTCTGGTCCTAGGGTTGGTATGAGCGCAGGACCTGTGATGTCGCGGTCACATGACCGTGACGTCATGGAAGGTCCTTCTCGCATAGCATCCTTGCCACCGGAACCTGCCGCTTGCACTGCCGAGGAGAGGGCGACGTCGGAGGGTGAGAATAACCTTTTTATTTTATTATTTGTAACATTAGATCGTTTTATTATTGATGCTGCGTACACAGCATCAATAGTAAAAAGTTGGTCACACAGGGTTAATAGCTGCGTTAATGGAGTGCGTTACACCGCGGCATAACGCGGACCATTAACGCTGCCATTTACCCTGTGTGAGGGCTGAGTGGAGGGGAGTATGGAGCGGGCACTGACTGCGGGGATGGGGAGGAAGGAGCGGCCATTTTTCCGCCGGACTGTGCCCTTCGCTGATTGGTCGTGGCAATGGTCGTGGGCATTTTGCCATGACCAATCAGCGACTTGGATTTCCATGACAGACAGAGGCCGCGACCAATGAATATCTGTAACAGACAGACAGAAAGACGGAAGTGACCCTTAGACAATTATATAGTAGATTCATTGACCCTGCAGAGCTAAGAGTACACATTAATGACCAGCTTTATGTCCACTTTGAGGGCACAAGGTTGGCTAAGGCATGGTGAGAACCACACCAGACAGCTCACATCTAAGTCTTCTGGACACCCATGAGTGTGAAGATAGAGGAGGTGGTGGAATATTGGATATTATTACTGCAATTCGCAGTAGATGATCAGGTCTTGAGAAACTGAGTAATTATTCTGTTAACTAGCATAACTGTTACTATGTGGCTGCCATAAGGAATAGAGCTATGTCTTAAAAGGCTTCACTGACGAGAACAGATATATGTCTCTCCAAAGTTGAGTGTTTGTCTGCAAAGTGTGACTTGGCCTTAGCGTGTGCATTGTATGAATAGTTTTTATGTTTTGGAACCCATGAAAAAATTGTAAAAATTGTAAGTAGGCATTACTTTGATATAGCTTTTTTATTACCTAATTAAGTTCCTTGAGCTTTATGGGCTTATAAGATGAAAATACCTAAAGCCGTAAATATGAATTGTTCCAAGGTGAGGTATCTGGCAGAATGCCTAAGCGTTCAAGGATCCCACAGTCAATGTGCAAATCAGATTATTATTTTCCGTTTTAGATGTGGTAAAATAATTATTTGGCTTGTATTGTGTCTAGTTGTCAAAACAATTTGCAGCTTATTTCCTCAATCAGCAGAGAACAGATTTTATTATTCAGAAATATGCAGACTTGGGGTGTTACTTTTCACACATTTCCTGATGTTAAAACCCTTTAAAAAAATTGGATAATATGTTATCCAAGCAATTTGCTTGCCTATATCCTTATTTTCATTGTTCCATCCTTTTAATATCGAGACTGTGCCCTGCCCTCATCCTTAAACTGCATACACGTATACCACCCATTCCACATTCTTACATAGCCCCACCTGTAAGGATGAAGCAGGCACGTACAGTGTCTTGGAAATTAGTATTATTATATTGAAAGAGATTAAACTGATTAAATTCTGCCTTTAGAAACATTTCTGATAAAACACGTGGTATCATGTTCTATCTTCTGGGTCCATATAATAATAAAAAAAAGACATTTAGAATAAATTAAACATATACTTTAGTCTACAATCTGCCTAGGTCACAGATATGGGCAAGAGCAGCTGACCATCTATTGTGCATGTGGGCCCCTTAACACTTCCCCAACAGATGATATCAGTTGATTTTCAATGGCTACCCGTTTTGTTTGACACTGTCAAAGTAGTCTGGCAGTAGTTCTCTCAAAGAGAAAATGGGAGCCTTGAGCTGAGTGTTGCTGTGCATGGAGGAGTAAGAAGACCTAGCTATTGGAAGTTCTGGTTTTCTTTGCTCTGGTGCTGCAAGGGTTAAACTGCTTAGATGGACTCCTGGAGTTCTCGGTCTTCAGTTGTATCAGCTTTTCTGAGTTTGTTGCTCCCAGTGGGAATAATAATCCTCCTCCATGCTTTTGACCTTGCCAGTGATAGCTTACAACTACCTGGTTTGGATTTGGAGGAGAGAGCTGTGTTTGGAGTTGTATCAGGAGAAATATGTGTAAAGTTGGTTTGGGTGGTGTCTCCTTATCCTTATTCCAATTTAGTTTTCCTCTTTCCTTCGTCCCTATATTCCACTAGATTGTGATTATTTTTGTATGATTGCGGTTTTCTTTAATCCCTGTCTGTTTCGCCTCTTTGTCTTTACATTCAAGCAGGACTAGTGATCCTGCTATCCCACTCACCAACCAGACTGATACTCGGGGTAAGGCAGGGATAAGAACATGATCGCCGAACGTGGTGAAAGAACCGGTCTAGGGACGCCAGGCGACCTAAGGGTGGCACAGGGCAAGAATCAGGGGTGTCCCTGGTTTCCTTCCCTAGTGGCAGAGCTGCCTTTCCCATATGTCTTGCCGTGCGCCGTCTTGCTTCCATCAGAAGCGTGACATTGGCTATCAGCTATCTAATATGTATGGGGGCCGTAGAGAAGACATGTCACCAGGTCAAAAGTGGCCAGTTTTTCTCTTATTCTATTCTTGCTTCATTGTGTATGCCTTATTTTTTTTTCTGTGTAAGTTCTTCATACGGTTCCAGAGATATGAGCCTATTTATTTAGTGCTGCACTTTGTGGTCTTTAACAAGGGGCCATGGCTTGCAGCATTCTATGTTACATCCCACTGATACAGCGTATTTTTCTGGATATACACCATTCTACAATGTACAGTACCGTCTACAATCATATTAACAGATTGGCATTAAAATCAATGACCACCCACAGATTCAAAGCGATGGCTGATGTCCTCTAGAGAGGGGAACTATGTTTAATAACTTCACATGACCTAGTAGTGTTGGTCTCTCATTACAATTTCCTCTGTGGATCATTTTTTCTAAGTCACATTGGGCTAAATTCTTCATTCTTTCTCAATTCAATGGCGCTTTGTTAACCGCTAGACTACATTTCCCACTTGAAAAACTAGTACTATAACCACAAACATAGTTATTCCATAAAACAAATAAAAATCTTTTAATTGAGGGAGCTTTTGAGGTCTGTAAAAGAATATTTCGTGATAGTAAAAAATCCAGAAACCTACTTTTTGTACTGGACGTACTGTATATCATAAACTCTGTGAATTATCATGTTGCTGGCATTATGCCTATCTATTGTTAGGATGTACATTTATGAACCTGATGTTTATGATCCCTGTGGAGGATATATTCTCTCTTCTGTGGCTCAGATCCAGGGGATTATTGTTCTCCTGTTAAAGTGAGCCAAAGGAAAAAACATTTGTTTTAATGGAAAATAGCGATGAGGGCACCCTGTAAATTTCCATTATGATTTCCTGACCACCGTAATAACTAATTGTGTCATGCACCAAGACCTTCATAGAGCACAGTCCTGGATGACCTAAAAAAGAATGGCAGTGTTATTATTAGCAAGGCTTTAATAGCATATTGTGTTATTAAGGTTCGTATGATCCCAGTAATATTACTCATATTTTAAGAAATCTGGTTTGGAAACAGTATAACTGTATTAAAGAGTAAAATGATAAGAAATCCTCTATAATAATCACTGGAATCACCAGGCCTTTATTCTGATACAGGGGTTTTCCCATAAACAAAGTATATTTTAATCACTAGATCTTGGAATAATAATAAGTTCCACAATTGAATGTGTTAAAAAAAAATATTCCTCTGCTGAGATAATCTTATATATGTGCCCCTGTTGTGTACTGTGTAATGGCTGTGTCTGACCATGCAGGAACATGGTCTGATAATACCACAGCTCCTGACCAGTGGAGGACACACAATGGAGTATTCTTTCTGTGAGGTAAAATATTTCACTGGAAATATTTTACCTCAGTGAAAGCAGCAGCTGTGATCACATGCTGTCCTGTCTATTTACTATATTTTGCATCCTCCCCTTGCCCAGGAGATGTGGTATGATTCGACCATGGCTGGATTGGCTTCTCGAGTTAAATCACTGCTACCTATGGCTGGCTGTGCCTGGGTACTATGGAAAATATCGAGGCTCTTAAAGGTCAGACCACTTGTCAAACATTGATGGCCTAGTCCCAAAAGTCACCTTAAGCACTGTTTTTGACTGTACCTTAACCCTTTCATGACTTTTGACATATCCATACAGCTTGGTCAGAAAGGGGTCCCCGACATTTGACGTATAGGTACGTCATGTTGATCGTGCGGGGCACAGCAGCTGTGCCTGCGCGGTCACTGCCAAGAGCTCAGCTTAAATGATAGGCGAGCTCTAGCTGTCACAGCCCAAACAAAGCTGTCTTATTAATTTTACCACACGCAAATTGGCATAAAATGAAAACCTCAATAAGCATTTTCTGAGTTGCTGCTTTTTGTTCATTCTACCTTCAAAAGATTGGAATAGAAAGCCCTCACATGACTATGTTGGCAGAAATACAGAAAAATTATAGCTCTCAAAATATGGTGATGCAAATTCTTTTTTTCTTTTTTTTTTTAAGTGTTTCTTAGTGTGTGATAGCAGTCAAACATTAAAAAAAAATATAAATCTGATATCGCTGTAATTGCATTGACCCGAAAAATAAACCCGTCAAATTACTTATACCGAATGAGGAGCAGCATAGAAAAATAAAACCAATTCTTGATCTGCTGTTGATTTGTTCATTTTGCCTCCCATAGATCGCAGTAAGGCTTGGTGCACATTTATCCTGTGCTCACAGCTGAGTGCTTAGACCGGAGTTTCCTTGTAAATCTGACATTCATTATTCAGATGTAACCCCTGGCGGAAGATTCATTATAATGAAGCAGGTGGAGACTGGCCGTCGTCTGGCCTATGATCCGGCGGTGTCCATCTTTTTAGGCATGCATAAAACTGCGGTCAGCCACAGTTTTGTGCACCTCTGAAAAGTCAGACAATGCTGAACAGAGGCCAGACTGAGTCCAGAATAACTCCATCTGCCTCATTAATGTATGAATCCATCAGGGATTTAATCTGATTCATGTGTTCCACATATTTAGATGGAAACTGTTATGTAAGTGCTCTACTCCAAAATGCCACCAATGAAAGCTTTAACTTAACCCACATTAAATAAGCCCCCACTTGGGTACATCACCTGTTAATAGAAATAAAAGGAGTGTCCAAATTACTCTTACAAAGGCTCTGGAAAAGCAATATGGCTCCCTCCAAAATAAAGCTAGCGAAATCTGAGCCGCTAAATCTCTTCTGAGCCCCACAATATGCTCAATCCACAGTTATCCTACACATTTGCCATTTACATGGTGAGGTGAGCCCACTTAATTTACGAGTGCATGGCTCCAGAAGCACAAGCTGGGCACAATATATTGGGCACTACAATGTACTGGGCAGTATAATATATTGGGCATTACCTTGGCATATTTGCAATTTTCACTCTTGAACTTCCATTGCGTGTTTGTTTCTGGAAGACTCCCTTGGCATAAAAATCATCACTACATCCATAGCTAAATTCCCAGAGGGGTGTAAATTCCAATAAGGGTTCACTTGAGGGGGTTTCCACTGTTTAGGCACATCAGGGGTTCTGCAAATGGAGTCCGCAAACTATTGTAGAAAAATATGCGCAGCAAAAGTCAAATAGCACTCCTTCCCTCCCGAGCCCTGCCATGTGACCAAACAGTACTATACAGCCTTGTATGGGGTCCTGCCATGTTCAGGAGAAATTGTGTAACAAATTATGGGCCCTTCTTTACCTATTGTCCCTAGTGAAAATAAATTGGTTCTAAAAAGTATTTTAGTAATAAAAATGTAAATATTAGTTCTTCATCACAGAAGGGTATAACATTGTGCCACACCTGTAGTGTTAATACCCTCACCGCATCATTAGATGTATTCACTGAGGGGTGCAGTTAGTAAAACGGGAACACTTATAGAGGGTTCTGCTGTTCTGGCCCCTCAGGGGCTCTGCCAGTGTGACATGTCACCCACCAACCATTCCAGCAAAATATGCATTGCAATATGTCGCTCCTTCTCTTCTGTTTGATCTGTGCCTTAAAAGTAGTGTCTGACTGTCATGATCCAGGTCAGGGTTTGCTTCTTGCTTTTCTTTCCCCAGCTTGGATATGGTGGGGTTAACCTTTCCTGCCTCTCTTTGGTTTGTGGGTGGCTATTTATTGGTGCCATTTCTGATAGTATTTGTCAGTGATATTTCTAGTCTCTGGCTTGAGCATCTGACCCGTATACCCTAGTGATCCTTCTGCCTCTGATGACCCATATTTGTGCCTGACCCTTTCCCTATCCCTGACTTAGTGTGTGTTTGGTGGTTTCCTTACAGTGTATGACTCGGCTTGAATTCTGAACCCTTCCTCCTGCTTTCTGTCTCTGTTATGTTTCCCGTCTGGCTTTGACTGTCTGGCTCATACCCCGACTACATCTTCTGTCTCACATTTTGGATCCCGTGCTCCCGTCTGGTTCTGATTTCGGGCTGGTCTCTGACCACATGTATTGCTGTGACCTCTGGCACTTCATCTTGCTGTTTGTTGCTGACCGGCCTGTCTGACTACTCTGCCGCCTCCCTTTGGCACTCCGCGCTTTCCACTGTAGTGCTACACGTTGAATGCTACCTTTCTCCCCTTACCTGTGCCCCCTGTGGAGGTTGCATGCAACTGCCTTGTAGTTGCATTACACTGACCACTAATAGGATATTGGCGAACTCAGCAGAAATTGCGTAACAAATCATGTGGTCCATTTCTCCCTAATAGCCCTTTTTAAAAATTAAACTTGGGAATAAAACATTTTAGTGGAAAAAAAATTTTTCATTTCCGTAGCCTAATGTTACACATTTCTGTGAATCATCTGTGGGTTTAAAATGCTCATTACACCCCTTGACAAATTCCTCGAGAGTTGTACTTTCCAAAATGAGGTCACATGTGGGTGGTTTCTGATGTTTTGACACCATAGCAGCTCTTCAAATGCGATATGGCGCCTACAGTCTATTACTGCCAAATCTGCATTCAAAAAGCCAAATGGCGTTCCTTCCCTTCAGAGCCCTGCTTTGTGTCCAAATATTTGTTTTCCCCCATATGTGGGGCATCAACTTACTCCAGAGAAATTGCACAACAAACTATATGGTTCATTTTCTCCCTTTACCCTTGTGAAAATGAAAAACATTTTGGGCTAAAAGTACCTTCACACTGAACGATATCGCTAGCGATCCGTGACGTTGCAGCGTCCTGGCTAGCGATATCGTTCAGTTTGACAGGCAGCAGCGATCAGGATCCTGCTGTGATGTCGTTGGTCGCTGCAGAAAGTCCAGAACTTTGTTTCGTCGTTGGATCTCCCGCAGACATCGCTGAATCGGCGTGTGTGACGCCGATTCAGCGATGTCTTCACTGGTAACCAGGGTAAACATCGGGTTACTAAGCGCAGGGCCGCGCTTAGTGACCCGATGTTTACCCTGGTTACCAGCGTAAAAGTTAAAAAAAACAAACACTACATACTTACCTTCCGCTGTCTGTCCCCGGCGCTGTGCTTTCCTGCACTGTGAGCGCCGGCCAGCCGGAAAGCACAGCGGTGACGTCACCGCTGTGCTTTCCGGCCGCTGCGCTTACACAGCGCAGAGAAGCAGAACACCGGGGGACAGACAGCGGAAGGTAAGTATGTAGTGTTTGTTTTTTTTAACTTTTACGCTGGTAACCAGGGTAAACATCGGGTTACTAAGCGTGGCCCTGCGCTTAGTAACCCAATGTTTAGCCTGGTTACCGGCATCGTTGGTCGCTGGAGAGCTGTCTGTGTGACAGCTCTCCAGCGACGCTGCAGCGATCGACATCGTTGTCGGTATCGCTGCAGCGTCGCTCAGTGTGAAGGTACCTTAAAGCAACATTTTAATGAAGAAAAATTTGATTTTTTTCACTGCTTAATTTAATAAACCCACAGGTGCTTCACAGAATTTTAAGGTGCTCACCACACTTCTAGAAAAATTCCTTGAGGAGGTGTAGTTTCCAAAATGGTGTCACTTATGTAGTTTCCACTGTTTGGGCTCATAAGGGACTCTGCAAACATGACATGGCATCCTCTATCTATTTCAGACAATTTTGTGCTTCAAAAGTTAAATGGTGTTCCTTCCCTTCCGAGCCCTGCCGTGCACCCAAACATTAGTTTTCCACCACATATGGGGTATGTTTTCACACAAGAAATTGTACAACAAATTTTATGGTCCATTTTTTCTGTTATCCTTGTGAAAATGCAAAATTTGTGCTAATGCAACAATTTTGTTGGGAAAAAAATAAAAAAAAATGTTTTTCCTTCCACCTGAATGGTTAATAAGCTACTTGAATGTGTCTTTGAGAACTTTGCGGGGTTTCGGTTTTTAAAATTATTTTATTTTTGGGTATTTTCTTTCATATAAGCCACTCAGTCACATCAAATGTGATGTGGTCCCTAAAAGAATGGATTTGTAAATTGTGTTGGAAAAATGAGAAATTGCTGATAAATGTTTAACCCTTCTAACTTCCAACACAAAAAAATTGTTTTAAAAAAAGTACACTAATGGAAAGTAGACATGTTTCAAAAATGATGCACCTGTAAAGTAGACATGCGGCAAATGTTATTTATTAACTATTTTGTGTGACATAACCCTCTGGTTTAAGGGAAGAGAAAAATTAAAATTGTAAAAATTCGGACATTTTTGAAATTTTTGCCCAAATTCCAATATTTTCACAAATAAATGCAAAAAATATCAACATACATTTACTATTAACATAAAGTACAATGTGTCATGAAAAAACATGCAGTGATTGTGTGACAAGATGTCCCGCGATCCCCGGGAGAGCCATTGCCAGAACTGCTGGAACAGTATCGGCACCAGACATGAGAATAGGTGTTATTTTCATAAAGGGGAAACATACAGATTCAGAAGGATTGTTGAAGTAGAGGACAACCTATTTAAAAACTAAAGTGTACTAGTTAAAAATGGATGAAACTTGTAAGACACGCTAAAGTACCAAGTGTGTCTTTCCTGGTTTAATCTGAGTAGTCAGATCCCCAAATCAATTAAACTCTATAGATCGGTGTGCTATCTGAGGAAAAAAAACAGACAACACTAGGACATGTCACAAGGATGCAATGAATGTAGCCTGTGATGAATCCTAAGATTTATCAATTAAGCAGTGTGATAACATTTCTTTAATTCTATGATTTGAAAAATCTATTAATACTGATCAAAGATGATCTGATCGAAGCCACACGGGCACAAGTGTAATATAATTGCTTAGAATAGTAGCTCATGTTTATGATTTGTACACTTGGACTAATAAGCAGATAAATTCTCTGCCCACAAGACACTGTTTTATGTAACTTGCCACAACAGATGCAACAATGGAGCAGATTCTGCCGTGATACATATGGAAACATGTCTGTGGTCTGGGTCAGCCTAATTCTTTTCCAGATGGAGATTCAGGGAGAAATGTAATACTACTTGACATATGGAAATGTTCTCTCTCCTAGTGGTTTATCTGTAGATGTAGATGCAATCTCAGTGATACAGTCTCATACAGAATGTGTGTCTGTATTTATCTTGTATGTATAAATTGCAGTTGAAAAGTCTTTAACCCCAGTTAGTGCTGGATGTCATGCTTGTTCCTAGCTGTTCCCAAGCTGTATTGAAAGGATTTATGAACGTGTACAAGCGATATAGATTTTTTCTATATTTGTAGGTCCACATCTGAACATTTTGCTGCTGAGGTTTCTGAATAGATTACAATTAATCCAGGCAAAGGGAAATCTTGTGAATTTTTTGATAGATGATCGGGGGGATAAATAAAATGGATTATTAAAACCAGACAAACCCTTTAAACATCAAGACATTAATGGGAATCTGCCAACCCCAAAACTCAATTTAAAGAAGCACTATCGTCAACATTTTTAACCCAGTTAAACTATCACAATTCTCAAATTATATAGCACTTTGTACTTACAATTGCTCATTTTGCCTTTCCACCCAGTCAATTCTTCTGTTAAGACTATGAAATCATGTGATTAGAAACTGACTGGCTGAGTCCTTCTAAGCTCTATGTAGAAACTGCAGACTTGTGAATCCTCACAACACGCGCACTGTGAGGATTCTCCTGTGCTGGTGGAAGGAGCAGCAAATCGCATACTTGTGGCCACGCTCACAACGCCCTCACTGGACAATCCTCACAGTGCACAGTTTGCACGCTGTGAGGAGTCTCAAGTCTGCAGTCACAAAGAGTGACTGTAGACTTGAACTCTAAGCCTGGACAACCACTTTTAACAGCTAATTTGCATGGATTTCTTTGGAATAAAACATTAGAATGCAGATATCAAGGTTTCATTTCATTCAAACTTGATATCTGCCAATATAGACGGCTCGGCAGGGTTGATCCTACTGACAGATTCCCTTTTAAGAAGCATGTCGTGCACCCATACAAATGTTCAGTTTGGCTGAACCAAATGTAATTTTTTTTATAGATCTAACTTACAATGTCGTAACAGCTATAGATCATCACTGTGGAGTGAATGATGTTTGTAGAAACTCTACTAAATTACTCATGTGTATGACTCCCAACTGTGCGAGAGCCAAACTTTATAACCAGGTGTCCTCATTCTTTGTATTTGTTCCTATCTTCTTATCTAGCGTGCAAGAGTTTACAAATCTAGGACATCTGTAAAAATTACTGGAATTTCATTCATACACTCAAATCTGGATACTGCCGCTGTGAAATCATCTTTCACGAGTTAAAATCTGAAATATCCCACACACAATGTGCTCCTGCTTTGGAGTTTTTGGTGCTCCATTCTCACTGTAGCACATGACATATTTCTCATTGTCTGTGGTTTTAATGTTTAGCCAATAAGGACTTATTACCTCCGTGGAATCTTATAACTTTTGAAGCTTGACTTAAAAAGAAAATTGTTTACCAGATTTAAACAGTGATTTAAAGGGGGTTACAGGGTCAAGTCGAAATATCTGAGGTTAGGCCACCCATCCAGCCTAATGCTGCATTGAGTTTCTCTCCATTGTGAGCACCAGCAAGTAAAGTATACAAAATGAAGAATTGCCATCTAAGTTTTTTTTTGTTAAATAACAACTTTTTCAAGTATTATATCTTTTTTTATTAAATTTTAGTGTGCACTGAGCTGCCCATAATTACTACTCATAGGTTATCTATCGCTGTTTTTATAATTATTTTAGTGCATAGGCAATTTTACAAATTTTACAAAATTCACTTTATGTTCTGTTTCTATGAAATATTATTTGGAAATAAAGTGGTCATCTGCCAGCAAAAACAAATATTTTCCATAGTGTATAATATGGAATTTGTGTTTAATTACTAATATACTTTTTTTGTATTAAATGTGGCCAGATGTCCCACTGTCTGCCCTTGTCCTGGGATCCAGTGCCTCCACTTTCAGCCAGGCTTTGACATGGAAAAGAGTTTCCGCTCCCTTCTATGAGTCTATAACATGCTTGAATGGGACTGACTACTCATTTTAGAAGTAAGCCACCTACTTTTTCATAGCTGATCCATAGTCAGAGGTACAAGTGACAGAATCGGGGATGACGTCGGGATATCGAGCACATTAAATCAGACAAGTATATTGACAATCTCAAAGATACTGCATTTCATACACAGTGGGAAAGAAATTTTTATTCTGCAACCTCTTTAAAGGGAAGGTACCGCGTTTGGTTATTACATTGATTTATTAATGATCTACAATCAATCAAATCAATATAATGTTATAACCAAGATTTGATTGCATTTGAAACATATTTTGTGTGTTATGAGTTTAAAGAAGGCACTGGGGGCTGACATCTTGTTTTCACAGCAGCAGCACGACACTATCAGTATCATAATACGGCACCCCATGGTTATAGGAGATAACAGACTGCTGACCCTATCTATTGTAATGTAGCAGTCACTGCTGTGAACTGGGCACACCTCTATGGGCTGCACAATTCACAGTAGTGGAAGAGTTCTGCTGCCATATTCATGGAGCCCTTGGATCTGCTATCTAAACATAAGCAGTACTGCTTCCAACAGAACAGATCCTAGATTGAGGGCAGACAGTATTAAAATGCAGGAGAAAAGCCCAGCAGAATAGCAGAGACATCAAGGAGGAACAGTGTACCATTAGCATTATAGGAGCAGGAGCTGTCAGCTGCTCTGCAGGAGCAGTGATTCATCCCTTCCTGAGATAAGGAGCTGCAGTGAATGGCCAGACATTGTGAAGGGAGGTGAGAGAATCATGTCATCTGGGTGAGAGAGACTGATGGGAGAGAGACAGTAACTGCTGGTGATAGCAAATCACAGGGCAGTCTCCCACAAATTGGCTCTGTCCTGTGATGCTACTTTTCATTCTGCCCCAGGGATACTAGACCACCCAAAAGGGGAGGTAAATGGTGATGTCATCAGTTACTGCCCCAATTTTCCAGCTAACAGTAAAGCTGGTAAGTATTACTATAGCTGCTTGAGGTCTAAAACTGAAAATGCTTCCCCTAGTGGTAAATATATATATATTTGTAAAAAAAATATATACTGGTAATCTAATATATAAAGCTGAATGTGTGTGTGTGTGTATGTCCGGGATTGGCATCTGCACCGTCGCAGCTACAGCCACAAAATTTTGCACAGTCACACGTCTGGACCCCGAGAGCATCATAGGCTATGTTGTGAAGCGAAATTTTAACCCCGTGCGTTCCAATTCACCAAACCATTTTGCCCCTATCTACATAATGGGAAAAAATGAAAGGAAAAGTGTAGGAGGCAAATTGACAGCTGCCAGATGTGAACAAGGGGGACTTAAAGAATGAGAGCGATGGCGCCAAAGAGTATATACCGTACAGTTGCTAAGGTGGGCCCCGACATGGGATACTCACCACACATGGGGATATGAGCACACACACAAAATGCGCCACACACTACCACGTGCTTGAACACATATTACCCTCAGCACACATTTCACCACAAATACACCAACCTCGCCACATAAAAGTCGAAACACAAAAGTCGCTGCTCAAAACTTGCCACGCGCAGAACTCGCCACATGCAAAAACTAGGCTCTTGCAAAACTCGCCACAAGTGCAAAACTCACCTCATGGAAAACTCGCCACACGCAAAACTTGCACACGCGGAAAAATTGCCACATGCACAAAAGTTGCAACACATGCAAAAGTTGCCTCACACAAAACTTGCACATACTCAAAAGGCACCACACATAAAACTCGCCACGCGCAAAACTCACCATGCGCAAAACTTGCTGCACACAACTTGCTACACTAACCTGTCACATGCAACTCGACACACAAAAAGTTGCTACACGCATGTTGCCACACAACTCATCTCACAAAAGTCGCTACATGCATGTCGCCACACGCAACTCAACACACACAACTTGACAAACGAAACTCACCCTAAAACACACACAAGTCTGGTATTATCCTTCAAAAATAAAAATCTGATTAATAAGCAAACTACAAGAGCAACAAATGTACCATATAGGAAATACGGCAGCTGTCAGTCACATGACCTGTCTATTATGTGTATGTGTGAGCTAATATATACTGCCAGGGGGAGGGCTTCCTGTTGGCTGGGGATTTATCAGGCTGCCAATTTAGCTTACAAATACTGAGGTAAAAATACTGAGCAAATAACGTGTGAACGAGGTCTAATACAGGAGGAGATGACACACAGGTATATACTATATACAAGGGAGATGACACACAAGTATATACTATATAGAGGAGGAGATGACATACAGGTACATACTATATACAGGAGGAGATGACATACCGGTATATACTATATACAGGAGGAGATGACACACAGGTATATACTATATACAGGAGCAGATGACCTACAGGTATATACTATATACAGGAGGAGATGACACACAGGTATATGCTATATATAGAAGATGACATACAGGTATATACTATATACAGGAGGACTTTACACACAGATATATACTATATACAGGGGAGATGACACACAGGTATATACTATATACAGGAGGAGATGACATACAGGTATATACTATATATAGAAGGAGATGACATACAGGTATATACTATATACAGGGGAGATGACACACAGCAGGTATATACACTATATACAGGTGAGATTACATACAGGCATATACTATATACAGGAGATGACATACAGGTGTATACTATATATAAGGGAGATGACAAACATGTATATACTGAGGTGAAAATGAAAAGGTGTGAGTGCAAAATGAGAGGAGTGAGAGAAAATAGTGGAGTGATCGGAAAATGACAGATGTGAGGTCAAAATGACAAGTGTTAGGGGGGAATGAGAGGAGTGAGGGAGAAAATGAGAGGTGTGAGGGAGAAAATGAGAGATGTGAGGGGGAAAATGAAAGATGTGATTGGGAAAATGAGAGGTGTGATGGGAAAATAAGAGAAGTGAGGTGCTATAACTAACCACAGATATTTACTATGCCCAGGCAACGCCGGGCTCTTCAGCTAGTATTTTTCATATAGAAATAGTTTGCAAACAGAGCAAACATTGCATTAATACATTTTAATTACCATTTGAAGCTTAATTTCACAAAAAAAAAAAAACTACAAGAAAACTGGTGGCACCTTCCCTTTAATGAGGATCACAAGGTGTATCAGTGTTTGTATGTCTATATATACAGTGGGGCAAAAAAGTATTTAGTCAGTCAGCAATAGTGCAAGTTCCACCACTTAAAAAGATGAGAGGCGTCTGTAATTTACATCATAGGTAGACCTCAACTATGGGAGACAAACTGAGAAAAAAAAATCCAGAAAATCACATTGTCTGTTTTTTTAACATTTTATTTGCATATTATGGTGGAAAATAAGTATTTGGTCAGAAACAAAATTTCATCTCAATACTTTGTAATATATCCTGTGTTGGCAATGACAGAGGTGAAACATTTTCTGTAAGTCTTCACAAGGTTGCCACACACTGTTATTGGTATGTTGGCCCATTCCTCCATGCAGATCTCCTCTAGAGCAGTGATGTTTTTGGCTTTTCGCTTGGCAACACGGACTTTCAACTCCCTCCAAAGGTTTTCTATAGGGTTGAGATCTGGAGACTGGCTAGGTCACTCCAGGACCTTGAAATGCTTCTTACGAAGCCACTCCTTCGTTGCCCTGGCGGTGTGCTTTGGATCATTGTCATGTTGAAAGACCCAGCCACGTTTCATCTTCAATGCCCTTGCTGATGGAAGGAGGTTTGCACTCAAAATCTCACGATACATGGCCCCATTCATTCTTTCATGTACCCGGATCAGTCGTCCTGGCCCCTTTGCAGAGAAACAGCCTCAAAGCATGATGTTTCCACCACCATGCTTTACAGTAGGTATGGTGTTTGATGGATGCAACTCAGTATTCTTTTTCCTCCAAACACGGCAAGTTGTGTTTCTACCAAACAGTTCCAGTTTGGTTTCATCAGACCATAGGACATTCTCCCAAAACTCCTCTGGATCATCCAAATGCTCTCTAGCAAACTTCAGACGGGCCCGGACATGTACTGGCTTAAGCAGTGGGACACGTCTGGCACTGCAGGATCTGAGTCCATGGTGGCGTAGTGTGTTACTTATGGTAGGCCTTGTTACATTGGTCCCAGCTCTCTGCAGCTCATTCACTAGGTCCCCCTGTGTGGTTCTGGGATTTTTGCTCACCGTTCTTGTGATCATTCTGACCCCACGGGGTGGGATTTTGCGTGGAGCCCCAGATCGAGGGAGATTATCAGTGGTCTTGTATGTCTTCCATTTTCTAATTATTGCTCCCACTGTTGATTTCTTCACTCCAAGCTGGTTGGCTATTGCAGATTCAGTCTTCCCAGCCTGGTGCAGGGCTACAATTTTGTTTCTGGTGTCCTTTGACAGCTCTTTGGTCTTCACCATAGTGGAGTTTGGAGTCAGACTGTTTGAGGGTGTGCACAGGTGTCTTTTTATACTGATAACAAGTTTAAACAGGTGCCATTACTACAGGTAATGAGTGGAGGAAAGAGGAGACTCTTAAAGAAGAAGTTACAGGTCTGTGAGAGCCAGAAATCTTGATTGTTTGTTTCTGACCAAATACTTATTTTCCACCATAATATGCAAATAAAATGTTAAAAAAACAGACAATGTGATTTTCTGGATTTTTTTTTCTCCGTTTGTCTCCCATAGTTGAGGTCTACCTATGATGTAAATTACAGACGCCTCTCATCTTTTTAAGTGGTGGAACTTGCACTATTGCTGACTGACTAAATACTTTTTTGCCCCACTGTACATATATATATATAATGCATTAAATAGAGTAAGGTTTTCTAAATTACTCTATTACGATATGAGGTAAAAATAAGGAATCTATATTATTAAGGGGCTTTTCGGGAACAGAAAATAAATATATAAGTGATATATCATTATAAATTCCTAAATGCTTTTAATTAGCAAATCACAACTGATTTGTCTATGGAGGCAATCACTACAGATCAGATAGAAACCTATCCTAGAATCTTAATAGAACAGGAGCAATATAGGCTCTGCCACCTTCATGTGTAAGAAGATATATATGGATGTAATTCTGGAAACCCCACAATGCTGTCCACCTAATACTGGAGGCACTAGGGTTGATGAGATAAGAGGCTGGCCACTCTGTCTATCTGATATAATATTGGAGATACCAGGAGTGGTGAGGTAAGAAGAGGCTGCTCACACTGCTGTCCACCCTGTCTATCTGATATAATACTGGAGATACCAGGAGTGGTGAGATAAGAAGAGACTGCTCACACTGCTGTACACCCTGTGTATCTCATATAATACTGGAGATACCAGGAGTGCTGAGATAAATAGATGTCAAAAAAGGTTGCACTCTATCGTGCTAAAGCACGTCATTGTGAAATATATGAAATATGAATAGCAATATGGCTTCTGAATACTAGGAAAAAAATGAGACGCTTTGCACAAAATTTGGCCAAATCATGTCTGCCCATCAACCAGTGTCAAAGTGGTCTAAAAAACTGATAGGTCCCTACGTGTATGAATGCCTCTCTTAGGCTGATGTCGAATTCCTGGGTGAATGTGGACACCTCTCTCAGTAACTCAGACATCAGCCTAAGAGAGGTATTCATACACATAGGGACCTATCAATTTATTGAGACCACCTTGACGTTGGTTGATGGGCAGACATGATTCAGCCAAATTTTGTGCAAAGCGTCTCATTTTTTCCTAGTATTGAAAAGCCGTATTGCTATTTATATTTCATATATTTTACATTGACATGCTTTAGCACAATAGAGTGCAACCTTTTTTTTGTATATTGCATACGGAGGTAGCTCCTCCTGGTTTTCACTTATTCACACTATCTTGGATGTGCCAGTCCTTTGTTATTTCTGAGATAAGAAGAGGCTGTTCACACTGCTGTACACCCTGTCTATCTGATCTCATACTGAAGATACCAAGATTGGTGAAATAAGAGAATGCTCACACTGCTGTACATCCTGTGTATCTGATATAATACTGGAGATACCAGGGTGCTGCAAATAAGTAGAGGCTGCTCACACTGCTGTCCACCCTGTATATCTAACATAATACTGGAGATACCGGGAGAGCTGAGATAAGAAGAGGCTTCTCACACTGCTGTACACCCTGTGTATCTGATATACTACTGGAGATACCAGCATGCTGCAATAAGTAGAGGCTACTCACACTGTTATACACCCTATGTGTCTGATATAGTACTGGAGATACCAGGGTACTAAGATGAGGAGAGGCTGCTCACACTGCTGTACATCCTGTGTATCTAATATAATACGAGATACCAGGGTGCTGAGATACAAAGAGGCTGTTCACACTGCTGTCCACCCTGTGTATCTGATATAGAACTGGAGATACCAGGATGCTGAGATAAGGAAAGGTGTCTCTCACTGCTGTACACCCTGTGTATCTGATATAGAACTGGAGATACCAGGGTACTGAGATAAGGAGAGGCTGCTCACACTGCTGTACACTGTGTATCTAATATAATACTAGCGATACCAGAGTACTGAGATAAGGAGAGGCTGCTCACACTAGTGTCCACCCTGTGTATCTGATATAATATTGAAGATACTGAGGGTACTGAGATAAGATGCGGCTGCTCACACTTCTGTCCACCATGTCTATCTAATCTAATGCTGAATAAACCAAGATGCTGGTGTACGAAGAGGCTGCTCACATTGTTGTCTATCCTGACTTTATGAGTAACAGGATATTGGTATAGGTAGCTCCAAATCACAGCAGTGGAGTTTCCTACTGTGTATGCTCACAGACTTTTGGTGGCCATGATTTTAATTCTATAGTCATTACCCCCACCCCTGGACAAAACATTGTTTATCAATTAAAAGTATTTAGGATGTGTATATAATGACATATCCTTTAGTTACTCATTTTTTTCCTATTACTGGAGAACCCCTTTGAGGTTGCACTGTAGGCATAGTGGCCCTGAATTATCAAGATCATCATTGGTATTTTGCATGCCAATTTTGATGAAGAGGTTCATGGAGTATGATTTACCAAATTCAATAAGAACCGTGTGTTTCTTAATGATCTTGGCACATCTTTCCGCTGCTGTGCGCCACCGCAAGAAATGTATTACAGTCAGGAACTGGAGTGCATTTCTGTCAGAATTTACACCACTTTCCCTACTAAGCTTCATCCACTTTTCAAAAAGTTGAGTGGAACTTGGGTTAAAACAACCAACGTTGCAAAGTTTTTGTGCCAATATGGCAGAATTCTGGGGAAAACCGTTTGACGAATCAGACCAGTGTGTGCACGTCATTGATGGGATACAGCACTGGAATGGAAAAACATGGCTGCTTTAATTTAAAAACAGTCACAACCGTCCAGGAATTGTGTGTGGTATTGCAGCTCAGCTTTGTTGAAGTAAATGGAGCTGATCTGTAATACTGCACACAAAACGGGTGGACAGGTTATTGGCAGACAATATCAATAATTTTCGAATTACAGATATCTATTAATGAGAAAACAAACTACAATACCACTTACCATAGGACTGTATTCTCCTGTCAGGTCTGCAGGCTGAGCACAAACATTTTGATAATTTTTGCAGCCAGGAAAGTTATAGCATGAAAATTCCAGTAGCTAAATACTGAGAAAATAATTTCTTATATTAGGCAAATACTATTACTTGCAGTTCCCTCAGAATGAGGTGTAAGGGCAGTAATGGAATTCATACAGAGCGGCGTGCCCGTAGAGCTGACAACAAGCCTTTATCACGTCTGTCAGATCACAGTGATAGATCTCCACATTCTGAGGACGGATGAGATCTAGTATTACCAGATTTCATATCATGTGACACCTTCTTCTATACTGAAAGCCCCAGTCATGATCATTGAGTTAGAACATTGATTCTATTGTTGGTCATGCACTGAATAGATTTCTGTAGAAACCATAAAGAAAAGTCCTCGGCATTCAACAAGTGTGGGAGATGTGGAGGCTTAACTTACAGAAATAGGTGTAATGAAATTTGAGGTTCGTGATCACAGACACACGTGACGTTCTTCCTCTCTCGCAGGCATGTGAGACATGCTTGTGTGATTTGGTAAGCTTTGTCTCATTGGCCCTTAGCCTTTAGCCCGGCAACTTAGTAGGTGTGTGCAATGTAGGATTACAATGGAGACTATTCTGTCCACACAATTCCTGGAGAAGCTTCTAGTTTAGGTAAAATGTGGGAAGAAAATTGCCAATTAATCCAAATATAGCAAAATGAATCCTGTTTAGGGTAATTCAAACAGTTTTTGATGAGGATTTTTTGAGGAGTTTCTGCTCGAATGCTCCGCAGTGACAGTGAGTGATATTACTGTAAGTCAAGGTGAAGCACACATGTAGGAGTGAGGGAGAGACCTCATGTCACTATAATGACCATTCTACGAGATCCCCAAGGGCAGATAGGTGGCCATGCTCGCACAAAAATCACATTCAAATGATCAGTACTGAGATCCGACAGCGCAGCTGACACTTGTGACCAAAACATCACCCACTTGTAGTGGTCTGTTTTGTTACGGTACAAAGAATTGTGATGAATAAATAAATGCTCACACGACAATTGAATAAACTAAAATGAATTTACTTAATAAAAGATAATAAATATAAACAGTCACTCAAAATAACACATAATCAATAGTCATACATTACATAGGAGTCAATCAGCCTGGTCTCTCAGTGTCCTCTCTCTTCCAATCTGTGTGTCTCTCTGTCTACTGTGTAATTTGACACTTTTGCTTTCTCTAGAGCAGATAACTGAGAAATTAAACTGCATGCTGTATATACATTAGTGGAATTTCCCATGAGGGCACTGAACATGATGAATAATGGGGATTTGTAACCAGCAGGGGCACCTTCTATGAACTTATTTTTCCTCATTACTGTCATCACTGCAGCATCTGGCCCCTTCCAATCCTCAACAACAGCAAAATGATCATTCATATCTGGCAAAGGATTTCGAGTTATACCACCTATACATGCGATTTCTCTCAGTCTCTGCACTTCATCTGCAAGAGATTCCCATTGTGTTTGTGGTATTAGTCCAATAGGAGAATCATATACTTGTACCACAGAATCCCTCACCAAATGCAATAGGGAAAAATTATCTGCAGTGTCCATTGCACGTCTCATTTTTAAACACACCATGGGATCAATACAAATACTAGCAATTCCTATGCCCTCATGACGGTTCAAGATTAGCGTATCTGCCCCAAAATCCCATAACCTGAGAATCCATGTTAATAAATTATCTCCTGCTTGCTGTCTGTTCCTGGTGGCTAATTCTGTTAGGTCCCCTGCTGTATAATTTCTAGTTTCCTCTGTCATAATGGATTCTTCTTCAACAGCTGCATCTCCTGCATCCATTCTATCTCCCCTATGCTGAGTGACTACTCTCCTGGTCTTTGTTACTACAATAGGTCTGGCATGCAATTCTACCTCATTTTCTAAGTCATCACATTCTGACAAATCTGTCATTTATTCGGACTCCCATGACAGCACTACGAGAGAGGGGATCCGCCCTTCAGGAACAGGAAACCTACAGATACAAAAGGGCGGTACCTCTCCCCATGCATCAGTTCAATTTAGAGCCCTTCCCTTCGGCCTCTCAACGTCTCCCCGAGTATTCACTAAAGTAGTTGCGGAGGTCATGGCGCATTTACGTGAATCTGATATCCTCATAATCCCTTATCTGGATGATTTCCTGATAGTTGGGAACTCAGCGGACCATTGCCTTGCTCAGGTAAAAATAGCTATATCTAAGCTAGAGAATCTGGGCTGGATCGTGAATTATGAAAAATCCCGATTACAACCCCTAAAAAACCAGAGATTCCTAGGTCTGCTGTTAGATTCCGAGTCCCAACAATGCTGTCTTCCAACTGATAAACTGCGCCATATCCAACAACAGGTATTAAAAGCAATTAAAGAACCAACCATGACTCTTAGACAGGCTATGTCCTTGTTAGGTTCCCTAACTTCCTGTATTCCCGCCGTCCGTTGGGCCCAGTTCCACTCCAGACATTTACAGTTTGACGTACTGAATTATGACAGAGTCTTACAGGGTTCCTTGCAGGGTCAGATGACATTGAGTCCAGAGGTTCTGACATCTCTTAGATGGTGGCTAAAGGAAGACAATCTGTCAGCAGGAGTTCCCTGGGTGACTCAAGTGACTCGGGTAGTTACGACGGACGCCAGCCCCACAGGGTGGGGGGCACACATGGGTGACGTGGTAGTCCAGGGTCTATGGGACCCCCAAACATCAGCCTCTTCTAATCAAAAGGAGTTGTTGGCGATTGAATTATCAATTAAGGAACTCCTCGTGTATCTACAGGGTCACCATGTCAAAATCCTCTCCGACAATCAGGTGGCAGTGGCCTACGTGAATCACCAAGGTGGAACACGCTCCGAGTCCCTGATGGAAATAGCGGACCGCCTGCTCCAGATAGCGGAAAACCATTTTCTATCTTTATCCGCAGTACATATAAAAGGGAAGGAAAATATAAAGGCGGACTTTCTAAGTCGAAACACCTTAAGACAAGGAGAGTGGTCTCTGAACACAAAAATCTTCAACCAGATTGTCCGCAGGTGGGGTCATCCAGAGGTGGACCTATTTGCCAACAAGGACAACAGAAAAACGAAAAAATTCTGTTCCTTGAATCCCAGGGAATATCCGCTGGTAGTGGATGCCTTCCTGATCAGATGGGATTTCCGGTTGGCTTATGCGTTTCCCCCGCTAAACCTGTTGCCTCTGGTGGTCAGAAAGATAAGGGAGGATCAAGCGAGAATCATACTGATCGCTCCGTTCTGGCCCCGAAGGGCTTGGTTCTCCTGGCTCAGGACCATGTCGGTGGAAGACCCCTGGGTACTGCCAGACATCCCGGACCTACTTCATCAAGGTCCGATCAACCATCCACAAGTGAAGGGTCTACATTTGACGGCTTGGTCTTTGAAAGGTCACTGTTAAAAAACAGAGGATTTTCTCCAAATCTCATTGATACCCTTATGAAGAGTAGAAAACTCATAACAACTAAGATCTACTCTAGAACTTGGAGGAAGTTTCTGGCCTCTTCAAATTTTAATATCGAAGAGGGTTTACCAATTAACCAGATTCTAGAATTCCTGCAGAGAGGGCTAGAGCTAAATCTATCCACGAGTACGCTAAAAGTACAAGTCTCAGCCCTAGGGGCCTTATTTTCTTGCAACATTGCTGGTAATTATTGGGTATCAAGGTTCATCAAAGCAGCTAGTAGATCCAGACCTATACACAGGAATAGGTCAATGCCCTGGGATCTTAACCTAGTCCTCTCAGCCTTGACTAAAGAACCGTTTGAGCCTTTACATTCAGCCTCACTTAAATTACTATCCCTCAAAACAGCATTTTTGGTGGCAATTACATCTGCTCGTAGGGTAGGAGACATACAGGCTCTTTCTAGGCTGTCCCCCTATACAGAGTTTCTACAGGACAGAGTAGTCCTCAGACCAGATCCAGCTTACTTACCAAAAGTGGCCTCAGAATTTCATAGATCTCAGGAGATAGTTCTACCATCATTTCTCCCTAATCCTTCTAATTCCAAAGAGGAGTTACTCCATACGTTAGATGTTAGGAGATGTCTCTTAGAATATATATCAGTCACTGATGCTTGGAAGAGAGAGGAGGCGTTGTTTCTATCTTTCCAAGGTCCCAGGAAAGGTCTTAGAGTGTCAAAGTACACGCTAGCGAAGTGGATTAGGGAGGCTATCTCTCTGGCTTATACTGCAGGTGGAGGTCCAGCTCCGCAGAATCTGAGGGCACATTCCACTCGGGCCATGGCTGCATCCTGGGCTGAGAGATCTGGAGTTTCCATCGACCAGATATGTAAGGCAGCTACGTGGTCATCCCCTTCCACCTTTTTCAAGCACTATAGGTTGGACTTGGGGTTCTCTTCTGATCTCACCTTCGGGTTAAGGGTGCTACAGGCTATAGTCCCTCCCTAAGGTAGTTTACATCTCTGTAATTCTCTCGTAGTGCTGTCATGGGAGTCCGAATAAAGCATTAAGCTACTTACTGGTAGCGGCATTTTTCGGAGGCCCATGACAGCACCCTTAGTTCCCTCCCTTTTCACGTGGGGGTTGCACTTCCCATAATGTATATAATGAGATAGATAGATCTCACGTGTGGTATATAGTTCATTATGATTGATTATTTTTGGACATAAACTGTATATAATGTATGTTTGTGTGCTACTAACCGCGGTAGTCCTCTCAGGCTCTAATATACAACTGATGCATGGGGAGAGGTACCGCCCTTTTGTATCTGTAGGTTTCCTGTTCCTGAAGGGCGGATCCCCTCTCTCGTAGTGCTGTCATGGGCCTCCGAAAAATGCCGCTACCAGTAAGTAACTTAATGCTTTCCCATGTGCAATCATGGTTCTAACATGTGCGGTATGACTATCTGACACTGGCTGCTGTCTCCTCCTGCGCTTATTCTTATTCATATTTTTTTATCACATATTCTTCAAAACTCTTTTGCATTTTATCATGCTGTTTCACTTGATCTCTCAAAGCTGATTGCAAGCTGATCCTTTGCTCTATAGCTGTATGAGCTCTAAACGCAAGTGATCAATCTCCTCCTGCAAACTTTGCAGTGCCTGGACACAGACCCATCAAATGGCTGCTGCTGTTTTTTTGCTCCTTTGCATCATACCTTGAGAGATCAAATTTTGCAGCCACATCCTGGGGATTTGGTAAACGCTGTCCTTCCATATATTTATTACATTCCTTTGCCATTGGGGTCCACGGTCCTGACAACACCCATTCTGGCAAGGATCTAACACTCTCAATTGCTTTCCTATTCTTAACAAACATTCAATTTTGCAAACATTTTTTATTCAAGACACAATTCTCACTTGCTGACACCACCTGTTTTGTTAAGGTTCAAAAAATTGTGATGAATAAATCAATGCTCACGACATTTGAATAAACTAATATGAATTTATTTAATAAAAGATAATAAATATAAACAATCACTTAAAATAACACATAATCAATAGTCATACATTAAATAGGATGGTAGGAATTCATCACTCATCATCTAGAAAGCAAGCGACCGGGCACCATCACATGTGCTCTGTTATATCTCTCCAGCTACCAGAGGTGTGTTCAGCCCCCACGTGTGGGGAATGATGTCACCAGTATCTTGTCCACTTACAAAGGTACATCCGCTCAATCCCCAATGAAACCTGATTTACCAGCTTTTTGCAATTGGAGGAGGGGGCTTCATGTAGGACACTTGGCAGAAATTCAGCAACTGGGGGATGGGCCCTTGAACACATGTGGGGGAATTATATATATCTGATTGAAACCATATCAATAGCTCTATAATTCTTATTAATTGGAGTGTTGAAAACATTTAAAATATATAACAAACTAAACATGGTCAACGAGCAGGAATCTGTGGTAACAGTGAAGTCTATGGCCACATGTGATAGCAGCACCAAAACACCCTTCCCTGAGAGGAAATTAGGCACTGCTCATTCACCTGTACAGGTGCAACTACCTGTCTGCGCTCGGAGCAGCTTGTTCTTGGCATTGGTATGGAGGCCAGAAGTCACAAACCCACTGATCATTCTTTTTGTCATCAGTCTTATTTTGTATTTTAGTTATGTATTATGAGAATGGTACAAGTCGTGCACATGGACCTAGCTGGGGTTCTGGTGCCTAGGGGAAAAGTTTAGCAGTGCTCTGTATTAAAGCCACTTATGAGAAATAAATTCAGTTTACGTTTGATTTATTTTCTGGTCCCCATATTCACTTGTCCTGCATTAATGTGGGGCTGACAATGCGCACATGAATGCTGCAGCTAATCAGTGACTCCAGCGATGATGTTGGCATGTACCACATACTGCAAGGGTCCGTATTTTCGTCTGAACTACCATCCGACAAAACATTGGAACACACTCGGACCAAAGTTGTTCTGTGGTGTCGTGCACATGTCCCATTGTTTCCTCTAATAGAATCTGTCTGAGGAAAAAAAATTGCATCATTTGCATCCGCTATTGCCATGCAATTCAGTGAGTCCATGGAAAACGTCAAACCTCACTCGGGTGATATTGCAGACTGACGGAATGGAGAAAAGGGAGACATTTTTGTTCTATCTTCTCCACATCTGAGAAAATTGGATCTCACTGCGATCAAACTCTGATCAGCATAATCGATCCGATGATCTAGTATGAGAGAAAATAAGGTGGTTTGACCACAGCCTAAGTGCAGATGCACACGACCGTGTATTCTCACATGAGAGAAGCTGGTCGGTTATGCAAATCACATGGATCAAACTCTGATCAGAATTTGATCATAGTTTGATCTGATTCTCTCAGACAAGTAGAAGATGGAAAAACATAAATTCTCAATCTCCATTCTGTCAGTCCGTGGAAATCAGACCACATCAGATGTCATCCAAGTGCTGGCCGATGGTTTCATGGTTGCATGGTTGAGTGTGATCCGAATATCAGATCAAACTCTGGCATGCAGCAATTTTTATTTTCCTCGGACCAACTCTGTTGAATGCAAAAATCTGACGTGTGCACAGTGCAATAGAATAACATTGGTCCAAGTACAATCCAATGCTTTATCGAATTTCATTTGTACTGAAAATACAGCCATGTGCACAAGTCCTAAGGCACATTCATCCCACCTCTGTCCTTCTCTTAAAGGGAATCTGTCACCTACTTTTTCGTATATAAGCTTCAGCCACCGCCATCAGGGGCTTATCTACAGCATTCTGTAATGCTGTAGACAAGCCCCCGATGTAACTTGAAAGATAAGAAAAACAAGTTAGATTATACTCACCTGGGGGGGCAGTCCGATGCAGTCCGATGGGCGTCGCGATCTGGGTCTGGCACCTCCCATCTTCATGCGATGACGTCATCCTCCTTGCTTCTGTTGCGGCTCCTGCGCAGGCGGACTTTATCTGCTCTGTTGAGGGCAGCGTAAAGTACTGCAGTTCGCAGGCGTCGGGCTTCTTGGACCTTTCCCGGCGCCTGCGCACTGCAGTACTTCGATCTGCCCTCAATAGGGCAGACAAAGTACGCCTTCGCATGAGCCGAGACAGAAGAAAGGAAGAGGACGCCATCACATGAAGATGGGAGGCGCCGGACCCAACCGTGACTCCCATCGGACCGCCCTCCCAGGTGAGTATAATCTAACCTCTTTTTCTCATCTTTCAGGATACATCGGGGGCTTATCTACAGCATTCTAAAATGCTGTAGATAAGCCCCTGATTGCGGTGGCCTAAGCTTATATAGGAAAAAGTAGGTGACAGATTCCCTTTAACCTGCAGCCATGCTTTCTGCACTTTTCTTGATTAGTACGGTATCTAATTGCCGCTTACACAGTATGGAGCTTGTGAGCGAGGCCGGGATTACACATACGCGAGATACGCCCGAGTCTCGCAGGTGAAAATCCAGCTCTGGCGCCGGCACTCCGGAGGGGAGCGTGCAGCGCCATGTATTGCTGTGCGGCTGCACGCTCCGCTCCAGAGTGCCGGCGCCAGAGCTGGGTTTTCACCTGCGAGACTCGGACGTATCTCGCTTATGTGTGATCCTGGCCTTATTCTCTAAGTCGTGCACCTCCACCCAGTGATGGGACCTTGTTATTTAAACCATATATATAGATGCTGAAAGAATACAATAAAAGCCAGAAACCTAAAGCGGAGCAGTAGGCAGAGGTTGCAGAAAAGAAGCCATAGTGACGTGACTGACTGTACTGTGCACTACGCTTGAAAAAGTGTTCCAGCTTGAAAAAAAGCAAACCCAGAAGGCGTGCAGAAATGTGAATTTCCCCAGACTGGGAAGAAGGCTGCTTGATTCCCATTTGCAGGGCACGGATACTTTCCAAACACACAGAGATCCCTGTAGGCTGAGGGATTTATGAAAGGAAAGGTGCTCCTTACATGGGCATACGCGCTGGTGTGATTGGCTATGGGGAGTCAGGGTGACCCGCTGCTTGTGTCTATGAGAGATGGGGGATAGCAGCTGAGAGGGGAGGATCGGCCTACCCACAACCTTCCAGGCACACAAAGAACAGCACCAGCAACCAAATAAGGAATTGTGCGTGCAGGATTTTCAGAATACAAGTTATTTTGGGGGATTTTAAGAAAGCTAGTGCAGGCAGTGCTTGTGTAACTCAGGGATTTCTTTCCAGCCTTGAGAGTAAACAGAAAAAGAAAAACACCCGTCTTCTGATCTCTGCTTGTTTTATCCTTTGTCTGCGCAAAACATGTTTGTTCTTTTACCTTAAGCCCTTAAGTCTGATGCCTTGTCTTGTAAAGCTGAGTGTTCTGTAATTTGGCGAGCCAGGCTGCTGCGGCTATAATGCAGAGGAGGGGGGTAATGGTCCCATCAGAGCCCTCTGACCTGCAGGAGAGGACCACCTGGTTACCCCCCAGCTTTCCTAGCCCTGCATACATGTAACATGCACGGATATTGCTATTCAGTGTCATTCATATGGCTGTATTACAGGCTACATTACCCATTCACCCCTATGGGCCCATAATGTGCGTCTGCCTCTAATATATTACTTTCTATAGAAAATGGGAGGGAGATTATAAAATCCACATACAATGTACCAACACAGACGTCTTGTCTGTGTATCACTGGCAGCATTCAAAATGGCTAACATGCACAGACACTTCTTATTATTTTCCAAGCACCAATAAGCTACCCATTTATACATGAAGGGCTAATATTGAAAAAAAAATTAAAAACAGGACAAAAGATAATAAAATTTAAAACAGGAAAACCGCTTTAACTCCATGGGCTCAGATGTATAAAATAGAAAACATATGCCTCTCCTCTACTATCTTGGACTTTGGCTGCTGCAGGGGACATCACATCTACATCACTTGTAACCACTCCAACTAATCACTGGGCTGAGCAGGTATTCTGATGTAGACTGTATGGGCCTGTAAAGGTGGAAAAGTCGTCCAAACACCCTCTCTGAAGACTTCTCTAATGTTATTGTATGGATTTGCAGCTTTTTGTGACACTAGATGGTGGCTCAAATCTAACACATCGGGTATTCTAGAATGCACAGCCACGTAATATATAACACAGCCCACGTAGTATATAGCACAGCCACATAGTATATAACACAGCCCACATAGTATATAGCATAGCCATGTAGTATATTGCACAGCCACGTAAAATATAACGCAGCCCACGCAGTATATAACACAGTGACGTAGTATATAGCACAGCCCACGTAGTATATAGCACAGCCACGTAGTATATAACACAGCCCACATAGTATATAGCACAGCCTACACAGTATATAACACAGCGACGTAGTATATAGCACAGCCCACGTAGTATATTGCACAGCCACGCAGTCTATAACACAGCCCATGCAGTATATAACACAGCCCATGCAGTATATAACACAGCTACGTAGTATATTGCACAGTCCACATAGTATATAGCACAGGCATGTAGTATATAGCACAGCCCGCACAGTATATAACACAGGCATGTAGTATATTGCACAGGCACGTTGTATATAGCACAGCCCACGCAGTATATAACACAGGCCACGTAGTATATAGCAATGTAGGCACCATATCCCTGTTAAAAAAAAATTTAAATAAAAAATAGTTATATATTCACCTTCCGTCGGCCCCCGTATCCAGCCGAGGCCTTTACTGATGCTCCTCGCGATGATCCGTTCCCGTTAATGTCTAGTGGCAATAACTTGTGATCATGTAGCGGTCTCGCGAGACCGCCACGTGATCTCGGGGCATTGCCGCAATGCATTCTTGGAACCGGAGCGCGAGGAGCCGGAAAGGCTACTGCGGACTTCGGAAGGTGAGAATATAATGTTTTTTTGTTATTATTCTTAACATTCTATGTTTTTACTATTGATGCTGCATAGGCAGCATCAATAGTAAAAAGTGAAGCGGTGTTTAATCCCGACCCAGCGACCAGGATTTCCGTTACAGACAGATGGAAGTTAGAAACAGACGGAAGTACCCCGTAGATAATTATATATATACTAGATGGTGGCCCGATTCTAACGTATCGGGTATTCTAGAATATGTAGGTAGTATATAGCACAGGCTACGTACTATATTGCACAGTGACGTAGTATATAACACAACTGACGTAGTATATAACACAGCATACGTAGTATATAGCAGAGCTACGTAGTATATAACATAGCCACGTAGTGTATTGCACAGGTATGTAGTATATTGGTCAGCCACGTAGTATGTAGCAGAGCCACGTAGTATATTGCACAGCCAGGTAGTATATTGGACAGTCACATTGTATATTGCCCAGCTACATGGTATATAGCACAGAGATGTAGTATATAACAGAGCCCACGCAGTATGTAACACAGCCCACGTAGTATAGAGCAATGTGGGCACTATATGTGTGGTTAAAAAAGACTTAAAATAAAAAAATAAACACTGACCTTCCGAAGGCCCCTTGAAGTCCTGGCCCTGTGTGCGGTGCACGCGGCAGCTTCCGGTCCCAGGGTTGGTATGAGCGCAGGACCTGTGATGACGTCGCGGTCACATGACCATGACGTCATGGCAGGTCCTTCTCGCAGGACCTGCCGCTTGCACTGCCAAGCACATCGCGCGACCTTGGAAGGTAAGAATAACCTTTTTTTTTTATTGTTATTATTTGTAACATTAGATCTTTTTACTATTGATGCTGCATATGCAGCATCAATGGTAAAAAGTTGGTCACACAGGGTTAATAGCAGTGTTAACGGACCGCGGGCATTAACCCTGTGTGAGTGCTCAGCGCTGACAGCTGGGCAGTAAAGCAGCGACCATTTCGCTGCCAGACTATGGCCATCGCTGATTGGTCGTGGCAATGGTCGTGGGCGTTTCGCCACGACCAATCAGCGACTTGGATTTCCATGACAGACAGAGGCCGCGACCAATGAATATCCGCGACAGACAGAAGGACAGACGGAAGTGACCCTTAGACAATTATATAGTAGATATAGATAATGATGCTATCTTACAGTATAAGCAGCTCATTAGCCTAGGATGGGGTTAATGTTTAATGGCCGCCCGGGTGGCGAGGGGAAGTTAGTTCATGTTAGCTAGTTATGTTCTGAGCTAGTTAAGTAGTAAGAAATGTTATGTAGCTACAGGCCACAAGTTGAGAGTGTGCAGCGACTGAAAGTCCACATCAGCATTCAGAACAGCGCTAAAGAAAACGACTAACATCTATATGGCTGGGGTAGAGACACAGACATCTTATTAATATTAAAAGCTCCAGATATGAAATTGTCAAAGGTGCAAGAGGGGTACTTAGTAGCAAGACCTACGAGTTTCAGCTGAACGCCTTAAACCATGAGTAAGGCATTCAGCTGAAACGCGTAGGTCCTACTATTAGTAACCCTCTTTGCCAATTTCATATCTGAAGCTTTTAATTAGGGCTGTGTTAGCCAAACCACCGACTCGGACTCCTCAATTTCCCTGTGTAACATTCCTGCCGGTATCACTGCATGGCTTCTCATCTTCCCTCTTACCATTCCAAGCCATGCTGTGAGTTCTGTCCTCTGCCGGCTCCATGCTCTGGGCCTCATGTCCTTCCTTGCTGCATAGTTACTGGCTGTATGCTTAGGGTGGCAGCCCTGGCACTTCCTGTTTCTTATAGTGACTGTGTGCACCTTCCTAAGGTGTCCCCTGCCAATTGCCAAGAGGCATCAGGTACTTAAGGCATTCCCACCCCTAGGGGGATGCCTGAGCAACTTACTTCCTCACGTGTCTTGCTGCTGAGGTGTCAGGTTCTGTCTTGCTTTTTCTCTTGTGTCAGCCACGCAGAGGGGCTTCATACCCTGGCCTGTACCTGTGTCTCTTGTTTCAGCCACCCAGGGGGTTTCGTACCCTGGTCTGAGTCTTTGTTCCTGTGCCTTGTCCTGTTCCTTACCCTGTGTGAACCTAGTCCTAGTGTTTCTTTGTATCCCTGTCTGTAGCCTTTCCTATTCCGCTGTGTGGTTCCTTGTGTTTACTCCTTCTCCTCTTTGCTCCACCTCCTGCGGTTCTGGTCTTTGCTCCGCCTCCTGCTGTTCTGCTCTTTGCTCCGCCTCCTGCTGTTCTGCTCTTTGCTCCGCCTCCTGCGGTTCTGCTCTTTGCTCCGCCTTCTGCGGTTCTGCTCTTGCTCTGCTTCCTTCGCTTCTGCTCTTGCTCTGCCTCCTGCGGCTCTGCTCCACCTCCTGCAGTTCTGCTCCACTCCCGTCTCGCCTCCTGCGGCTTTGTCCTGCTTCCCGCATCGTGCGGCTTTGCTCTGCTCCCGTTCTGTGTCCTTGTCTCTCCTGTCTAGTTCTTCCCTGTTCCTTTATGCCTCTAGTCTGAACTGGTCCCTACTTGTTCCCTTATCCCACACGTACCTGCCTATGTTCCCGTCCTACCCGAACCAGTTCCAGTCCTGCTAGCCATGCCTGCCTAGAGTGCCCGCCTGCCAGTGCCAGCCGTGCCCGCCTGAGTACCAGTCGTGCTCGTCCATACCTGCTCCCACCTGTTAGTAGTGTTCAGTCCCTCAGTGGCATCAGCTGCCACAGCCATACACCGCCCTGGAGTGGTACCTGGCAGCTATCTGCTGCACAAGCCTGACCTCACCATCAGAGGCTCCAGCGAACACCAAGGTAGCTGCTTAGGCCGGTTTCACATTTGCAGTTGTGTTCGCAGCGTTTCTGTTGCATACATCCGCATGCTTCCTGTTTTCATATCTTTTACATTGTGGACGCATGTACATGCGTTCGCCTGCGGTTGCTTACACATGCGTCGTTTTGCGGTGTGCAGCTGGTTGCGGCGAACGTAACCTGTTACATTTTTGGAAGTGTCAAAAATTCATCAAATAGCGGATGAGTGCGTTAACAAATGCATTACTGTCTAAGGGAACGCATGCGTAGTAGTTAATTAGGAAACATTTACTTTTATTTCAATAGCATTTCTATTTCCAAGTGGCAGCATCATTTATCTTTTAATTATTAACGTGGAGTGCAGCTTTTGTTGACTGCACAATTTTTAGCATCTCGCAACATAGCAGACACCTATGGGTATGATCAATTGTAGCTTTTTTGCTGCTTTTTTTCTACATGAAAAATCCAGGCTATGGCCAGAAAACCGAAGTGGAAGTTACAGTGGGGCAAAAAAGTATTTAGTCAGTCAGCAATAGTGCAAGTTCCACCACTTAAAAAGATGAGAGGCGTCTGTAATTTACATCATAGGTAGACCTCAACTATGGGAGACAAACTGAGAAAAAAAATCCAGAAAATCACATTGTCTGTTTTTTTAACATTTTATTTGCATATTATGGTGGAAAATAAGTATTTGGTCAGAAACAAAATTTCATCTCAATACTTTGTAATATATCCTTTGTTGGCAATGACAGAGGTCAAACGTTTTCTGTAAGTCTTCACAAGGTTGCCACACACTGTTGTTGGTATGTTGGCCCATTCCTCCATGCAGATCTCCTCTAGAGCAGTGATGTTTTTGGTTTTTCGCTTGGCAACACGGACTTTCAACTCCCTCCAAAGGTTTTCTATAGGGTTGAGATCTGGAGACTGGCTAGGCCACTCCAGGACCTTGAAATGCTTCTTACGAAGCCACTCCTTCGTTGCCCTGGCGGTGTGCTTTGGATCATTGTCATGTTGAAAGACCCAGCCACGTTTCATCTTCAATGCCCTTGCTGATGGAAGGAGGTTTGCACTCAAAATCTCACGATACATGGCCCCATTCATTCTTTCATGTACCCGGATCAGTCGTCCTGGCCCCTTTGCAGAGAAACAGCCCCAAAGCATGATGTTTCCACCACCATGCTTTACAGTAGGTATGGTGTTTGATGGATGCAACTCAGTATTCTTTTTCCTCCAAACACAAGTTGTGTTTCTACCAAACAGTTCCAGTTTGGTTTCATCAGACCATAGGACATTCTCCCAAAACTCCTCTGGATCATCCAAATGCTCTCTAGCAAACTTCAGATGGGCCCGGACATGTACTGGCTTAAGCAGTGGGACACGTCTGGCACTGCAGGATCTGAGTCCATGGTGGCGTAGTGTGTTACTTATGGTAGGCCTTGTTACATTGGTCCCAGCTCTCTGCAGTTCATTCACTAGGTCCCCCCGCGTGGTTCTGGGATTTTTGCTCACCGTTCTTGTGATCATTCTGACCCCACGGGGTGGGATTTTGCGTGGAGCCCCAGATCGAGGGAGATTATCAGTGGTCTTGTATGTCTTCCATTTTTTAATTATTGCTCCCACTGTTGATTTCTTCACTCCAAGCTGGTTGGCTATTGCAGATTCAGTCTTCCCAGCCTGGTGCAGGGCTACAATTTTGTTTCTGGTGTCCTTTGACAGCTCTTTGGTCTTCACCATAGTGGAGTTTGGAGTCAGACTGTTTGAGGGTGTGCACAGGTGTCTTTTTATACTGATAACAAGTTTAAACAGGTGCCATTACTACAGGTAATGAGTGGAGGAAAGAGGAGACTCTTAAAGAAGAAGTTAAAGGTCTGTGAGAGCCAGAAATCTTGATTGTTTGTTTCTGACCAAATACTTATTTTCCACCATAATATGCAAAAAAAATGATAAAAAAACAGACAATGTGATTTTCTGGATTTTTTTTTCTCAGTTTGTCTCCCATAGTTGAGGTCTACCTATGATGTAAATTACAGACGCCTCTCATCTTTTTAAGTGGTGGAACTTGCACTATTGCTGGCTGACTAAATACTTTTTTGCCCCACTGTATGTGCGATTTTGAGGTCTTTTTTTCACCCGTTTTTATTGTGCTAAGCCATTTTGAACTCAGCGGGGGAAAAAAATGCAGTAAAAATTCTGACCTGAATTGACATGCTGCATTTAAAAACAAAAGAATACACCCACACACAAACACCCACACACAAGTATAAAAAAAACACTCACTGCCATTACTGGTGCACACACACACATACAAAAAAAAGCATCAACAACCCTACATACAAAAAACCTATATGGGGAAAACTGTTGTTTCATAATGACTAAAACCTGACACTTGATCACTACAACTGTTCTTATAAAATCTCCTCTTGAAATCTAAACATTCTGACTATAGACATACAGTATATACACACTGCACACACAGCGCACATACAGAAGTGCAGGGTAAATAACCATGGGTGTTGGCAATGTTGAAAGAAGGAGGAATATCTGGCAGCAAGATAAAGAAATCTTATTTGACATCAGCATAGTTTACAGGCACAAGGGTGGCACCGGTACAGTTAATCTGGGGTATCCCTGCTAACAAAAGCTTACAGTTTAAAGTATTTTATTGAAGATATAGTGCATACTTAGAGGGCAAATAATAAAGGGTTGTCTATTAAGGACTATCATCACCCCCTTATGTCCCATCAGGGCATATGAACAGTATGTCACACAGGGGATCCCCACTCAGGACTGTAAGGTCGTATCCACAGCGGAAAGGAAGAGTGTTGCTCCTACTTTGAGGTCACAGAAAAACCACATAATACATAGCTGGCAATGGTTTTAACAAGATAGAACATTGCAATGGAAATGTGTCCTAAGCATGAGGATGCAGTGATAGTCCTCACACCCAGTGCCCTTCTGCCGAGAAACCAGTAGTATAAATTGCACTTGGGAGATGGGGCCCTTGTACACATTTTGCATTGAGGCCAGGAGTTTCAAATTACACTTCTGTGTTCAAGAGGTACATATACCGTACTTATCAAGCGCTAAATACATGGCTTACTGGCACCTAAGCTCAGAGCTGTCAATCAAACTCTGTTATTGTAAGCATTACAAGTAAGCCCTCCTTGATCAATGCAAAAAGTATGTTTTTTTTGTCTGTGTGGGGGGAGGGGGTAAATTAAATTAAGAAGTTGTTCTTTTTATTATATCACGCCATAATATAAAGATCTTCTAAAATCTTTTGTAGCTGGTCTGTGATAAAATTAGCTTAAAGGGAACCTGTCACTTGAATTTGGCGGGACCGGTTTTGGGTCATATGGGCGGAGTTTTCAGGTGTTTGATTCACCCTTTCCTTAAAAGGATGAATCAAACACCCGAAAACGCCGCCCATATGACCCAAAACCAGTCCCGCCAAATTCAGGTGACAGGTTCCCTTTAAAGTTTGGGAAGAAAATCCATAAAGACTAGTGTTTCAGACAGTCTGCCAGAGTAAGGTGAACTTGCTACATCTTTTGGGGCTGCTGTGTACCACAGTCTGAATTCTGCTATCCTTTACACCAGTGTTTCCCAAACTCCAGTCCTCACGGACCCCACGGGTCATGTTCTCAGGATTTCCTTAGTATTGCGCAGGTGGTGGAAGTTTCATCAAGCCCTCAGGAATTCTCTCACCTGTGCAACACTATGGAAATCCTGAAAACATGACCTGTGGGGTCCGTGCGGACTGGAGTTTGGGAAACCCTGCTTTACACCATTTTCTGCACCACTTTCCAGCACAAATTCTACCGATTCTGTTCAGCAGCATGTGTCATGCCTGATCTGTACCGTCAACTTTTTAAGTGTTAGCTATATTTCAGAAATCTGGCATAAAGTACACGATGAATCCTCCCTCCCCTAAATGTTTTCCTGGCAAGATAAGGAAACATTTAGCTTAGAATCTACGCTGACATGGATACAGGACTCTTAGGGCACAAACGTAGCAGAGGTGATTTAATATCACAATTATAAAAGTTCCCTGAAAGCTGCCACTCTTGGCCCAAATAACTGAATAGTCACCATTTTTAGTCTGACCTGTGACCACTTGATGTCATGGAAATAAGATCTCCTACCCTTTCCTGTGAGTGACTGTATGGAGCTATAAAAAGCTGGCTCTTTGGCTCCGGATCATCTGTGACTACACCACAGTGAGACCCCTCGCATGTTGGGTAATTGCTGAGTAATGGCCTAAAAGAGGATGATGAACTCTGCACAAAGCATGACATATCAGGTTATCGAAAGCATGAATCTTCTAACACCTCCCTTCTAACCCTGTACTTTGTAGTACATCTAGGATTTGTATGCAATCTCTTCTGGAGTCAAGTGTCATTTCAGCTGGTTGATCCATACTTTTTGCTATAGCTTCCCATGGACAGGTGTCTGAACTAGTGGAGGAGCTCTTGTCTTGCTCTGCCCTTATTCACATTGCGGTTGGTTGACACATGGTAAGGTTTTAATACTAGAGACAGTAGCATCCTGATTAGTTACACCTTGTCACGGTGGGATGGCTAAGTTATTTACATGTACTCTTACTATTTACTTACTTTGTATAAGGTATATGCTCTTTTTTTTCTTCTTTGGTTTTCCTCTTCTGGAGACAAGTAGTTCTGTCATTTCAGTTGGTTGATCCATAATTTTTTTTGACACTTGTTGAAGTACAAATGGAGAAGCCTTTGGACCCATTCACATGTACAATTTGTAGACCTTATTGATTCTAGAATCGTGAAATTTGTCTAATCATCAGTGTTTGTTGTTCGTGTGCTTTGAACTTTTTACTGACCGCACGCAGAGACATTATACTCTGTAGATACAACCCCTGGCAAAAATTATGGAATCACCGGCCTTGGAGGATGTTCATTCAGTTGTTTAATTTTGTAGAAAAAAAGCAGATCACAGACATGGCACAAAACTAAATTATGGAATGACCCTGTAAATTATCATACCCATAAATAACACCTGCATCAAATTAGATCTGCTCGTTAGTCTGCATCTAAAAAGGAATGATCACACCTTGGAGAGCTGTTGCACCAAGTGGACTAACATGAATCATGGCTCCAACATGAGAGATGTCAACTGAAACAAAAGAGAGGATTATCAAACTCTTAAAAGAGGGTAAATCATCACGCAATGTTGCAAAAGATCTTGGTTGTTCAGTCAGCTGTGTCTAAAATCTGGACCAAATACAAACAAAATGGGAAGATTGTTAAAGGCAAACAAACTGGCAGACCAAGGAAGATATCAAAGCGTCAAGACCGGAAACTTAAAGCAATAGGTCTCCAAAACAGGAAATGCACAAGAAAACAAATGAGGAACGAATAGGTGGGAACTGGAGTCAACCTCTGTGACCAAGCTGTAAGAAACTGCCTAAAGTAAATGGGATTTACATACAGAAAAGCTAAATGAAAGCCATCATTAACACCTAAACAGAAAAAACAAGGTTACAATGGGCTAAAGAAAAGCAATCGTGGACTGTGGATGACTGGATGAAATTTATATTCAGTGATGAATCACGAATCTGCATTGGGCAAGGTGATGATGCTGGAACTTTTGTTTGGTGTCGTTCCAATGAGATTTATAAAGATGACTGCCTGAAGAGAACATTCAAATTTCCACAGTCATTGATGATATGGGGCTGCATGTCAGGTAAAGGCACTGGGGAGATGGCTGTCATTACATCTTCAATAAATGCACAAGTTTATGCTGATATTTTGGACACTTTTCTTATCCCATCAATTGAAAGGATGTTTGGGGATGATGAAATCATTTTTCAAGAGGATAATGCGTTCTTCCATAGAGTGAAAACATTCGTTGAAAAAAGACACATAAGGTCAATGCCATGGCCTGCAAATAGTCCAGATCTCAATCCAATTGAAAATCTTTGGTGGAAGTTGAAGAAAATGGTCCATGAC